>NC_087161.1:16593413-16608413 GCF_035594125.1 Scylla paramamosain
GTTGTCTGGAAGATTGTTTTGAGTTGGTATATATATATATATATATATATATATATATATATATATATATATATATATATATATATATATATATATATATATATATATATATATATATATATATATATATATATATATATATATATATATACAAGACTAGACGATATGAGACGGGAAACGGGAGAGAATTAATTACACTTCCTTGCCACGAAACACACACTATAGATCGAGATCCCTCTTTTTTTCTTCTTTTTTTTTTTTCTTTAGGTAGTGTGAATATGCATATATATACGGGAGAAAGGGAAGAGGAAATGAGAATAAGGTACAGGAGACTATAGGACGCCAAGCCAAGCCAAGCCAAACCAAGCCAAGCCAAGCCAAGTCGCCCCAAGCCAAGTCAAGCCATGCCAAGCTAAGTTAAGCCAAGCCGAGTTAAGCCAACCCAAGCCAAGCCAGGGGAACCCATCCCAACTCAAGCCAAGCTAAGCCAAGCCAAGCCAAGCGGGGTCGTCGCTCCTTCAGCCTCTCCATCAAACATGACTTAATTCAAGGCAACGAAGAAGCTTTCCCTGTTACCTTCTTCTGAAGAAGGGGAAAAATCTATCTCTCGTCTTCTTCTCCATTCTTTACTCCCTCTCAAAAACCCACTGTCCCCTCCTTTCTTCCTTCCATTTTTTTTTCCCTCCAGTCGCAAGCTCCAGGCCTTTCCTTCTCTACCTCCACCTCTTCTCTCGCGTCTTCTTTCCCCTTCCCTTCAGAAATTCCCCGATTTTCCTCCCTGACTTCTCTTTCCCTTCCTTCTTTCTAGGTCTTTCACTTATAAGTCTCACCAGCTCTTCCTCTTCCTCCTTTCCTCCCTTCCCTTGCTTTCAAAAATTTTTTGCTCCTTTCTATCTTTTCTTTCCTTCAGGTCTCCCTTTCCTTCTTCACTTCCATATTTTTACTCCTCACCTTTTTCCTCTCCTTTTCTACAATCCACAGGAGGGTTTTCTACCCTAGAAACGAGAGCAATGGAAGGAGTTAAGACTTTCTTAACTCCTTCCATTGCTCCCGTTCTACAAAACCTTTCCTTTCTCTTCCTTTTCTTCCCTCTTTCTTACCTTTTTCAAAGGCTCCCATCACACCCCACCCCATCTCCTCTCTCTCTTCCTTTTCTTCTCTCTAACTTCCTTCCCCCCTCCCTACTCCTTGCTTTTACTCCTCACCTCCTTCTCTCCCTCCCTCCCTCCCTGCCTGTCTGCCTGCTCTCTTGTGTGAAATATCCCCGAAGAATTTCCTTGCCTGCTCCTGATAGTGACATGTGACCAGCATTAAGGTCTGGACGCGACGCGGAACTCAAGGGTGAAATTCTGAATACGTGCCTAGGAGAGAGGGAGAGAAGGTACTATAGAGGGAGGAATGGAAGGCAAGAAGAGAGAAATATCAAGTCTTTGTGATGGTATGGTATCATTTGTTGTCAGTTTGTGGTGTGTGTGAGGGTGGGTAATTAATATGATTCTAGGTGTTTCTGTATGTGTGTGTTTGTTTGTTTGTGTGTGTGTGTGTGTGTGTGTGTGTGTGTGTGTGTGTGTGTGTGTGTGTGTGTGTGTGTGTGTGTGTGTGTGTGCGCGCGCGCGAATGTATGTGTGTGTGTGTGTGTGTGTGTGTGTGTGTGTGTGTCTGTGTGTGTGTGTGTGTGTGTGTGTGTGTGTAATTTTGCGGTGGGAAATATTTTCACTGATTATCTGGTTCGTATTATAGGAAATTTTAAGTTATTTTTCTTTTTTATTCGAAACATTAAAATCTGATGTAATATAATGTAATATAATCCTTTTCTTTTTTTAGTATGTGTGTGTATATGGAGTTTATTTACATTTTACTGATTTTTAGTTTGTATTGCAACAAGTTTTATCTCTTTCATTTTTTTAGCTATTAGTAAATTTAAATAATATGATGCAATGCAATACAAACTAATCTTACTAAGGAGATAACTAGCTCAGCCGGTTGCGTAATTAGAATGGATTTAAAAGGGGATGTAACAGTGTCACATAATTAATAATAATATGTATTGTATTTATAATGCCTTGCCTGATTAGCAATATAAGTGTATGTATACATATATGCATAAGTGTAGATAGTGGGTGTTGGAGCATAAGGATGGGGCGGATATGATCACGCCACCCTACGTCACACACACACACCATGGAACTTTCCATACTCCTTTTATTGCCATCGATAAGTAATCGGTAGCACCTACATTATAGTATCTAAGTATTCTCCATAGTTAATCTCTCCCTAATGTATTTTGGCATGTATTACTCTTAGCTATAAGTAGCTTTTCTCTTGCCTTATTTATGTCATTAGAGAGTTATAATTATGAACATATTCATGTACTGTGAGTGCGGCCAACCCGCCCCTATTTTTACTGTCAGCACTTTCTGAAGGCGCTAAGCGTCCCTTGTGCCGGCTCCGGCAGTCTCTTGCCAGGGTGTGACGCTGTACCACGCAAAGGACATCCGTTGTCCCGTACGCGCCACACCCTTCTCCAGAACTCTGTACATATATCTAAATATACCTATTTTTATACGTTCACCTTTGACATTCACCTGAAAACCACAAAAACTCACCAAGAGTGACTTTACCTATTATACAAAGGTAAGAAACTAATGAACAGTGTCCAGCGGTAATTGATAATTCAAAACCACTCTGGAACAGGGTGCGTTATCTTTCTATTATTTACGCAAGTGGAAATGATATAAAAATTAAGACATGAGTAAGGAGGAAATAAGTTATCTCCTGAAAACAAAACAAAAAAGTCTGTAGGTTATTAAATTTTATTAGATCAGCCAGTTAGTACATACATAAATTATGATAGAAATTCAGGGATTAAAATATCTCTATTTTTTTTTCATTATTTTTTTTTTTTTTTACGTGGAGCTGGTGCGCACGTTGAAGAATAAATAAGAGACAAAATAACCAGTTGTCACTTCGAAACAAGAGGAAAAAGAGTTTATTGAGTTTAATTTTTCAGCCATTTTTCATGTAACCAAGCAGCTTTAGCGTAAGAACTGAAAACAACATAAATAAATAAGCTGTAAACAGCGAGCTGTTGCCTCGAAACAAAGGAGAAAAGAGTGTGTGAGGAATCTCCATTCGCACTTAATGCATGAAGATTGCGTAATAATAGCTCCTCCCTTTGCCTTATTCCGCGAAATAATTACTCTGGAGAGACTTTAGCGGTGGGAATCAATTATAACTCTTTGGGAACATTTTTATTTTGAATGATTTAATTTCCTTCACATCCCCAAACTTGATGTGAACAGACTCTCAAGATAGGAATGTTAAGGTACTGTTGCCTCGGAAAGTGATGCCACAAATCCATTGAAATACCTTGTGGAAAATGACATCACTGCGTGGGACAGATGTACAATATTCGCCATCTCCCAAGCAGTACTGCTAGCAGCTATAGGATCCACCTGGATGTTTGCTTACATTTTTTTTTTTTTTTTCTGTGTCGTCGCTCATCTGTTGACATGTTGACATTTGTTGACGTGTCCAAGGAGTGAGATTGAAATTTGCGTCAACTTCTCTACGTTTAATATGAAAGTCAAGAAAGCGATTTTTTTTTTTTTTATCTCGATATCTCATTAAAAAAATAAATAAATAACAAAAATATATATTTTCTGTATGAAGACGAATACTCACATCAATTTACTCTCACATCATCGGCAACAATATTTAGCCCCCACAGTTCCTTCCCTGTTCCATACACTGGAGGTCTCATTGGCGTGTGTTTCCTATGTTGATTTAGCGGACATGAAGGCATACTCCTGGGCCTCTCATGGCAGCGGGACTCCACGTCTCTGTCTATGCTACACGCGAGCCTTGTAAACCCATTTTAGAGGCGCCATCAGGGAGTGAGGGAAGGAGGAAAAGGAACGAGAGGAGGAGGGCCGTGAGCACTGAGTGAAGGAAAAGTGAGAAAGAGGAGGGTAGAGGGAATGAAAGGAAAGTACAAGTGAGGGAGGAGATGGGAAGGAGAGAAAGGAAATGGAGGAACAGAAAGGAATGGAGAAAAGGAAGGGGTGATGGGAGAACAGCACTGAATTGTACTCGGAAAGAGGAAGGCAAAGGGGAAAAAAAAGAGGAGAAATGAGAAGAGAAAGAAAAATTAAACGGATATTTTAATTATGTAAGAGAGAGAGAGAGAGAGAGAGAGAGAGAGAGAGAGAGAGAGAGAGAGAGAGAGAGAGAGAGAGAGAGAGAGAAACAAGACGCTACACCGGGAGGCGTGTAAGAGGATGACGTCCATCTGCAGATGGGCAAGGAATCAGCTAAGGAAGGACAGAAGGCGAAAGCTCAGTGGCCCAGGTGTTGGCAACAAGACCTGGTGGAATCTGGTGAAGGAGCAGCAAGGAGCATGTCACCGCGAGACTCTTCCTCCACCCACCAGACCTGACGGATCCACTGCCACGAGCAGTGCAGACAAGGCCGCACTCCTCGCCGAGCTTTTCGCCAACAAGATGAAGGTTGACGACTCGGTACGACCTGTACCACAGCTGGCCCCGGAAACTGATTGCACTGTCACCAGTGTCTTGGTGACGGCAGAGCAGGTTGAGCGGCTACTCGGTGCGGTGGATGTGGGTAAAGCCACAGGCCCGGATGACGTCAGCCCACTGCTCCTCAAGCACTACGCTAGAGAGCTGTCGGCTCCTCTCACCACCGTCTTCACATCTTGCCTGAGGGAGAAGAAGTGGCCCTCAGTATGGACGGAAGCGCGTGTGGTCCCGGTCCACAAGAAAAACTCAAGGTCTGAGCCCAGCAACTACAGACCCATTTCCCTGCTCTCAGTGGTGGGCAAGTTGCTGGAGCAAATAGTGGCTGCTGCTATCTGCCAACACCTGAGCGAGAACCACCTCCTCTCAGACAGGCAGTTTGGCTTCAGGCCTGGCAGATCCACCGCAGACCTCCTCCTCATCCTCTCCAAGGACTGGCAAGACGCCCCGGAAGAAGGCCTGGACACCCTTGTGGTGGCCCAAGACATTGCTGGGCTTTTGGCAGGGTCTGGCACGCGGGGCTCATTGAAAAGCTTCGCGCCAAGGGTGTCCAAGATGACCTGCTAATGCTGCTCGAAGATTACCTCCAGGGAAGGACACTTCAGGTAGTAGTCAACGGGCAGTCATCAAGGCTTTCACCTGTCCGGGCCTCAGTTCCACAAGGCTCTGTCTTGGGCCCAGTCCTATGGAACATATACATCGACGATCTCTTCCGGCAGTTGTCATCTGTGGTAGCATACGCCGACGACTGCACACTCACCCGCTCCTACTGCCGCCTCGACAGTCAGCGTGCCGTCACTGAGCTGAACAGGCAGCTCGGACTGGTGGAGTAGTGGGGAAAGATGTGGCAGGTTAACTTCGCTCCTGAGAAGACGCAGGCGATGGTCATCTCGCGGTCCCCAGGTGCCTCACACGCAGTCTCAGGACAGCTGCGTTTTGGAGGCAAGAACCTGCCACTTCAGGATTACATCAAGATCCTGGGCGTGTCTGTGGACCGCGGCCTACGCTTCGATCACCACATCGCTGTTGTCGCCCGCCAGACCTCTGCGCAGGATGGCGAACACCCTCGACCCACGGGGCATCCTCACGCTATACAGGGCACAGATACGCTCATGTACGGTGCCCTGTCCTGGATGTCGGGTGCCGCCACCCACATGCAGAGACTGGATGCTGTGCAGCGGCGAGCCCTACGCTTGGTGGCCACCGATGAGGACCAACAGCACCCACCACCAGTAACGTCACTGGAGCACCGCCGGGACGTGTCGGCACTAGTGGTGTGCCACAAAACTCAGGTGCAGAGGGTCCCTCACCTTGACCTCCTGAGGCTGCTGCCACACACAGTGCAGAGGTGCACCAGAGCTGCAGCCAGTACCGACGAGCTAGTGAAGGTGCCTCGATCTCGCTCTAGCCAACACCAGCGCACCTACACAGCCAGGACTTCGCGGCTGTGGAACATGTTCACGGTGGCCACGCCCCAAGTGCAGGACATGTCCACGCACCAGGTGAAGCTGGCAGCCTACAGCTGGCGCAGCACGCACCTGTCCCCAATGGCGCTTTAAATTTTTATCATTTTATTGTATTATTGTATTAGTATTATTATCTTTATATTAAGTATGTATAGTGTTGTTATTCCTGTAAATAATACTATCATAGGCTTTTTAAATAATTCCATACTCAATGTGGAATTTTAAGCTTTTCTGTAAATATTTGTTTAAATAAAAAAAATAAAAAGAGAGAGAGAGAGAAAGAGAGAGGGGGGAGAAAGAGAGAGAGGAAGAGAGAGAGGAAGAGAGTAATAATAATAATAATAATAATAATAATAATAATAATAATAATAATAATAATAACAATAATAATAATAATAATAATAACAATAATAATAATAATAATGATAATAATAATAACAATAATAATAATAATAATAATAATAATAATAATAATAATAATAATAATAATAATAACAACAACAACAACAACAACAACAACAACAACAACAACAACAACAACAACAACAACAACAACAACAAAAACAACAGTAATAATACTACTAATAATAATATTTTTATTTTCCACTTGCAGTGGTTATTCTTATTACAATTCAAGACTTACTATTATCACAAAAGAATCAAGACGACCATTTAAATTTTAAAAGAAATAACAAAGTACATAAAAATATAATCCTTAAAGATAAGATGTATAAAAATGTCAAAATAATAATAAAGTCGTAGAAACATAAAGATTGCGGCACTATCAAGACAAAGTTGACTTAGACTCTAGGATTAGTAGGAAAAGATAAAAAATCTCAGGCTAATAAAAATTTCATAAATCATTAACTTTAATTAAAACAAAACAAAAATCTCTAAATGTAGACTTAAAAGTGATATTAACTTTATTATTCATTGAGAAGCACATTCTTTTTTTTTTTCTTTCAGTTTAAATGTGATAGACTACTGGCCTGTGTGACATGTGATGGAAGGTCGTTCCATATACTTCGACCTCTCCCTGAGAAGGATCACCCTCCAGTGTCAGTATTTACCTTTGGCACATACAGCTTGTTTTGCTGGCGTGTAATGCTACAGTCGGTAAAACCAGCAAGTGATAAGAATAAAGATTGCTGAGATGTTTAAGATTGTTACTGTTGTATCGTAAGTTATTTTGTCTTTAATAGTGAGGCACTGCAGTTCATGTAAAATACGTATGACATGGCCATATTTCCTGGCTCTCCCGTTAGCAACTTTGGCAGCGAAATTATAGAGTTTTTGTACTATTGTTAGTAGTGTTGTACGTTTATCAAATACCAGATATTGGTCCATATACAGACCGAGATTTTTTACATGTATAGCTGGTGTGATGATACTGCTGTTGAGGTGTATGTTGATGTCAAGTGGTATCTTAGAAATTAATTGACGATTTGCTAGCATTCATCAGTAAACCATTTGAGAAAATAATGTTAAAAAACTTGAGATAGGCAGGAAATTAAAGCAATAGGATGGTAGTTTGAGGGATTAGAAAGGTCACTCTTTTACGGAACAGGTTGAATGTAGGCAAACTTCCAGCAAGAAGGAAAGGTATCGACATCTACCTTTCCTTCTTGCTGGAAGTTTACCTACATTCAGCCTGTTCTGAAAAAGGGTCACCGTTCTGATCGCTCAAACTACCATCCTATTGCTTTAATTTCCTCCTTATCTAAAGTTTTTAATCTATCCCCGAAAGGAAGATTCTTAAACATTTATCACTTCACAACCTTCTATCTGATCGCTAGCATGGGTTCCGTCAAGGCCTCTCTACTGATGATCTTTTGGCTTTTCTTATTGAGCCTTGGTCATCCTCTTTCAAAGATTTGGGTGAGACTTTTGCTGTTGCTTTAGACATATCAAAAACTTTTGATAGAGTCTGGCACAAAGCTTTGATTTCCAAACCACCCTCCTACAGCTTCTATCCTTCTCTATGTAACTTCATCTCAAGTTTCTTTTCTGACCGTTCTAT
The DNA here is from genome assembly GCF_035594125.1 of Scylla paramamosain. NCBI lineage: Eukaryota > Metazoa > Arthropoda > Malacostraca > Decapoda > Portunidae > Scylla > Scylla paramamosain. Next base: position 16,601,435 of record NC_087161.1, read on the forward strand.
TGCTGCTGTGGTAGATGGTCACTGTTCTTCTCCTAAATCCGTTAACAGTGGTGTTCCTCAGGGTTCTATCCTGTCACCCACTCTCTTCCTATTGTTCATCAATGATTTAAACTAAATTTCTTGTCCTATCCACTCTTACCTTGATGGTACCATCTTGCACTTTTCCACATCTTTTCGTAGACATCCAACCCTTCAGGAAGTAAACAGTTCACTCAGGGAAGCCACAGAACGCCTGACTCCGGATCTCTCTAAAATTTCTGATTGGGGCAGAGCAAGCTTAGTATTGTTCAATGTCTCAAGAACTCAATTCCTCCATTTATCAACTCGACACAACTTTCCAGACCTTCAGTGATACTCAACTGTCCCCCTCTTCTAAACTAAACATCTTCGGTCTTTTCTTTACTTATAATGTTAACCGGGAACTTCATATTTCATCTCTAGCTAGGCGTTCTGAGTCGTCTCCGCCAGTTTTTCTCACCCCCACAGCTGCTAACTCTGTACAGGGGCCTTATCCGCCCATATATAGAGTATGCTTCACATGTATGGGAGGGTTCCACTCTTGCCGCTTTTTTAGACAGGTTGGAATCAAAAGTTTTTCGTCTTATCAACTCCTCTCCTCTAATTGACTGTTTTCAGCCTCTTTCTCATCGCCGCATTGTTGCATGTCTTGCTATCTTCTACCGCTATTTTCATGCAAACTGCTCTTTTGATCTTGTTAACTACATGTCTCCTCTCCTCCCGCGGCCTCGTTGCAAGAGTTAACTAGTATTCTCAATCATACATCCTTTTCTCTGGTAAAGTCTGGAACTCCCTGCCTGTTTCTGTATTTCCACCTTCCTATAACTTGAATTATTTCAAGAAGGAGGTTTCAAGACACTTGTCCTGCAATTTTGGCTAACTCTTTCGACTCTGTTTGGGGACCGGGCACCTCAGTGAGCCCTTCTTCTTTTTTTTTTTTTTTCCATTTTTTGTTGCCCTTGGCCGGTGCCTCTCTCACATAAAAAAAAAAAAAAAACTTTCGCAACGTTTCCTCTGTTTTGTTGACGAGATTATCAAGTTCGTGGATTATCAATTGTGTATCATCAGGGTATTGAACAAACATGCCATCGTTAATGTAAACGATCATATCATTTATATAGATGTTAAAGAGTATCGGGCCTAGTGTAGAGCCTTGCGGTACACCGTATGTTATTAACAATTTTGAGAAAATGGTGTTGTTGATGCGAACAGCTTACGATAGTCATCGAACCAGAATGTATCTATTTTATACTTGAGAAGTTTATTCAATAACAGAACCTTAACAGCCCACGCTGTCAAAAGTCTTAGAAAGATCACACAATGTTAACAAAGGAATCTTTTTGTTATTCATATTTTCATAATATCCATTGGTGATGACTGTGAGGGCAGTTCCCATAGACAGTCTCGATCGGAAGCCATGTTGACTGCGTGAAAGAACTTTATTAGACTCTAAGTATGTTGTGAGTTGCACAGCGATAATTTTTTTCGATTATTTTAGAATAAAATTAGGAGTGAGATGAGACGATAGTTACTGACGTTACTTTTCTCCATTTTTAAAGAGCGGAGTTACTGCAGAATGTTTCCTGCTGGTCGAAAACTTACTAGTGATTATTGATGAGTTTATAATAAATGTTAAATAAAAGGCAATGGCAAGTAGTGAATCTTTAACAAAAACGAAACGTGACTTTATCACAGCCAACTGATTTAGTTTCATGTATTGTAATTGATTGATAGTTACGATGACTGTGTTTGTATCAACTATGTGGGGCCTGAATGGGAGTGGTTGTGTTTTGTCTAGTGGCATCAATTTCAGGTTCTGTGCTGTCACGTTTGGAACTCTGTGTTTTGTCAAAAGTGTAATTTGTTTTACTTCTATTATTACCAAAAGTGTATATGTTTTGTGTGGTATTTTGAAAAGGGATGATTTCTTTTATGATTTTTCATGTGGAATTGGTATTATTTTATTGAAGAAATTTTACATGGTAGTAAATTTCTTTGTATTACGTATAAGATATTTGATTCGCCTTTTCAAGTCTTTATATCTGTCTTGTGGCACTGCATTTAGTCTGTTGTTGTTGTTGTTTTTTTAAGGTGTTTCGAGCTGTGTTTCTGTCTGTGATGGTTTCGCATATTTCATACGTCATCCAAGGGGTGGGGGGGATGACGTATTTCTTTAGTAACCAAGGGGGCACAAGACCATACTTCTGATCATGACTGAAGTTAATATGTCTACTTGCTTGTTTACATCGTCAGTGCTTAATATATTGTTTAGATGATGAGTTTCAGGAAGTATATGAATTCAAAAGATGTCACTGTTATAATGTTTCATATCACAAAAGGTCTTCATAACTGATAAAGGTTTGGTTTACTGATGTTTACATTTATGCCTATAAAATCATGATCGGCGACTGGTTGTGGAAAGAGAGAGAGAGAGAGAGAGAGAGAGAGAGAGAGAGAGAGAGAGAGAGAGAGAGAGAGCGAGAGAGAGAGAGAGAGAGAGAGAATATATAGCACAGACTCCAGGGGCTCTGAGGTCAAATACAGCATACTACACCCAATTGGTTAGCGCTGGTAATTCCATTTACTGCCTGCGAGAGTCTACGCGGCGCCAAACTCATTCCGGGGCACTTAGAGGGCGAAAAGTGACATAGTGGCGCTAGTAAGTAAGGATGATAACGGGGTGAGTTTTTACTTATAAAGCGTGGGTCGTTTTACCGTGAAAAAATTAAGAATACGAGTAAAGTGTTTGTGGCTGAGAACATCGTGTCAGATAGATAGATAGATAGATAGATAGAGAGAGAGAGAGAGAGAGAGAGAGAGAGAGAGAGAGAGAGAGAGAGAGAGAGAGAGAGAGAGATTAGATGGTCTCACCTCGACTTCTTTCTTCTTCCTTCAGCCTCTTCCATATTAAGCCAAAAGTAATGTAGAGAAAGACAATGATGACTCTCCTCCTCCTCCTTCTCCTCCTTCTCCTCCTCCTCTTCCAATACCTTGGCTGGGGAGACATGATAACACCAGACAAAGCCAACTGGTTACCTCGCTCTGTGTATCTCTTCTCTCTTTGGTGGTGGTGGTGGTGGTGGTGGTGGGTGTGATGAAAGTGGTGTTGGTAATAATGAGGTTACAGGTAATGGTGGTGGAGGTAGTAGTGAAGGTTGTAGTGATGATGATGAGGTTACAGGTAGAGTTGTTGTTGGTGGTGGTGGTGATGGTTGCAATTCTTGGTAGTCGTGGGGATAAAGATGGTAGTTGTAAAGGTTACTGGGATGGTGATGGTGGTGTTGGAAGTGGTGATGGTAGTTATAATAGGAAATTTATAGCTACAAGAATATTATTGCATCTGTCTATGGAAAGACCCATCTATCCACCCTCTCATGCATTTATCCATCCACTTATTCATTCACTAACCCATCAACTCATCTATTCCTCCATCCGTCATTCTGTTCATCTATCCATTCACTCACTCATCCATTCATCCATCAATCCATCCAACTGTCCACCAACAATGTAAAATCGAACAAAATTTATACTGACATCACAACAATGTAAATATATATATATATATATATATATATATATATATATATATATATATATATATATATATATATATATATATATATATATATATATATATATATATATATATATATATATATATATATATATATATATATATATATATATATATATATACATATATATATATATATATATATATATATATATATATATATATATATATATATATATATATATATATATATATATATATATATATATATATATATATATATAACTAATCCACTCTCCCCATCTCTCTCTCTTTCTCTGGTCTCCATCCTTCCAAACATGTTCTATCAGTCACACTTTGCCTTCCTCACTCTCGTTTGGTATGCTCGTCTCGTTCCCCCGTTCTCTACTCTTCGGCTTCTTCCTTCGGAAAATTTACTATCGGTCACACTAGCTGGCTCCCTTCCTCTCCCTTGGCACCCTTGACCCGACCCCCCAGTCCTCCATTCTTAGTCTTCTTCCTTCCGAATCCTCTCGGCTATATTCTGCATCCTCTCCCCTGTGTCACCACCAAGGCACACCAGGGCACAGGCGACGCTAAGGTTCGCCCCTGATTATTTAGTATACGGCCGGCATGGAAATTTCGTCAAAACACTGGAATTTGCCTGGAAAGCGTGAGAGAGCTGGGCTGGAGTTGGTTTAACTTGCTGATGTCTGAAAGGCGTCTCTCTCTCTCTCTCTCTCCCTCTCTCTCTCTCTCTCTCTCTCTCTCTCTCTCTCTCTCTCTCTCTCTCTCTCTCTCGTGTGTGTGTGTGTGTGTGTGTGTGTGTGTGTGTGTGTGTGTGTGTGTGTGTGCGTGTGTGTGTGTGTGTGTGTGTGTGTGTGTGTGTATGTGTGTGTGTGTGTGTGTGTGTGTGTGTGTGTGTGTGTGCACGCGCGTCTGTGTGTGTGCGCTCGTGTCTCTGTCTGTTTGTCTGTTTCATGCTCTCTCTATCTCCCTTTCTCCTTTTTTTTTTTTCTCTCTCTCTTTCTCTCTAGTATCATCATTCACTCATTCCGTATTTATTCAGAAGATATGGTTATTGTCCCGTAAATTGCTCAAGTTGTGTAGGCTTTCAAAATATGAGCGAAATAAAAAAGTAAAGGATAAAAAGGAGGAAGAGAGGAAAAAACAGCTCTTCAGATATGTATGAAAAAATAGATGAAAGTTTAATTAAAAAGAAATTTGGAGTCTATCCGAAAGAGAGAGAGAGAGAGAGTGTGTGTGTGTGTGTGTGTGTGTGTGTGTGTGTGTGTGTGTGTGTGTGTGTGTGTGTGTGTGTGCAGCAGGAAAAAAAAAAGATATAAACCATCACACCGACACACAGGTAACCAGCCAGCCAGACAGCCAGATAGATGGACAGACAAGCAAATAAGGAAAAAATACGGGAGGAAGAAAGACAAAACAACCAAAGAGACAGGAAAAAAGAAAGCAAGGAAAAGACTAGGAAGAGGAAGAGGAGGAAGAAGAACGAGAGACAGATAGCAGTATTAAAAAAAACACAGATTTGTGATTGATTTTCGATTCCTTGCGACGCGCCTGAGAGAGAGAGAGAGAGAGAGAGAGAGAGAGAGAGAGAGAGAGAGAGAGAGAAAGAGAAAGACTGGGCGGGAGCATAACGTCAAATCTTTCTTTCTCATCCCAACATCTTTCTTACTAAGCACATACATTTTCTCTCTCTCTCTCTCTCTCTCTCTCTCTCTCTCTCTCTCTCTCTCTCTCTCTCTCTCTCTCTCTCTCTCTCTCTCTCTCTCTCTCTCATTTTATTTTTTGTAGCGTGATTGGGGTACACAGATACACACACACACACACACACATGCAAGCCATTACCCAGACAAAATACACCAACTGCTTGCCAACTGTTTGCCAACTCTAAGAACAAAGCTTCGTGTGGTTTACAAAACGCACTTCTCATCTCTTCTTTGCTCCTCACACCGTCCCGCTAATCTCGCGGCTGAAGAGATTAATGGTCACTGCCGCTATCTGTAAAACTTCCCTCCCACTCCCTCCCCTCCCACCACTACCCAATCTCTCTAGGCGGTGGATATATTCAGGAAGATACTCATATTTAAACCAAGATCCACCACACTCACAGACCTTCTCCTCTAAATTTATAAGGAATTTGCTCCTGAGCTAGTCACACCCCAGTGCTCCATCATCAATGCTTCCCTCACTCAACCTCAACACTCCTGCCCCGTGAACTGGAAAACATCCTATGTCACCCCCATTCCCAAAACTCCCAGTCCTCAATCACTCACTGACCACAGGCCAGTCACCATCAGCCCCATCTCCAGTCTTATTTGCAAAGATTTTGTGTTCGACTGGGCTTACACCAAAATTAGTAACTCTCTTGACAATAAACATTTTGGAAACATCAAAGCCACGTCCACTTCTCACTACCTTATCAGCTTCATTGAATTCATCCACAGCCACCCAGACAAACGAAACACGTTTTTAGCTGTTTCTTTTGTTGACTTGAGGAAAATTACATGCTGCCGTCCGGCGCACCTCGTCCGGTCTTTGCCGCATGACACCATAACCTGATAACATAGAGTTACATTAAATTAAATAGATACATAGGCCACAACAGATCTTGCGAGTCTTCACGAGGTGACCTGACCAAGGACTACTGAAGTGATAGTAGAAGGAAAGGACAGTAAAGCAGAAGACTCTCTCCCACCCTCCACTCCCTTTTCCATAAGTCGTACAGGAAAAAGGTCGGAAATAATTATTTTACTGAGGTAGAAGGAGTAAAAATCCGAAGAAAATTTTATAGAAAAAAAATGAAAATAGATGAAATGAGGTGCCTCCATTTCCTGAAGGCAAGGAAGTTAACCTCTAACAAACGCTGTTAACTGCGGATATGAGGCAAATTTTTTTTTTTATGAAGACGGCGTTTAAGAGTCTATACGGTGTTGCAGTCTATCACGTCTCGAGGAAGCCCATTCCATATAATGACGATACGATAGATTTTTTTTTTTTTTTTTTATTATTCATAAGAACGGAAGGATTTCCCAACAATTTTGCAACCGTTTTCCCGCGTGCAGTTTGAAGAGTTTATCGTGAAATACCTACTGCAGTCCATGTTATCAATGCCTTTGATGATTTTAGACACTTGTATTAAATCGCCTATTAGTCTTCTTTTGAGTTAATGGGAATAAATTTAATTCTTTAATTCGCTCTTCGTATGATTAACTACTGTTTGTTTACGGTTGTTAAGGCAGATTTCTGCCCATCTCAACGCACCGCCTTGGATACCGTGCGATTTAAGTTTGATCAATAAACATTTGTGGGAGACTTTCTCAAAGGCCTTTTGAAAATCAAGATTTATTATGTATACCGTTTTATTTTCGTCATACTGGCTCAGAACATCATATAAGAAATCTAAGAGATTCGTCAAACAAGAGC
>NC_087161.1:16613413-16630913 GCF_035594125.1 Scylla paramamosain
AGCTGGGGCAGGCGCCAACCCTATGTTCGTTTGTCATTGTTGTGGAATACCCTGAAATGAGGCCCGAGCTCTTGGATTTATTGGGGAAGTATCGCAATGTCTATGCACTATCTGGGGAACACCACATTAGGTTAAAACTAAACATAGTCAGAGGGCGACTGTAGATGACATGATTCATGACATGATTGACAAGGAGTGATTCAAGAATCGTGCTCTCCTTGGAATTCACCATTTTTTTGGGTTTCCCAAGAAAGATTAATGTTTCAGGCCGGTAATCGATTTCCGGCGAGTCAGTGATATCAGTGTGGATGATCATTATCCACTACCTGTCCTGAGCGACCTTATGTTGTCTTTGGGTCGTGGAAACAAAATTTTCCTTAGTTTAGACCTGTTGCCAGGATACTGGCAGGTTCCTTTGGCACCCATATCACGGGAAATAACGGTGTTCAATAAGCCTAGTGGCCATTACGAATACTTACGCATGTCTTTTGGATTAAAATCCGTTCCATTGACATTCCAGAGAATAATTAACAGTATTTTAACGGATTTACTTGGCAAAACCGCGTTTGCATACCTTGATGATATAATCAAGGATAAAGAATCCCATCTGGAAAGTTTAAAATTAGTCTTTCAGAAACTTGAGGAAGCTGGACTTAAAGCAAAGCTTTCTAAATGTGAATTTCTAAAAACCCAAAATAAAATTTCTTGGCCATGTAGTCGACGGTGAAGGAATCCACACAGTGGAGGAAAAGGTCATGGCTGTACAGAAGTTTCCTTAACCTAAATCTGAAGAGAATGTCAGATCTTTCCTAGGCCTTGCGGGATATTACCTTCCTTTCATCAAGAATTTTGCGGCAATTGCATCCCCACTTACTAAACTCCTTAAAAGGATATTGCTTTCCAATGGGAGGCTGCTCATGACCAAAGTTTCAGTGAATCAAAATCATCACTAACAAACTTGCTTTCCCAGAGCATTCAGAATCGTTCATTATTTACACGGATGCTTCTCTTCTCTAGGATGAGGAGCAGTACTGACGCAGACAGATGCCAGAGGCAAAAACTGTTTTATAGCATATGCAAGTGGTGTGCTTAATTCAACGGAGTCTAATTATTCTGTCACTCATCAAGAAATACTTAGCGTAGTTTGGGCTTTAAAACACTTTATGGACATTATCCTTGGATACCCAGTTACAGTCCACACGGATCATGCACCAGTAATTAAACTGTTCAAAGGGAAAAATCTGACTGGACAAGTGGCAAGATGATACTGTACAATGTAGGAATTTGCTCCAGTAGTCAAGTACTTGCCGATGCACTTTTACGAAATGTGCCTGTGGGAGCTGTCAGTGACTCGATTCCTGTAAATATCTTAACCCTGAGGGAATTAGGTAAAGCACAGAGAGAGAGCATAAAATATGGTCTAAGGTCTTACATGAACTGGAGTCATGCGAAGAAGATAATCTTCCACGTCTGCATATACCATTCTCTCAATTCTTCATATCACCTAACAGTCTTCTGTGTCGACGTAATCCCCAAAAGGGAAGTTCAAGTAAGCAACATATCATTCCTGAGAGTTTAGCCCTTGTCATACTCATCTTAGTACACGACATGCCAAGTGCAAGAAGAGAGCGAACGCTACAAGCAGCGCATAAAAGCTACTATTGGCCTACAATGCGCACTGACATAGAAAATTATGTCATGTGCAAAAGGCACAAGGGTGCGGTAAAAGGACCAGCCCCAATACTGGAATATCCACTTTTGTTTTTTTATGTAGGAGGACACTGGCCAAGGGCAACAAAAATCCAACAAAAAAAAATGCCCACTGAAATGCCAGTCCCATAAAAGGGTCAAAGTAGTAATCAAAAGCTGATGGATAAGTGTCTTGAAACCTCCCTCTTGAAGGAATTCAAGTCATAGGAAGGTGCAATTACAGAAGCAGGCAGGGAGTTCCAGAGTTTATCAGAGAAAGAGATGAATGATTGAGAACACTGGTTAACTCTTGCGTTAGAGAGGTGGACAGAATAGGGGTGAAAGGAAGAAGAAAGTCTTGTGCAGCGAGGCCACGGGAGGAGGGGAGGCATGCAGTTAGCAAGATCAGAAGACCAGTTAGCATGAAAATAGCAGTAGAAGACAGCTAGAGATGCAACATTGTGGCGGTGAGAGAGAGGCTGAAGACAGTCAGTTAGAGGAGAGGAGCCGATGAGACGAAAAGCTTCTGATTCGACCCTGTCTAGAAGAGCAGTATGAGTGGATCCCCCCCAGGCATGTGAAGCATACTCCATACATGGACAGATAAGGCCCTTGTACAGAGTTAGCAGCTGGGGGGGTGAGAAAAACTGGCGGAGACGTCTCAGAACACCTAACTTCATAGAAGATGTTTTAGCTAGAGATGAGATGTGAAGTTTCCAGTTCAGATTATAAGTAAAGGACAGACCGAGGATGTTCAGTGTAGAAGAGGGGGACAATTAAGTGTCATTGAAGAGGAGGGGATGGTTGTTTGGAAGATTGTGTCGAGTTGATAGATGGAGGAATTGAGTTTTTGAGGTATTGACCAATACCAAGTTTGCTCTGCCCCAATCAGAAATTTTAGGATGATCAGACCTTGAGACATTGTCTCCATTGATCTTCTACAACTACCCAAAAGTCAAAATGGCTCGCAGTACCTACTTGCGTAAGTAGACCATTTTTCAAGGTTCGTGGTTCTCTCACCTTTAAAAGAAAAATCTGCTAAATGTGTAGTGCATGCGCTAGTAACTACATTATTCTGTCCATACTCAACACCATGAGTGTTGTTAAGTGATAATGGAACCGAATTTCGCAATGAAATCCTACAAGGTATATGTACACAGTACATCAAACACACCTATACGGTAGTTTACCATCCTTCTTTAAACGGACTGATAGAAAGAGCAAACAGAAAAATCCTGGAGGCTCTTCGTTCATTTGTAAACAGTCTGCATGATGACTGCAAAGATTGTTCACCACATGTTGCTGCCTGCATTAATAGTTCAATGTTTGAAAGTATTGGAAAATCCCCACACTATATGTTGTATAGTGAAGATAAAAATCTTCCTTATGATTGGTTGACAAGTCCACAAACTCCAGTCTACAACGTAGATGACAATATTAAACAACATATGTATGTTTTCAAGGATATTCCTACTAAAGTCCGAAGTAGGCTACAAGCTTCTAGGGCAGAAATAATGGCTCGATAACACAAGCGTGCGATCCCTTTCACGATATAAGCTGGAGACACAGTTAAGGTTCATCATCCAGACAGGACCTCCAAACTTTCTCCAGAATTTAGTGATTCACGCTTGGTTGTCCGCCAGTTACATGGTGACAAATCTGAGGTGCATGACCCTCTTCTTAACACTGTTGGGATAATACATAGTTATCGGCTTGTGAAGACTAATGATCAAATCAACTCATAATCAGTGAGTACTACTGATCAGGTTACAAACCATAATTCTACTAACACTACAAAGACGCATGCGTATAATCTATGCTCTCGCAGCTAATTGTTTGGATTACTTACGGATGGCATTGAATCCTGAATCTAGGATGGAAAATACCGCATTTGAATCACCTAGAGACTGAAGAAGATCACCTAACCTCAGCATTGAGTAACACTCAGATTTAATTTTCTGAAGTCGACAACGACAAACCAATCGCCTTGTTTCTTAGAAAAGAATAACAAGGGAGCGTTATGAGGGGAACAGACAGGTTCCAAAACATCCTGAAGCAATATACCTTGTACAGCTTCATCAAGCAGAACTCTGTGACTGTGTGGCACCCTGTAGCTGGGGGTGTAAGATGGTTTGGACCTAGGGGTCAGATGGATAGAGTGTGTGATGACGTCTGTGTGGCCCAGAGGTTCACCAGGGAGCGAGACAACATTCCTGAAAGAATTTAAGAGAGCGAGTAATTCTTGTTAAGATTCTGGGAAATTAAGAATAGATATGTGATCTTCGTGATAGGCAGGAGAGAAGACATGTTATGGCTGTCAGATGCAGATACATTATTGATAGAGGAAGAAGGTAAATCGTCCAAGGTTACAAATTTCTCAGAGTAAGGCAAGGTTTCTCCGAGTAGCGCATCTGCTTTGAGTTTGACAGGCGAAGATATGACATTTTTCAGTCCGATTTTGCAGAATCCATTGTCATCGATTGTGGTAAGAACGGATTCTACATTTACATGGAGATTGTTGTGCATAACAGAGGATATCACTGCCTGATACAGCAGACATAACCTTAGCGTTTACAACATATAAAGCACATTTAGATAACATCACCGGATCTGCTAGCAAAAATGTGTTTACAAAGAATTACACCGTGGTCTGACTTGGAAGATGATCGAGAATGAGACTGTGAGACAGGCAAACTAGATGATGTAACACAAGAATCCTGTGTAGGTAATATCTGATCGCTAGAAGGAAGGAAGAGTTACTACAGATATCACTACACCAGCAAGAGAGGAAGTATCAGAGGGAAGAAGATAAGATAAGATAAGATAAGATAATTCATTCGTCAATTTGTAATACAAAATGTAATACAAATGAAATTCATTTTGGCTTAAGAGCTCCCTATTAGTTGCTTATACATAACATTAAAAAGTAAATAAAATCAGTAAAACAATAAAACATTAAGAAAAGAGTCATTACATGGGCTATCGTATACATGCAATATCGGGCTATTTCTGCCCTCATCATGAACCATCACATACAGTAACCATGAATACTTAAATCTAAAAATTATAGTGATGATAGATGATTTTAAAAGGAGAATGCTTTTAGGTACAAATGACTTCTTATATCTGTCAGTACGCTGCATGGGCAGAGCCAACCTTCTACCAGATTTTAGATATGTGTAACAGTTATGTAGCGGATGAGTGATATCTTTCATTATCGTGTCCACTTGTTTCATTGTACCTGTCTGATAGAGCTTATCTAATGATATGGTCTGTGCACCTAATTTTCCTGCCTTCTTAACAATCCTTCCCAGCTTATTTCTATCTTTATAGGTAAGCTTTTCATACCAGGCAGTGATCGAAAAGTTTAGGACTGGTTCCAACGACGATTTGTAGAATAGGCTAATGATCACTTTATCTACATGTAAGTTGCGCAAAATACGTACAAAGTGTAGTCTTTGGTTACATTTCCTTGACACCATATCTGTATTGACACTGCCCTTCAACTGGTCATCGATCATAAAGCCCAGATACTTATACTGGTTTACTCTTTCTACGTTTTCTTCTCTAATTGTTAATAGGTCTGGTACATGTTTATTTTTAGTTCTGAAATCAAATATCATCTCCTTAGTTTTCTTTACATTGAGCTCCAAAAAATTTTGTTTACTCCAATCAACAAATTTTTTAACCTGAGTTAAATAGCCTTCATAATTATCATTTACAATTTTTCCTAAGATAACTGTATCAGCAAATTTCACAATAGTACAGTCATCAATTCCACTTCTACAATCATCTGTGTACAAGGTGAAAAGAACAGGGGACAACACACAACCTTGTGGGGCTCCTGTGTTAGTTAATATCACATCAGACTTAACATTGTTTACATTGGTATACTGGGGTCTCTGGGATAAAAAGCTAAAAATCCATTTTAAGATATTTCTATTTACACCCATTTCTAGCATTTTATTGAGCAGAATATGAGGTTGCATTGTATTAAATGCTGAACTAAAATCAATAAACGGTGCTCTAATTTGTGATTTGGGCTTATCTAAATGTTTGTTAACATCATTCAATAATGTAAGTGTCGCATCCTGTACACTCCTATTATTACAATAAGCAAACTGCATAGGGTCTTTTATATCATTAGTTTTTTCACAGATGTAATTTTTCAATACACTTTCTAAACATTTCATAATATTAGATGTTAATACTACAGGTCTAAAATTTTTGGGATCTTTTGGACAGTTAATTTTTGCAATAGGTTTTACTTCAGATTCCTTCCATTTATAAGGTACCAATCCCTGATCTACTGAATCCTGAAATAATGTTGTCAGTACGGGTGTCAGTTGTTTTGCACAATGTTTAAGTACCATAGCAGGCATTCCGTCTGGCCCTGTAGCTTTACCTGCCCGTATATTCTGCAGGGACTTCTGCACGTCTTCTTGCCTAATTATTATTCTTTCATCATTATAAGATTGAATTTCTGTCATTACCTCATTACACGCATCACTGAAATCATGGCTTTCAAATCTCACAAAGAACGCGTTCATTTCGTTTACATATGTGTTGATATTTTCTGGTTCAGGCACACTCTGTTTCTTCCTGTGCCCACACAAGGTTTTAAGTCCCTTCCAAGCGTCTTTTACTCTATTTGTCTTAAACAAGCCTTCAACTTTTTCTTTGTATATTCTTTTAGAATCAGATATTTTCTTATCTATGTTTCTTTGCAATATTCTTCTTTCAGCATCACTTCTATTACGCTCGAGTCTGTGTTTTTTTTCATTTAGCATAGATTTTAGCTCTGTATTAATCCATGGTTTATTGTTTGGTTATATCTTTATTTTCTTGGTAGGTACGATCATATCAAAGCAGAAATGGAAATAACCATCGAAAATATCTAAGTTGGTGTTGATGTCAATTCCGTTTTCTATCAGGACAGACCAGTCTGTACTCTCAAAACACGCATGTAGTTGTTGCCTGTTATTATCATCCCATTTTCTAATTTCAATTTCTTTCGGTTTAACTCTTTTCAGTAGCTGTTTATATGTAGGAACACAATATAGCATGTTATGGTCTCCATTTCCAATGTTAGGTCGTTTAAAAACTTTGTATCCATCCTTAATGTTACAATACATCTTATCTAGTGTAACGTTGCCTCTTGTGGAACAATGCACTGTTTGGTTGTACGTAGGGACTTTTCCTTGAAAATCGCAATGATTAAAATCACCTAAAACAATTATTGCGCTGATCGGGTTTTCGTTTTCACAATAGGAATATAAGTATTATCCCCTTGAGCGATTTCATTGATGGCAGGGAAAAGGTTGATGTCATATTTGCACATGGTGTTGAAGCCTATGAAAACATCAGCATTGAAAGAGACATTTGATACAATATAGAAATAATCACATATGTCTGTTTCCTGGGGTGATAAAGACAGTGATAAGAGTACTTTCCCGTGAGGTAAGATAATTTTCCCAGCTATACCACTGATATTAATATCAGGAGGTAATGCGGTGATGTGATTCTGAGAAGAGGAAGAGAGTCTCCTAAGATTACTCGCAACATCCGCGTCAAAAGGAAGCTTTGTATGATTCAAAGTGACATGTAACATCTTTGACAATGCCAGTGAATAATCCAGCATATTTAATGTTATTGAAGGAAGTGCAGAGTTAGGAGGATGGTTCAAGCATACCTTGTGTTTTGTTCGATTTTTAGGTACATAAGGTGATGATCTGAGAATTGATGATGATGTTATGATAGATTAGCCAGAGAAGGTCGCGAAGAGTTTTCCGACGATGTTTGTTAAGAAACCTGAGACTGCGCATGATAATGCTTGCAGTCTTGCAAGAAATTATCTCCCGTTTTGTGGAAGGAACAGAATGCATCAGGGTTGAATGAGTGTCTTCCTGAGCTAACAAGAACAATCCTACACTGCGCGAGAACATGACCAGGCAGCTTGCAATGGACGCACATGACATTTCTTGATCTCGATTTCGAACGAGTGTACTGATATCTAGGCAAAGGGGATGCACATCTAGTGTAACGTTCACAAGAAGGAGAGGAAGAACGAGGAGGTGGGTGATGAGGTGAGGTGAAAGGGTCAGGTGAAGAGGCATGAAGTACCTGAACAGGCTCAGAGTTGGGAAGAGGACGCTTATCAGATATGAATTTGCAGACATCATATATGTAATCTGTTTTGTTGAATTCGATGTCACTTGCGACCTAGAAATTGGGAGCATCGAGGAAGGTAGTGAACAAAGGATAAGCTATGACAGTGAGTCACCAGTAAACCAATTTGAGTCTTGGAGCTGAGTGATCAATTTCGAGCTCAGAGAGGAACAATGTTTTCTGCCTTGTAAGTATTAGTGTGTAAGCGGACGTGCTGTGTGATAGATTTTGAGAGTTTGAGAAGAGAATGGGTGGCTCCAAGCTTGGAGTGACTGGAAATTATTTCTGAGATGAGTGGTGAGGTCATCAAAGGTAGTGAGAGAAGCAAATTTATCTGATTTCACCAACAGGCCAGCGAGACTCGAGGGCTCGTGACAGATACGTGATTTCAAAATAGATATTCTCTCCTTATCGGATGTGGTTGAACGTCTAGTAAATTTTTCCTCAATCTTTTGAATAAACTGATGAACAGTTTCTGTGCCAGCTCCAGAAAAATTTGGAAGTTGATGAGATACGTGCAAGGTGATGTAAGATGTCGCAGTTGTTTCAATAGACATTTTGACAGGTATTAATGTAGATAGTGTGTGTGAGCGTGTTTTCATAAGAGACGTGAACTACACAGATAATTAATGAATAATATGTAGAGAAATATAAAACGCACAGAATAGTACACAATATGATAACACAGACAGCAATAAATAATAATGAAAGACAGAAGGGAATAAAATGCACACTGATAGACAGACAAACGGACAGACAGACAGACAGGCAGGAGATGGATAGGCAGACAGACAGACAGACAGAGAGATAGATAGAGAGATAGATAGATAGACAGATAGGCACCACTTAATATCAGAAGAAGGAAGAGTGGAAAAGGCAAGAATAATCTGATTCAGATTGAATACTTAAATCTGCGGCGGTGAAGTGGCAGCGGATGACTGGAGAAACACGGCTAGACATGCAGAGGTGACCTAGGACACGCCCGGCAGCGAGAGTGCGGCTCGGTGGGGAGTGGCGGTTTCAGATGAGGCGTGACCGCGAGTACTCGGATGGGAGAGAGTGGTGGATGGGGGTGGCTCGGGGAAAGAGCCAAGGAACACCCACACCCCAGGAAGAAGCAGGAACGGCGACCGGCAAAGAGGAGCGGCATGATGATCAAGAACAGGCGGAGACAAGTGTCGGCAGATAGGTGTGGCCACGGGGAGACGAGGCAGGAGCGGCGGAGGTGAGAGTATATACGGTGTGTGGTGAACCAGGATTGATGCGTGGTGAGAAATGATAACGCCTCGCAACTTACCTGCGATGGGGCGTGATACTCGTATCTCAGCGTGCACTAGATATATAGATAGATACTATAGTATATATTGATAATATACTTGCCGCCTCTATTGATGATGATTAGCACTACTGGATCAGATGATGAGGCTTGGTGTGGTGGTGGCTAATCTGGAGGACCAGGTAGTAGTCTGATATTGTTGGTACCGTGGAGGTCGTGGGTAGTGGTTTGATATTATTGATTTGAGTGAGTAAAAGACGCAGTTTATAAGAGTTTTTCCTGATCTAATAATGGGCAGAATGTACACGCGTGATACCGAGACACGATTGATTACTGACGTGATGATACTGATGTGCTCTCTCTCTCTCTCTGGACTGATCGTGAACTGATCTATTCTGACTCTCTCTGAAGACTGACTGCGAACTGATCGTGAACTAATGATGAACTGAACAGACTGATGCTCTAGCTACGCGTACGGCTCTATTTATGTGAGAGAAACGGATCAGTATATAACCTCTGAGATGAAGAAATGACCAATGAGATGTTTGGAAATGGGGTGAAGAAGCCAATGATAGAGGTCGTTATTCTGACCAATACCCTGCGAGGAAGACAAGAAAAAGCGAATGTAGGTGTTTTCCCTAAGGAGTGGCAGGAATGTAGAGAAGGTGTGATATGCCCTTGAGAGGGAGAGAGAAAGAAGAAAAGATTAAATATAGTTCAGACTGGCTGGCCACGTAGGCACACGTGGTATGAAATATATGAATGATGAAACACACCACACGTGGAATGAAGTATATGAATGATAAATATATATAATAATAATTGTTATGACTCATATATTATTGTTATTATTATTATTATTATTATTATTATTATTATTATTATTATTATTATTATTATTATTATTATTATTATATATTATTATTATTATTGTTATTATTATTATTATCATTTTTTATTATAATTATCATTATTATTATTATTATTACATATATACACTCCCACCCACCCACACACACATACACACACACACACACACACACACACACACACACACACACACACACACAGTTCAAATCCTAATTTTCTCATGTTTTCGTTTTTTTTTTCTTAATATCCTCTCTGTCTCTCAGATTCATTCGTTTTCTCCTTCCTTCCTTCTTTTTCCTTTCTTTCTTTTCCTAGCTCCTTTGATCATTTTTATTCCATCTTCTCATTTCTTTTATATCTGGCTATCTGCCTAAATTATCACAAGTTATTTTTTATCTTCATTTTCCCTTCCTTCTCTCTCTCTCTCTCTGTATATATATATATATATATATATATATATATATATATATATATATATATATATATATATATATATATATATATATATATATATATATATATATATATATATATATATATATATATATATATATATATATATATATATATATATATATATACTGGTTTACAATAAGTAATAGAGTCAGTTACACACTACATTATATAGTTAAGAGTAATTTTAAATGAGTAAAGGAAACATAATTAGTGTTTCCTATCTAAAAGCTAAACTCTCTTACATAATTTCACCCCTGCCAACACAATAACCAGTCATTTATCTGTTTTTGAACCCCTGCAGAGCAGACACTTTCAGGTCCACTTGTGTGGCTAATATAGTGTTCCAGCAGCCAACGTACGAGTTTATTTAATCTCTAGTGGTGCCACGTTCTACAGTGGGTCTGAAGGAGTTTCTCAGAGGCGTGGGTAGACGGCTCGGGTGTTCACTTGAGTCCGGCGGGGTGGCTGCTGCAGCTTCTGTAGACGGCTCACGCGACACATATTAACCTTATACATGACGGCGATTCCCTCCACGTCCCGCCATTGTTGAAGAATGTGGAGCCGTGGCTCGTGGCCGGCGTGGTTGTCTCTGATGAGCCGCGCAGCCCTCTCCTGCATCTTGTCCAAGGGAGCGTAAAACCGCTCCCGTTTGGGACAGTCAGTCAGCTGGAGCTAACAAAAATGGCCGCCCAGAGCAATCTTCTTAGCAGAAGAGTTCGCTGACGACCCTGTACTAAACGTTATGACGTTATTTATAGAAGAAATGAAGTCTTAAGGAGGCAAGAGTAGGAGAGAGAAGAGAGGTCACAAAGTCATGTGAGAGTCAGGGATTATGTTTGCTTATCAACAGTACCTCCCCTCCCCCCTAGCGCTGGGGAAGTGTACTACCTCTCTGGCACGGGAGCTTCCGTTAGCCCACAGTGACGTCATCACCCCTCAAAAACAAGTTCTGTAACGTTACGTAACGTTACGTAAACCTCCTTGGAACGCCCCACCCATAAGAGTGAAGTGCGTGCGAGCCGCGCCATACCTCTCTCTCTCTCTCTCTTTGTCTCTTTCTCTCTCTCTCTCTCTCTCTCTCTCTCTCTCTCTCTCTCTCTCTCTCTCTCTCTCTCTCTCTCTCTCTTGCCTTCCTTCCTAGATTTTCCTCCTTTCCTTGCCTTTAATTTATTTTATCTTTCATTTCTTTCTTTCCTGGTTTCTCTGAGTTACGTTCCTATCTCTTATTGCATTCCTTCCTATTCCTCTTATCTATTTCCCGTCCTTCCTTCTCTCTTAATTTTCATGTTCTTCTTCCCTTTCTACTTCATCCTTTCTTATTCTTATTCTTATTCTTATTCTTATTCTTATTCTCCTTTACTTTTTTTTTTTTTTTCATATTTCTCGTGGATACGTCTCTGTCTGTCTGTCTTTCTGTTGGTTAGTCGGTTTGGTCTCTCTCTCTTTCTCTCTCTCTCTCTCTCTCTCTCTCTCTCTCTCTCTCTCTCTCTCTCTCTCTCTCTCTCTCTCTGGTATCCTTCATTAATCTCCATTTCTTTTATTTTTTTCCTTCCTTCCCTTCTCCATTTCTTGCTTCCTTTCGTGCTTCTCACATTACCTTCTTAATCTTCTCCTTTCCCTTGTCTCCTCTTTCTTTTACTCCTTCTCCTCCTTTGCTTCATCATCTCTATTTTTTTTCCCTAATTCATCCCTCCATCCTATTTCCTAATTTGGCACTCATTAGGTACCTCTTGATTATTCTCTCCTCCTCCTCCTCTTCCTCCTCCTCCTCCTCCTCCTCCTCCTCCTCCTCCTTCTCCTCCTTCTCCTAATCCTCCTTCTTTCCTTTCCCTTTAGTTCCTTCTTGATTATTTGCTTCTTAGTCATCATCATCATCTACTTCCCTTCTTCTTTCTCCCTTTCTCGCTTCTCTTTTTTTCTTCATCCATTTCAGACTTATTATTTGTTACCCTCTCTACTTCCTCTTCCTCCTCTTCCTTCTTCTTCTATCATGTGCTTTTGCTTACACGTCCCTCATTCATTTCCTCATTTTCTCCCTTCCTAGTCCCTCTCATTTGCCTCACCTTTTCCGCTTCTTTATCCTCTCACTCTTCCTCCCATCCTCTCCCTCCTCCCACCAAGTCCTTGTTAGCACCGTGCCTCCCTTAACTTCGCCTCTGTCCCCCCTCTCCCTCCTCTCCCTACCCCCTGTCATCCCTGATCACAAGGAACACCAAATTCAAGTCGAGTTAAAAAGTTAGTCCCGCTGAGTTCCGGAGTTGTCAGTATTTTTGTTGGTATTTTTGTCTCTCACTCCACGGGATATACTTTTCACTCAGGGAGCTTTTGTTGGGGAGGGGAAGAGAGGCGAGGAGGATTGTGGGGAGGGTGAGGAGGGGATTGTGTGGAGGATGCAGTGGGGAGGGGTACAGGATTGTGTGGGTGTGTTTTTATTTTTAGTTTTTGTCTAGATTTCTGTATGTGTGTGTGTGTGTGTGTGTGGTGATGGTAGTTGCCCTAGCTATCATTAATTGTTTGTAATGGTGGTGATAATGATAACTATGGTAATGACTGATGATAATGATGGTGGATAAAATGATGTTTAGCATGCATAGTGGTAACAGTGATAGAGATGACGATGGTAACGATGGCAGTGAGTAGTACGTAATACAAAGCGGTGATATAACAGTGATAGTTATGTTGATAGCTACAGTGGTGATGGTGGCAGGTGGTGATAAGCAGCCTGAACTACACCTATGGATAAAATAACGCCCACACACACACACACACACACACACACACACACACACACACACACACACACACACACACACAACAAAAAATACACAAAAGGTCACAGCCTGAATTTTTATCCGAGTTACAGTGGAGGAAACTGAACTGATATTTTTTCCCTCTCTTTTCTCTAATACTCGTACCAAATGGCACTACCCCATACTTTATTTTTTATTTTTTTCAACAAACACTAATGGGACTTTTATGTTTTTTTTTCCTACACGAATTTTAAGCGTATTTCCGTACATGTCATTTGTTTTATTTCCATTTTCCTTATATTTTTTTATTATCCAACACATTTTTTCCTTCTTTGTTTTCCTTTTTCTTTTTCTTAATGACATTAATTCCTATTTTTTTCACTCTTCAATTTCCACTATTATATTACACATCAAAATTTTATTATTCATTATGTTTATTTATTCTCCCTTTCTTCCCTATCATTAAAGTTTCTCTTTTCATTCAAATCTATATTTCTGCACCATATTTTTTTTTTTTTACCTTGATATGCATTATAACTTTTTTTTTCATCATTCCATGCTGTTTTCCTTTCATTAGCATTTTTCTGCTCTCTGATGCTTGAACGGCTCTTTGTGTGTGTGTGTGTGTGTGTGTGTGTGTGTGTGTGTGTCATAAAACTTGGTGTGTACAGAAGCTCTCGTTAGCAGGTGAGGTAAGCAAGGGAAGAGTAGAGGAAAGAGTGGTTTGTCCAAGAAACTTTCGAACTTGAGAGAGAGAGAGACAGAGAGAGAGAGAGAGAGAGAGAGAGAGAGAGAGAGAGAGAGAGAGAGAGAGAGAGAGAGAGAAGGGGTGGAGAAATATACAAATAATTCTTAGTATACCAAAACACATTCTAATGGATGTGTTTTGGTGTACTGAGAATTGTTTGTATATTTCTCCACCACTTCTCCACTCTTGTATATTTCTCCACCTCTCCTGTCTCTCTCTCTCTCTCTCTCTCTCTCTCTCTCTCTCTCTCTCTCTCTCTCTCTCTCTCTCTCTCTCTCTCTCTCTCTCTCTCTCTCTCTCTCTCTCTCTCTCTCTCTCTCTCTCTCTCTCTCTCTCTCTCTCTCTCTCCTTCCCTTCCCTTCCCTTCTCTCTCTCTCTCTCTTATCAACAAAGAAAAGTTAACTACCTAATAAGTAAGAAAATAAAACCAAATCATACTATTCTTTTTTTTTTTTTCAGCGCAGAACAGAAGGAAAAAGTAATGATGGTGATTCACTATAAAGTGCCAAGGATGAATAGTGTGTTGATGGTGGTAGTTAACGTGATTGTAGTTTTTAAAAGGGCGGACGTTTGTGGTAATGGTAGTGAGTTGCATGTGGCGGATGATGGTGATTGTGGCGATGGTAATGGTGATGGTGGTAGTAGTAGTGGTGGTAATAACGATGGTGGTGGTGGTGGTGGTGGTGGTGTTGGAAATGGAGGTTGTATGAATGCTATAAAATATTTTATAACACTAAGAATTTAAAACAAATAAGTAAAGTGAATAAGTAAGTTTCAGTTGTTTGTATATGCATGTAAAATATTCTGGAAGCTCTTAAGATCAATCCAATTTCTCTTTTTTCTTTCTCACGTCACAAACTTCCCTTCGTTTCCTTCCTTTCCTTCCTTCATTCTTGGACCGATTCCAGCAAGCCACAATAGAAGTAACAGCAGCAGCAGCAGCAGCAATAGTATTAGTAGTATTGGTATTAGTAGTGGTAGTAGTAGTAGTAATATAACAGTAGAAGTTGATAAGAATATTTTTTTCCTGTGTATGTTGATATTTTTCCCTAAACTTACAACGACACTCCTATCTATGCCTCTTTCCCTTCCCTCCAAGTTTATTCCCTCCTCCTCCTCCTCCTCCTCCTCCTCCTCCTGTTCCTCCTCTTCCTCCTCCTCCCTCCTTCTCCTCTTCCTCCTCCTCTTTCTCCTTCTCCTCCTCCCCCTCCTACCCAGCGGTGAGTCACAGTTTATGGGGGAGGACCGTTGCGTGGCGCCAGCATGTCGCCGTGATGCTGCTGTTGGTGTCTGGGGGTCTGGGGGTCTTGGCAATGGTGATGGTGGTAGGAATGATTTTGCAAGCTTTATCTTTATTTATTTTTTCTATATACAGTGGCGTTAGAGAGAGAGAGAGAGAGAGAGAGAGAGAGAGAGAGAGAGAGAGAGAGAGAGAGAGAGAGAGAGAGAGAGAGAGAGGAAAAAAAAAAGTAGAAAAAAACAATATATGGTTAACTCCCAGAGCGAGAATCCCATCGGTGGCGCGTCCTCATCACTCACCGCCTCTTACATAGGAGCCTCGCACTAGCTCACCAATTTTTCCTTCGCCTTATTCTGTTTGGCCCACATTCAGAACACACGTAAAGGAACAACTTGTGCTCTTAACGAAGGAAACTGACAAACAACAAACACCCTATGCTTCTCTTATCTTATTGTTACTGTTGCTATTGTGTTACTACTGTTACTACTACTACCACTACTACTACTACTACTACTGCTGCTGCTGCTGCTGCTGCTGCTGCTGCTGTTGGTGTTAGAATTTTTTTTCTTCTTCCTTTACAACAGCAACAACAACGACAACAACAACAACAACAACTACTACTACTACTACTACTACTACTACTACTACTACTACTGCTACTGCTACTGTGATTATTAATGTCATGATTGTCTGTAGGATGTAAGTTTTTGTCTTAAATTGTTTGTAATATAATTATTAATCTTAATTTATTACCTATTGCCGTCATGGAAACATGTATTACTGTAATTAATCTATGTCATGTCTGCTTAAGAGCTTAGCTCAGCAGACTAATGCCTCAACAATACCTGTACATAACTGTTCATTGTATATACTGGTGATATGGCAATAAACTAAACTAAACTAAACTAAACTAAACTACTACTGATACTAGTACTACTAGCACTACCACTACCACTCCCACTACTGGCTGGGTGAATTCTTACACTCCATCGTTGATTAATTGGCTTGCCTCTCGCTCATATTGCCTCATTTGTTACAGTGTGACCGCCCGTAGATGCAGTTAGGAAGGCGTCAGTAGGGCGGAGTTGTATGGAAGTGTATACGTGGCGTGAACCGTATTATACTGGCCCGGATTCCGCCTAGCAGGGGCCACATACATCCCAACGCACTTCGCTTCCATACAGTATTAACAAAAGCAAGGCAGACTTGGCGGCGACCACTTGGCTTCCCTTTCCCTGAAGACTGGAAGGCTCGCACATAGAGCATTCGTTCGTGTTCCAAAACCTTTCGGGATCTGATCTGATTTTTGACAGGTTTTAGTAGAAGTTATTGCGATTTTCAAGTGTGTTTTATAGATCATGGAGATCGCTTAACAATGATTCTAGGCCAGTGACAGGGAATAACATGGGCATCTGATCTCAAATTCTTTCTGACAGGTTCGAGCGGAAGTCATACGGATTTTCAAAGGTGTTTTCATGATCCCAAGGATAGCTTGTCAAGGATTCTGGTCTAATGACAAAGAAAAAAACATAATGAAAAATGTGCTTGTCATCTCTGTGGTTGTGTAAGGTGAGGTGAAATTTTATAAAGTCCAAAGAAATATTATGTTGATTTCACAAGCTCATATATTTCAAAAGCTTCAGGCTATCATGAATACTACTTTCAAAAGCCACGAAAATGCCTGGTCTGATTTTACTATTTGTAGCGCAGAGCCTCATAATCTATCGCTAAAATAATGAACATATCCTTGAAAACCCGCAAGAACATTTTCCAGAGCATGTTAAAAGTAGTCGAGGTTATAGGTTGACACGTTCTCTTTCTTCTTTTCTTCTTTCTTTTATCCATTTTCTCTTCTCTCTCTCTCTCTCTCTCTCTCTCTCTCTCTCTCTCTCTCTCTCTCTCTCTCTCTCTCTCTCTCTCTCTCTCTCTCTCTCTCTCTCTCTCTTCATTCTTCTTCTCCCTTTCCTTATTTGATTTTTTCTTTCTCTCTACTTGTAGGCAATTTCAGCAATTACAAAAATAGGACATGATATTTTACACAACTTTTATCGATCAACATTATATCTCGATATTTTTACTTGTCAGGAAGCTCATCTTAGAGAAAATTTATAAAAATAAATCCCGCACACACTTCCTTTCCTTAAAAGAAATGGAAGTAGAACCAGAAGGGATGGCCAATTTAGTTTCTGAGATTTCTTGGTACTCCTATTTTGAGGTAGGTCATATCCGAGAAAGGAGAAATAACAGAAATAGGAAAAGACCACCAAAATTTCTCGTGAAAGGAATAAAAAGTGAACTCGTGC
>NC_087161.1:16635913-16640913 GCF_035594125.1 Scylla paramamosain
ATCTACCTTTCCTTCTTGCTGGAAGTTTGCCTACATTCAGCCTGTTCCTAAAAAGGGTGATCGTTCTAATCCCTCAAACTACCGTCCTATTGCTTTAATTTCCTGCCTATCTAAGGTTTTTTAATCTATCCTCAACAGGAAGATTTTTAAACATCTATCACTTCACAACCTTCTATCTGATCGCCAGTATGGATTCCGTCAAGGCCGCTCTACTGGTGATCTTCTGGCTTTCCTTACTGAGTCTTGGTCATCCTCTTTTAAAGATTTTGGTGAAATTTTTTGCTGTTGCCTTGGACATATCAAAAGCTTTTCGTAGAGTCTGGCACAAAGCTTTGATTTCCAAACTACCCTCCTACAGCTTCTATCCTTCTCTCTGTAACTTCATCTTAAGTTTCCTTTCCGATCGTTCTATTGCTGCTGTGGTAGACGGTCACTGTTCTTCTCGTAAATCTATTAACAGTGGTGTTCCTCAGGGTTCTGTCCTGTCACCCACTCTCTTCTTATTATTCATTAATGATCTTCTAAACCAAACTTTTTGTCTTATCCACTCCTACGCTGATGATACCACCCTGCCCTTTTCCACGTCTTTTCATAGACGTCCAACCCTTCAGGATGTAAACATTTCACGCAGGGAAGCCACAGAACGCTTGACTTCTGATCTTTCTAAAATTTCTGATTGGGGCAGAGCAAACCTGGTATTGTTCAATTGCCTCTAAAACTCAATTCCTCCATCTATCAACTCAACACAACCTTCCAGACAACTATCCCCTCTTCTTCAATGGACACTCAACTGTCCTCCTCTTCTACACTGAACATCCTCGGTCTGTCCTTTACTTATAATCAGAACTGGAAACTTCACATCTCATCTCTAGCTAAAACAGCTTCTATGAAGTTAGGTGTTATGAGACGTCTCCGCCAGTTTTTTTCACCCCCCCCAGCTGCTAACTCTGTACAAGGTCCTTATCCGTCCATGTATGGAGTATGCTTCACATGTCTGGGGGGTTCCACTCATACTGCTCTTCTAGACAGGGTGGAATCAAAAGCTTTTCGTCTCATCAACTCCTCTCCTCTAAATGACTGTCTTCAGCCTCTCTATCATCGCCGCAATGTTGCATATCTAGCTGTCTTCTGCCGCTATTTTCATGCTAACTGCTCTTCTGATCTTGCTAACTGCATGCCTCCCCTCCTTCCGCGGCCTCGCTGCACAAGACTTTCTTCTTTCTCTCACCCCTATTCTGTTCACCTCTCTAACGCAAGAGTCAACCAGTATTCTCAATCATTCATCCCTTTCTTTGGTAAACTCTGGAACTCCCTGCCTGCTTTTGTATTTCCACCTTCCCATGACTTGAATTCCTTCAAGAGGGAGGTTTCAAGGCACTTATCCTTCAACTTTTTACTACCGCTTTGAGCCCTTTTTATGGGACTGGCATTTCAGTGGGCATTTTTTTTTTTAATAGGATTTTTGTTGCCCTTGGTCAGTGTCCTCCTACATAAAAAAAAATAAATAAATAAAATTGAAAAAACGCTGCACAGAAGCACGGAGACCAATTCTGTGTGTGTTTAACAACCACGCCTCATCACGTGTTGATAAGAGGCAACCAGGGGCTGAAGAATAGAATTAGTAATTTCTCCTCGCCTTGCTCTGCCTGGCCCTATCTCCACCCTCCCACCACCCTGCCCTTGCTCCACCCCGCCCCGCCCTGGCGAGCCCCTTTACCATATCCGGGCGGAGGCACAGACGGGGAAGTGGGTATAGAGAAAGAATTAAAAAAACAAAAACATATACACTTCTCCTCCCGGAACTATTGTGTATGATGGAAGGGTTTTAAAAAAAGAGAGGAAGTTATGTTAGAGGAATGAGAAGTACGTTGAGGGAGGAAGAAATATATAAACACTGTGTATTTTATTTTTATTTTTCCTTGTAATAGTAGTAGTAGTAGTAATAGTAGTAGTAGTAGTAGTAGAAGTACAAAGGAATACATAGGAATACAAAGGAAAGCCAAACAGCAACAGACCTTTTGGTCCTTGCAAGGTTGTTTGGTAACTACTTCTAACTAGCTACAGGGAAGAGAGACAGGACAGCATAGCAGAAGGCTCCTCCCCACCCACCACTCCCTCCAGCTTGCGCTGGCATGGAAATAGTTGGGAAAAGTACCATGCAGTATGGAAAAATTGACATGGAAATTTTCATAGGAAAGGATGAAAAGAAGTTCTACTATTCACCCTACGGTGAACTCTATACGCCTATCTGAAAGTTAATACAAGTTATATTAAAACTGGTGTAGAATAAGAGTTTATTAGTGTATTTAGTAATTATTCGGACAAGAAGAGAGCTTGTTGGGGATTTGCTTTTAAATATTTGTCTATTTTATTTTTGAATGATTCAGTAGTATTGCTGTTCACAATTTCGGCAGGAAGTTTATTCCATATATTTACTATATGATTAAGGAAAAAATGTTTTGCCTCGTGGGATTTAAAACGTTTGGGTATAATCTTGAATCTATTATTTCTTGTTAGGTTAGAATGATCAATGGTGAAATATTTATGTGTATTAATGTTACTATATCATTTGAAAATTTTGAACACTTCAATTAGGTCTCCTCTTATCCTGCGCTTTGTTAAACTAAATAGGTTTAGTTCTTCCAGTCGTTCCTCATACGGCTTATTGCGCAATCTTGGAATCATCTTTGTGACTCTGCGCTGTATCTTTTCTAGTTTTTCAATGTCTTTTTTTGTAGTATGGGGACCAGAACTGTACACAGTATTCTAGATGAGCGCGCACCAGTGAGTTATATAAGGCAAGTATAACCTTTTCTGATTTAAATTCAAAGGTTCTTCCAATGAACCCTACTAATTTATTTCCCGTCTTTACTGTTTCTGTGCAGTGTTGACTCGGATTTAGGTCGTTTGACACAACGACCCCAAGATCTTTTTCTTTATCAACACTTGACAGTGGCATGTTATTCATTACATATCTCGCCTGAACATTGTTGCTTCCGATATGTAGAACTTTGCACTTTTCTATATTGAATCTCATCTGCCATTTTTCTGCCCAGCTTGTTAGTTTATTGAGGTCACACTGCAGTTCCTGCCATTGTGACACAGACGTTACTCTACTTGTTATTTTGGTGTCGTCTGCAAATTTACTTATTTTGCAGTTTATCCCTTCATCAATATCATTTATGTACATTATGAAGAGTACAGAGGAACGCCGCTATTTATCTTATGCCACTCTGACTCTTTTCCATTAATCACAACACGCTGTTTTCTGTCAGAGAGCCAGAGTCTCAGCCATTTCAGGGTGTTTCCGGCAATGCCGTGAGCTTTTTACTTTACTGATGAGTGTCTTATGGGGAACAGTGTCGAAAGCTTTCTGGAAATCAAGGTAGATAATATCAACAGCTTTTGTCTCGTTATACGAGTTAAATACTTCGTAAAAGAAGTCTAGTAAGTTTGTTAAGCAGGAACGTTTGGTTCTGAAACCGTGTTGCGAATCCTTTATGATTCTATTTTCTTCTAAATATTTAACAATTTTATCTCTAATTATTGTATCCATCAGCTTGCACACTACTGAAGTGAGACTGATCGGCCTGTAATTGGCTGGGAGAGATTTATTTCCTTTTTTAAAGATTGGCGTGACATTTGCTAGTTTCCATTCGTGGGGAACTTTACCCGCTAGTAAAGTTTTATTGAATAAAATTGTAAACGGTTTGACGAGCTCATTTCTCGCTTCTTTAAGAAGCCTGGGTGATATCTTGTCTGGCCCGGGTGTTTTATTTACGTTCATGCTCTTTGTGACTGAGAGGATTTCTCTTTCTGTGATGGTGAAGTCTGACAGCGTGGTGCCTCGTGACTGAGGCGTGGGGGTCGGCAGACTGCCCTGAACATCCTCAGTCGTGAAGACCGTTGAAAAGTACTCGTTCAGGGTATTCGCCATGTCTGTTTCGCTTATTATTTGTTTACCATTTTCTGTTATTAATGGACCAATCGTTGATGTTAAGACCCTTTTTGCTTTTACATAACTGTAAAATTCTTTTGGGTTCGTTTTACATGAGTTCGCGATCTGAGCTTCGACAGATTTTTTGCTGCATTTGATCAGCTTTTTGGTTTTTCTACGTAATCTGTCGTGCTGTAGTTTATCATCATTATTTTGTGTTAGTATGTATTCGTGGTACGCATTTTTCTTAGCCAGAAGGCAGCATCTAATTTCATTGTTCCACCATTTCGGTTTGGTGTTTTTTACCTTCCGTCTGTTTCGTTGCGGTACACACCAAAACGTAGTTTCATTCAACTTTTTAGCAAACACTTCCCATGCGTTGTTTATGTCTGGTGTTCCCAGCAGTTCATTCCAGTCTATGGATGCAAGCTGCATGCGAAGTCTCTCAAAGTTAGCACGCCGATCGTCTGGCACTTTTTCTTTACTTTCGCTTACTTTAGCTTTGTCAAAATTTATGGTGAAAAGTAAGCTACGATGATCGCTGGAACTCAGTTCTGGTCCAATTTTTAGGTCTTTTACTGACTCTTCACCAGTTGTTAAAACAATATCTAGGATATTGTTACCTCTCGTCGGATGCATGACGTGCTGGTGGAGGGAGCTTTCAAGGATACACCCGTAGAGATGCTGGCCTGCGTGAGCCGTCAGTGTTTCACCCCACCTCGTGACTGGAAGATTAAAGTCCCCCATAATTATGCAATTATTAACGCAGCAAATGTCCGCGATAAGGTCATAAAGTTTTTCGTCTGTAGCGGGTGACTGGGCTGGAGGACGATAGACGAGACCTAATGTTATTTTACGAGATTTATTTTCTAACTGGATGAAAGTGACGTCTATATTAGCAATGGTTGGGGTTGGGAGTAAACGAGGATGAAGATTACTTTTTACGTAAAACATAACACCGCCTCCCGCACGGTGAGTTCTCTCGCAGCTAAAAATGGTGTAGCCAGGGAGTGAGTACTCAGCTAAGTAATCCCTGCTTGATGAATTTATCCACGTTTCCGTG
>NC_087161.1:16645913-16655913 GCF_035594125.1 Scylla paramamosain
TTCTTACATGTGACAGTCCACCCTTAAAACGGGATAAAAATGAATTACATTGTCGATAAAAATCAGTCACACATTTAGAAGTATCACATTTAAAAATATTTCTTCCTAAAACATTTCCCAGGTGTACAATTTCCTCCATAATATCAATAGTTTTACCATTAATTTCTACATTAGGAATTATATTACTTCTTTTATTACCGTGGAAAACTATTAATTTGCTTTTCTTTTTCGTTATACACAATGTCATATCTCGATGCATAATCTACACAGATGCTTATCATCTTCTTGAGAGCAAAAACACTTGGTGCTAGACCTTTTAGGTCATCAGCAAACCCGAAGGCTCCTGCATAGGTGCCACCCATGTAGCAGCCAACGCCAGAGTCTCGCAATTCCGTGAGTAACCCGTCTACATAAACACAATACAGTATAGGAGAGATCACACCACCTTGTTTGACTCCATTACTCACTTCAAATGTACTAGACAGTAAGTCATTCCATCTTACGCTTAGTTTTTGATTTACGTACATGTTTAACAATAATCTACATATAAGAGGACATACATTACGTTTCAATAGAATATCAAATAATTTGCAATAATTAACTCTGTCGAAAGCCTTGCTTGCATCTAAAGTAAACCCATAAACAGTTGTACCTTTAGATACATAATAAGACACAGTTTCTCTCACCATTGCTGTACACATAGTAGAGGATGTTCCTTCTTTGAACCCAAACTGCAAATCATTGGTCAATAGTTTATCCCTTTCTCTCATCAATACAATATTATCCAGTATTTTACTCATCAAACTACTAAGAGTAATCGCTCTGTAATTTTCACTGGTATTAAGATTTGCCCAACGACCTTTAGGAAGCGGTATCATAACCCCTTTCATCATGCTGTGGGGAGAGAAACCGTGCCTCAACATGGCTGAAAACAGTACAGACAAGTGTCCGTATAACACATCACCAGCATGTATGAGATGGTCAGACATCAGGTCACCCTCACCTTCTCCCTTTCCAGGCCTCACTCTCCGCAGTGCTTGACGCACCTCATCAGGCGTAATCAAGAGTATACTTTCATTACTATTTTTCTGACAAGAAATTACACTGTTGATGGCAGATTTTAAGCTATCCATCTCATTTGTATCGTATGAGGTACTGTTGTAAAGCTCTTCAAACTTTCCTTTAAATAAATCAGCTATATCTTTAGGACAATGTTTTCCATCAACTGCCTTAGGCGTTTTTTTCTTCTGTTTTCCCTTGTTTCTTACAGATCTCCAAAACTGTCTACCAGAAGCACTAGCCTGCAAACTCTCAGCTAATTTCTCTGTAGTTATTAACTCTTCTTGCTTTATAACCATCTTGCGTGCTTGGTGATAACATTTACGTGTTGTACGGCGTATTTCGGCAATGAGACCTTGCTGAGGTCGTTCACTGTCTACCCATAACCTGTGCCAAAACAAAGCAGTGCGAAAATAACCCTCAACACAATCATTCCAGCCTGGCACAATTTTCTTAACTCTCCCACAATTTGTCCTTGGTATACACTCTTTACTTGCCTTTATAAGTGCATTGGTGATATGATCATAAAATGCTGCTATTTCCATTTCATGCTGGGTGCACATATTATTTCTACACATTAACATATCTTCCGGTAGGGGAACATTTAACAGATATCCAGTGACTAACTCTTTATACCTTAATATATCCTCAGTATTTGCCTTATGCCAACATATGCGCTCGAAGGTCTCAAGCTCAATATTTTCCACATTATAAGAAATAGTAACATCTAAAACACACTTTATAGCTATATGGTCTGATGGATTGTTTACAGAATCAATAGTAGTATAAGTCTGAAGGAAGTTAGATATATTGTCTGATATCAAAAAATGATCTATCAGGGATTTAAAATTATTTCCTTTACTGCAATAAGTATAAGCAACTGTGGATAAGGCATCATTATCACAACAATAAAACCTGTACTCATCGATAAATTTAACAAAGGCCCGTGTCTGGGGCGTAACACGGCTAAAATCAGTATTAAAATCACCACCTACTAATATAAAATCTATATCATTACTAAGACTAAGAACTGCTATATCACTCAGTATATTTACATATTCATTCACATTTTGGTCACTTCTTTGATCATCACAGGGCATATATACACATATCACCAAACCCGTTTGTTCTGGTAATTGAACTCGAACAGCACACAATCGTTTGGATTCATAAGGTACAGGAGTGACACGAAACCGCTTGGAGTCACGCCACAGGATGGCTGCTCCGCCGTGCGGCCTACCCCGCACCAGCCGACCCTCCTCCATGGCGCTGACCCCGTGCACATTCACACCCTCACCCACTCCATAAAACCAATCAAGCTGACTCATAAACAAACCATGCTCCTGGATTAAAAAAAAATCACTTTGATTATAAAGCTCACTTAGGAACGGTGCCCTTAAATCATCTGCATATTCACAATTATATGAAACACTAGCAGTAGTAGTAGTAGCAGTAGCCGATGGCCGCCTGTCACCACGAACTCTCCCTGGAGGCCGCCCACCGCAAGAATGAGCAGGAGAAGATCCGAGCGTATGGGGAGAGAATCCAACACGTTGACCAGGGCAGCTTCACACCTCTGGTCTTCACCACATCTGGCGGGATGGGCTCCAAGGCTCAGTGCTTCTACTCAAGACTAGCCGACCTAATGGCAGAAAAGAAGCACCAGCCAAGGAGCCATGTCGTCGCATGGATGAGGTGCCGTCTCTCATTCTCCCTCCTCAGATCTGCCCTCCTGTGTCTCAGGGGGACAAGGCATTCCACTCCCATGCCTGCAGACTTAGGAGGCCTCGACTGCGAGGCTACAGTGGTGGAGAGTGGCATAAGAGTAGATAGAGTAGAGGTAGAATGAATTTATAGTTAACAACTAATGTTTATATTATAGAGTATTAGATATGGTTGGATGCCACAGTCATTAGCGGGAGCTGGGGCTAATGACCTCCAAGTAATGGAGCCCCTAATTGACACATCAATAAACATGGGGTGGAGGTATTATTATTATTAGTAGTAGTACTAGTCGTAGTAGTAGTAGTAGTAGTAGTAGTAGTAGTAGTAGTAGTAGTAGTAGTAGCAGTAGTAGCAGTAGTAGTAGTAGTAGTAGTAGTAGTAGTAGTAGTACAATATCAGAAACATCAACAACATTAGCAGCAAAGGCACACAAACAGCAGCAGTAGCAGCAACAGAAGCATCACAAGTAGCAAAAAAGTACCATTAGCAGAAGCATTGATGGCGGAAGCGGCGGCATCGGTGGGGGCTGGCTAGGGTCGGTCGGAGCGGCACCATCAGATCCAACGTTGTAATGGCGGCGTGTCGGTGGTGGCGGCGGCGGTGGTGGAATAGTGATGAGGGTTTGGGAACATTAAGGTAGAAGAGGTGGCTGCGAACACCTCTCCGGGCTGGGCGACACCGCGGCGTCCCCACCAGCAGGCGTTAGGATAATACAGTCGTCTGAATGCAGCACAGGCCACCAGCACCACGTCACCTCCAGCAGCCTCTTCAACCCAGTGCCTCTTACTACGCCTCCTCCCCCTCCTCCTCCGCCTCCTCCTTCTCCTCTGAGTCGTCGTCGTCGTCTCTCTCTCCTCCTCCTTCTTTTCCTCCACGTCTTCTTAGGTACATTTCAGTCGAATAACCTGCAACATATCTACTCCATTTCTAGCCCTCCTCCTCTTCTTCGTCTGTCTCTCCCTCCTCTTCGTCCTCTTCCTCCTCCTGTTGATGATGTTTCGTCTTCTCTTGTTTGTCTCCTCTCTCTCTCTCTCTCTCTCTCTCTCTCTCTCTCTCTCTCTCTCTCTCTCTCTCTCTCTCTCTCTCTCTCTCTCTCTCTCTCTCTCTCTCTCTCTCTCTCTCTCTCTCTCTCTCTCTCTCTCTCTCTCTCTCTCTCTCTCTCTCTCTCTCTCTCTCTCTCTCTCTCTCTCTCTCTCTCTCTCTCTCTCTCTCTCTCTCTCTCTCTCGCTATTGCCCACATTTATACATATAGGAAGGAGAATATAAGTATATAAGTATATAAGTATGAGTATAGATAATGCATACTATACACTACACACTATACTATATACAATAAACGACGATGTCAAGGTGGATGCTGCTGCAGCCACCTGTGTGCGACAACCTTCGCCTGCTGAGTGGACATTTACCTGATGTCCACAGCAGTGGTGGAGGCTTTCCACAGCCTTACCGTTGCGGCAGTGAAGGCGCGCTAGTGGGTGGTGGAGTGGGACCTTGGAACCTCCAAGAGGGAGTCATTGCTCAACACCGTCCTCGTGCATCGCTCAGGCCTCCTCTGGGTGGCCCTCAGGTCCGCCAGGTGCGGTGCGTGCTGGACCTGTACCTTGTGTAGCACCGTCAGGGCGGCGACTCTCCTGCGGTGCTCCAAGCTGTCCCACGCGGGAGCTGCTATGCCGGTTTGCTGCGTCCGCTGCTGCTGCTGTTGTCGTTGCTGCCATGGCATATTCCACGGCAGGTCTGACTTGGGCATTGTACAGAGTCAACAGATCATCAGGAGAGAGGAGGTGTTTCACTCGGCGCAGCAGTGTCACCCTCAGGAAGGCATTTCGGGTCACCTTCTCGAAGTGCTTGTCAAACCGCAGCTGAGAGTCAATCTTCACGCCGAGGATGTCAGTGCTGTCCTGTAGACCTATGACGTCTTCCCCAAGCCTCAGCCTTCCACGCAGCTGGTCTACATCCTCCCCGGCACGTGATATTACCATGGTCTGGATTTTGTTGGGGGCAAACTTGAATTGCCACCTCTCTCCCCAGACCACCACGTCGTTCAGCTGTCTGTTGACGGAGGCTATCACGTTCTGTACTTCTTCCCTCGAGTAGGTTCGAGAGAGAGTACATTCGTCAGCGTAGGCGCAGGCTGCGGGGTGCCCTGCAGAATGTCATTCTGGTAGATGTTTCACAGCGTGGGTCCCAGGACTGACCCTTGTGGAGCAGAGGCCTGTACTGGATAGCTGGCTAAGGTGTTTCCTGCCAGTGAGGTAGCTGGAGAACAGGTGGAGCAACTCCTCAGGCGTTCGAGCTTCACTATCAGGCCTCGATGCCACACACAGTCGAAGGCTCCAGCTATGTCGAGGGCAGTCACTAGGGAGGGACGACCAGTGGCGAGGGCGTCGTGCCAGCCCTTTAAAAGGAGGAGGAGGTCTGAGGTGGAGCGGCCTTTTCTGAAGCCAAACTGCTTTGGCGACAGCTCTCTCTCTCTCTCTCTCTCTCTCTCTCTCTCTCTCTCTCTCTCTCTCTCTCTCTCTCTCTCTCTCTCTCTCTCTCTCTCGTTTTTTCTCAAATTTGCCCTTCATGTTTTTCTATTTATCCTCTTCCATCTCCTCCTGCTCTTCTTCTTTCTCCTCTTCCTCCTATTTATCTTTCTCTTCATCCTCATCCTCATCTTTTCATATTCTTGATTCTCTTCATTTCATTCTCCTAATCCTGCTCCTCCCTGCCCGTCTTTCCATTCTCACCTTCCCTTCTCATCCAGTTCCTCCTCCCCTTCTTCGTTTTCCTTTCTCCTCCACTCCCTTCCAATTCCAGAGTCCTTACGAATGCCTTTCACCATCGTTTGCATTTCCTTGGCTTAGTGGATTGATATGGTGGTGGTGGTGGCAGTAGTGGCTGCGGTGGTGGTGATGGTGTTGGTGGTGGTGGTGGTGGTGGTGGTGTGACTATGATGTTAGTGCTTACAGATGCAGAAAATTATGACAATACTTTAGGAGGAGTAGAAGGAAGAAGAGGAGGAGGAGGAGGAGGAAGAGGAGGAGGAGAAGGAGGAGGAGGAAGAGAAGGAGAAGAGGAGAAGCAGCGATGGGGAAAGGCCGGAGAAGAAAGAGAAGAAGGATATGTGAAGGCACAAAAAAAAAAAAAAAAAAATTATGAGAACGGAGAACACAAAGGAAGAACAAACAGCAGCAGCGGATCTATTTGGCTGTTTGCTGAAACTATGCAGTCTAATACGCAGTGAGAGAACTAGAATGGCACAGACGAGAAGGAGAAGAAGGAATACAATGATGATAATAATGTTATTAGTAATGGTGATGATGAAGTTGATGAGTACCATTAATTAGTGATGTTTTGCTAAGGTAACCGGCATACCTGCGCTGTGCTGTCTAGGTAACCCAGTGAAACACATTTTTTTTTTTTTCTGGGCCATTATTTACCTTCCTCGGCACACACCTGGGCATCCACACACCTGGCGCTCGGCAAACCTCCCAGCAAGAGTCGTAACCTGGTTTTATTAGGAGCATAAACTTTCTCTCTTTAGCCCTCGACACTTCCTTTCTCTCTCTCTCTCTCTCTCTCTCTCTCTCTCTCTCTCTCTCTCTCTCTCTCTCTCTCTCTCTCTCTCTCTCTCTCTCTCTCTCTCTCTCTCTCTCTCTCTCTCTCTCATTTTTTCATCCCTGCCTTATCACCCTGCAATCTCTTTCACTTTATTCATTGTTGGGAGTGCAAATAGGTTCATTAATGAGTATCATGCCATTTTATGTTTTCTTCCTTTTATTAGATTAAAGTAGCTTTCCTAATCCTCCTTCCTCTTTATTCTTACTCTTCCTCCTTCTCCTCCTCCTCCTCCTCCTCCTCCTCCTCACCGTTTCAGCTTCTCACCTTCTCTATTCGTATATATTTTTTTCTTTTGTTATTTATGGATTTGTTTTTGCACATTTCATGATTTATTTATGTGTGTGTCTGTGTGCGTGTGTGGGGGGGCTGCTCTTGTTGTTTTTGCTGATGTTGTTGTTGTTGTTGTTGTTGTTGTTGTTGTTGTTGTTTTTGTTGTTGTTGTTGTTGTTGTTGTTGTTGTTCTTCTTCTTCTTCTTCTTCTTCTTCTTGCTGCTGTCGTTGTTGTTGTTGTTGTTGTTGTTGTTGTTGTTGTTGTTGTTGATGGTGGTGGTAATGGTAGTGATGGTGCCGGTGATGATGGCGGTGGTGGTGGTGGTAATAGCAGTATTGGTATGGCGACTGTACTGATGGGGATAGTGACAGTAATGGAAACGGTGATGGTGGGGATGATGGCGTTACCGGTGGCGGCGTTCGTGGTTGTGGTGGTGGAAAAGAACCAAATCCTCACAGTATCATAAAGCAGGTAACGAGAGAAAAGGGAGATGTCGAACTAATGTAGTATAAGTAGAAGACTCACCTGCTGATGTCCATGATACTCGCACCACTAGCGAACGGGGTAAAGGAGGAGGAGGAGGAGGAGGAGGAGAAGATGGAGGGGAAAGAGGAGAAAGAGAATTACATACGAAGACGTAGGATAGTCAAACAGCAACATAATTAGATGTATATATTATTTGTATAGTTGTTTAGTAAGTAATTCTAATTACTTGGCAAATATATATATATATATATATATATATATATATATATATATATATATATATATATATATATATATATATATATATATATATAAACCAGTACTCGCAGAAGGAAAAGGAGGAGGAATACAATACAAAGGGAATACAAAGGAAAGAACAGACAGCAACAGCCCTACTGGGCATAAAGAGGCTGTCTGTGTGTCTATTCTACCACGACCACTACAGATTCTAAGAGTTAGAGGATGGAGGACACTAGGGGTCAAGGAAGGAAAACAGGAGAGCATAAGGAGAAGGAAAGGCTAAGATGTGATAGGAAAGGATGAAAGAGAAATTATATTATTCACTACAGTAACTGAAAAAAAAGGAAAAAAAAAAAAGGAGGAGGAGGAGGAAGAGGAGGAGGAGGAAGAAGAGGAGGAGGAGGAGAAGGAGGAGGAAAGACAAAAACAAACTTGGAAATCATTAGAGCCACATCTAATGCACACCTGAGCCATCCATTCACTTACAAAACGAAAAACAAAAGTCGTTAACATATTGTTTGTTTCCCCCTGAATGTTTTGCCGCACGCAGGCGAGTGTCAAGTTTCGAAAAGTGTGGTTGTATTTCCCTAAACTGTTGCACCTTTAATTAACCCATTTCACCGGGTTCGAGGTAAATATGTGAGTGTGCTTTGATATTAATGTAGTTCAGAGGACGTTATACACTTATACCTCATGCGAGAAAGTGCACAGGTAAATTACGTCAATATTAAGTATATAGTGTGGTATGACTGAAAACGTAAATAAACTTAAATTACACATAGCAGTATAGTTAAAATGAATTTTGATGTTTTAATGACAACAACAACAACAACAACAACAACAACAAAGCTAATAATGATAATAATAATAATAATAAAAATAATAACAGTAATAACTTAAGGGTAATAATAATAAGGATAACGATAACATTCAAAGATATTAAAATTCTTTTCTTCTTGACACACACACACACACACACGTACACACACACAAAGAAAAAAAATCCTTGCCCCTGAGCAGCATGACCCACATCAGTCGCCGGCGGCCATTATTTCAGCGCCGAATTGTTGCAGCAAAAATGGCCAATTACCGCCCGAGGACCTTCCCGGAAATAGGAAATGGCCTGCGAGAGAGAAGCGGCGATTCTGGCGAGACAAACACTGGCCGCTCCGCCTTTTTCTCTCCCTTCCTCTGCCGCCTTTTTCTTGCGCCATAACAGTTGGTGCTCTCGTTGTCGCGTAATTACCAGCCTTTCTGAAGCTCAAGTCTAAACAGAGCCTTGTATTACGGAGAGAGAGAGAGAGAGAGAGAGAGAGAGAGAGAGAGAGGTGGGATTTGGGAAGAAAGTGACGCGGCTCCTCTCTTTCTCGAAGCAGACGAATCAAGGCTTTGAATGTAGCAAAACCTCCATAGAGAGAGAGAGAGAAAGAGAGAGCTTGAACATCTGGTGGTACGACTCCATTCTCTAGTCCAAGCAGACGAACCGAGGATTTGAATTTAGTAAAACCTTCCCATAATAACACACCTCGTGTACTGTACTTTTCTTCGTTCTCTGCGAGGTGGGTTGTCTTTTTATTCCCCTGATAAGAAAAAAGAAATATTTCCTCTTTATAATCCCTTTCAGGTATGTGCGTTTCTATAGCAACCACTCAGATACTCGTAGAATGAAAAGCTTGTTTAACAGGAAAAAAAAAAAGTACGAAAAAAAGGGGAAATATTTAAAGTATCATTGCGTATTCTTTTTTGGATCGTGCTTTTCTATAGTAATTCCCCAGAACAAAGCACACCCTTCATTGACATAACACAAAAAATACCTACTTTGTACTTGATGCGTAATACATTCAGGTACGTGCATTTCAATGCTAAACCCTAAAATTATCGAAAAAAAAACAACATTAAAATAACACAAAAGAAACATGTAATACTCGAACCCCCGAGCCACTGAAGCATCTCGGACCAACAACTCGATCCTGACGTCACAAGAATCCACCAATCGCGCTTCGAGAGGCTGAACTTCAACGCGCCAATCAGCGATGAGGAGTGGGAGAGGGAGCGCGCGTCACTTGGAGGAAAAGGAAGGAATACGGTGTTGCTGTAGTCCCCGTGTTATTCTTGGACCTACAGTGTTTTGCTGCTTCGGGCGGTTTTGCGGTCGGGAAACATGAGAGAAGAGCAACAAGGTGAAGTGCACCAGTTGTGTAGTGTTTCAAGAAGAGAACCAATACACCACGACAAAGCAGACCGGGTGATACGAATACAACGTTGGTGAGTGAGTTAGGTGAATGCATGTGAGAATGTGAATGTGTGGTTGTGATGGTTGTGGTTGATTAGGAATCCACCACCACTTCCATTTTTTTGCCTGTTTGATGTGCTGATGTTTAAGGGTGAACTTCTGCGCGTAGTGTAATGAAAAAATCGTAGAGACAGACAGACAGACAGGCAAACAACAAACTTCTAACCATGTTTCTCTACGTATAACCATGACTTCAGCATCCATTATTCCTCATCGCTAAGTTCCTCACTACATGACATTATTACCAGCACGTGGTGGTTACGTTACCGACTGTGTAGAATGAGGTTGTCGTCGTCGTTTGGGTGTAAAAAGTGCAAGAA
>NC_087161.1:16660913-16665922 GCF_035594125.1 Scylla paramamosain
GATCACATCCTCGTTTGGCTGGACACCACATTTCCTGTGTTCTGTGCCTATGTTCTGAAGGTTCAGGTGTTTTAAATTATCAATCGTTAATGTGTGCAGTACATGGTATGGTAGGACAGGGCGAGGCGGTAGTGATATAGATGGAAAGGAACAGAATAGGACAGAGCAGGACGAGTCGAAGTGGATGTGAGAGAGAGGGAAGAAAATGGAAGACGAGTTCGATTTTACAGAGGAGCAGATCCTTCTTAGGAATGAAAGGAAATGACAACACACAAAAAAAAATAGAGAGAGAGAGAGAAAGAATAAAATGAACAAGTGAAACGGAGTAAAATGAGATAACTGGAGCGTTATGAGGATGGTATGGGACGAAGGGACTGAGACGGGGAGGGGGAATGGATTATGAGCAGAGACAGACAGGAAGGCAGGCAGATACACAGACGGACAGGCAGGTAGGCAGGCAGGTAGGAAAGCAGACGGACAGGTCTGCTGGGAAACGAAGTGGAGTCCTACTTAAGAAGAGCACAGTCAGGTTCAGATGTCAGGACTTAAGACGTGGCAGGTACGTGAAGAAGAGGGCGAAGATGAAGGGGACAAAAAAGTGAAGGATAAGGAGGAAGAGGAGGAGGAGGAAGAGATCGAGAAAGTGAAGAACGCAAGGACAGGAGAGGGAGATTAGGGAGACGGCAAGAAATTGGAACAAGATTGATTGATTGATTGAAATGAAAGCAGTAGTAAGAGAAAGGGAGAAGGAGGAAGAGAACTAAGAGAAAGAGGAAGATAAGGAGGAAGAAGGAAAGGAGGAGAAGGAGGAAGAAGAGGAAGATGAAGGAAGGACGGAAAAAGAAGGAAGAGGGGCGATCTAAAGAAGAGGAAGAGGAGGAGGAGCAGGAGGAAGAGGACCAAGAGCAAGAAAAGGAGGAGGAGGAAAAGAGAGAGGAAAACGCCACAGTTCTCCAGCCACACGAAGCAGCGCGGAAAATCGAAAGCAACAAAGAAAATAACGATGAAAAAAAAATAGGAAAACATGATGAAGTGACTGACGTGGAAAAACCTAATTTCGGCTCGTTACAGCATTTCGTTCTTTATGGTTGCTATTGTTATTGTTTATTATTGCTTGCCTGCTATTTATTATCTATTCTATTTTTCCCCCTCCACCCCCCACCTCTTTTTTCACTCGCTCTCGTCGAAAATAAAGTTATGGCCTGAAACACACTGCTATATATGATACAAAACTAATACGCTGCAATTCTTTTCTTTTTTTTTCTCACTAATTTAATAGATTTTGGACTTTCCCTTTGTGCGAAATTGATATGTTGCATTCTTTCTCAATTTCTTCCTTTCTGTAAAGAGTATCACGAATAATTGGATACACAGGCGTAAATTAAAGAAAAGCGGCCAAAAGGAGAGAAAAAGATTAAGGATAATAAAGAAAGGAAATAAGAAATTCACACACACACACACACACACACACACACACACACACACACACACACACACACACACACACACACACACACACACACACACACACACACACACACACACACACACACACACACACACACACACACAGAAGTAAAGAGAGAAAGAAACGAAAAAATAATAAAGAAAAGAAGTGAGGAATTAAATCAGGAAAAATCAAATCCATGCACATACAATACACACAAAAAAGAAAAAAAAAAGAAAACGAGTAGAGAATTGAAAACAACAAAAACTTAAATCCATACGCATACAACACATGATAAAGAAGAATAAAAGAAAACAAGGGAAAGAAAGAAGGAGAAAGAAAATAAAGAAAACTGCCAAGACTTACACAAGACCTGGAGGCTTGGAGGTAAACTCTTAGACAATAAAGCACAAAAAAGGAAGCAAAAAAAAGGAAGGCAAATAGAGGCTGACGAAGGAAGCTGGATGAAGCAAGACTGAGGCAAGACTGACAAAAATAAGAAGGAAAATGACGACAGACGGATGATGTGATTGCGAAGATGACACAGACGAAGCAAGATAATGACGTACAAACAGAGGAGATAGGGAAAATAATAAAGGAGAATAGATTGAATAATAGGTGTGAGAAGAACGCTCTGCCCCTCCTTTCTTTTTCTGTTAACTCTCTCTCTCTCTCTCTCTCTCTCTCTCTCTCTCTCTCTCTCTCTCTCTCTCTCTCTCTCTCTCTCTCTCTCTCTCTCTCTCTCTCAAGACATAAGGTGGTTCCTTTTCCCCTCCTTTTCTCCTTCTCAATCTGTCTCCTCCCTAAATCTAAAGGGAGAAAAAGGAGAGGGGTTGAGAAATGCCGGGCTGAGGGGAAGGGGGGAGGCGGAGTCCACCAGCACGACACTGATAGACTTGGTATTCCAATATCGGGCGAAGGGACACTTGGGTCTCGACTCCCTATCCTTGCACCACCAGGCCTCCCCCCGTCCGTCTCTCTGTCCTCCGTCACCCAACCTCACCCTGTCCTCCTCCTCTGGCTCTCCCACACCGTCTCTTAGCTTCTCCCACACCGTCTCTTAGCCTCTCCCTCTCTCCGCCTCCTCCCGCCCACACTTGTGTCGAAATCGTCTCCGTGAAACTCTCCGGGAGACTATAAGAAAGGAAGAGTCTTGGCGAGTGATTGCTTCTTCCCAGTGTGAGTGACGAAATGTGGGTGTCTTTTAAATGTGTAAGAGTGGAACAGAGAATGCGTAATGAATGGGACGGGGTAAGAAAGGGTAGGAACGGGTAAGGGTGAGGGGGGAGTGCTCTGTGTGTGTGTGTGTGTGTGTGTGTGTGTCCGATTTTTTTTTTTTTTTTTTCTATTCTCTCTTTCCATTGATCTGGTGAGTGATTAATCAAAGGAGATTGGATGGTAGAGCTAAATCTCTCTCTCTCTCTCTCTCTCTCTCTCTCTCTCTCTCTCTCTCTCTCTCTCTCTCTCTCTCTCTCTCTCTCTCTCTCTCTCTCTTGGAGTGATATGCGTGCTTGGTCATAAGTCTAATTGTGTGTGTGTGTGTGTGTGTGTGTGTGAACTTATCTGCTAGACGAACACAAAGACACACACACACACACACACACACACACACACACACACACACACACACACACACACACACACACACACACACACACACACACACAAAGTACGCTCGTGGCTACTGGCAACTCACTTTCTCATGTTAATTAACTTAATCATGGATGAAAAGAGAGAGAGAGAGAGAGAGAGAGAGAGAGAGAGAGAGAGAGAGAGAGAGAGAGAGAGAGAGAGAGAGAGAGAAAGATTCATGCACTTCCACCTGTTTTCATTTCAACGAGGAAATTGAAGGGCGTCACCTTGATAAAAGGGATAAAGATAATTAATGTCACACCTGCCTCTCTTGACTTTAATTATATAAAAAAGCCGCACACCTTACCATTCATAGGAATTGTGTGTGTGTGTGTGTGTGTAATGATAATAATAATAATAATAATAATAATAATAATAATAATAATAATAATAATAATAATAATAACAATAATAAACTATTTAATGATAACCGACTTATTAATGTTGCAGCCATGAGGCTAAAGATAAACATATTGATAGTAAAAGGTTTTTAATGGTTACAGACTGTGGAGGGGGGTTTACAATGATAAGTGGAAGTGTCTTACAATGAAAACTTAAAGAAATTATGAGAGTTTGGTGGTGTCTGGTGCCTTCCAGCCAAGACTCAGTCCTACTGTGTGTGTGTGTGTGTGTGTGTGTGTGTGTGTGTGTGTGTGTGTGTGTGTGTGTGTGTGTGTGAGAGAGAGAGAGAGAGAGAGAGAGAGAGAAGCAAAGTAATAGCAATTTCATCGTCACTTTTGCCAGATTTAATGTTCTGCTTCAAAAGTATCGTGCCTTTTTAAATCTAAGACTGCAAACCTTTTTTATTAATGAGATATTCTGAGAGCTTGAGAAAAAAATAACTTTAGAATTTTGTATTGAAAATTATCCTCCCGCCACCAGAGAGAGAGAGAGAGAGAGAGAGAGAGAGAGAGAGAGAGAGAGAGGATAGCAGGTCACACAAATTAAGTTTGGATTCCGGCCCGATTTCCTTGGCCACACGCTCCAGTAAGTGATCCATTATATGCATTTGCAATTTGGCTTCAGCTGTGGACGCTTTCAAATTTAAATCTCTCTTTCTCTCTCTCTCTCTCTCTCTCTCTCTCTCTCTCTCTCTCTCTCTCTCTC
This sequence comes from Scylla paramamosain, assembly GCF_035594125.1. NCBI lineage: Eukaryota > Metazoa > Arthropoda > Malacostraca > Decapoda > Portunidae > Scylla > Scylla paramamosain. Next base: position 16,665,100 of record NC_087161.1, read on the forward strand.
TCTCTCTCTGGCATTACATTAATCTCTCGTTATAACGGACTGTTAATTCCAAAGCAGATCCTTTATTTCGCAAACGTCTGAACTCTCTCTCTCTCTCTCTCTCTCTCTCTCTCTCTCTCTCTCTCTCTCTCTCTCTCTCTCTCTCTCTCTCTCTCTCTCTCTCTCTCTCTCTCTCTCATAAATCCCACCCTTATCACATATCCGTTACATCCTCATCCTAGCCTGCTCTTCCATCACGAAGGGCGCCGCCTACTGACTCGCCCACGCTAGGAGAGAGGAAAGGAGGGAAGAAGGAAGGAGGGGAAAAAAGAAAACTAAGGGAGGAAACAAAGTTATAAAAGGACGGAGGAATAAAGAAGGCAAGATGGTAAAGAAGAATACGTATGTGAGAAAAGTTAAGCGAGGGAGTGAAGGAAGGAAGGGTGGAGTGAGAGAATGGGTAAGATTGAAAGACAAGTTGTTATAGAGTAGGGAAAGGAAACACGAGCTAGTATAGGCAGAATAAATAAAAAAAAAATGTGAAGAGACAAAAATTGAATATAAAGGAAGGAAAAAAGAAATAAAGAAATACATCTAGAAGAATTGACAAAAAAAAATAATATTAAAAAGGAAAGAAAGAAATAAAAAAAAGGCAAATAAGGAAACAGGTAGGCATTTACAGACGAAGAAAAAAAAAAAGAGACAAGAATGGAGATCAGTAGGAGTCAGCGAAAATATGCAGTAATATACAAAGAGACAAAACTGGAGAGAAAAAAATTGGGAGGGAAGAAAGAACAACTTAGTGCTCAGGTCAGGTTAGGTTGGATTAGGAAGGTAAGGAAAG
>NC_087161.1:16666022-16681022 GCF_035594125.1 Scylla paramamosain
GAGCTGAAGACAGTCAGTTAGAGGAGAGGAGTTGATGAGACGAAAAGCTTTTGATTCTACCCTGTCTAGAAGAGCAGTATGAGTGGAACCCCCCCAGACATGTGAAGCATACACGCTACATGGACGGATAAGGCCCTTATTACTAAGTTAGCAGCTGGGGGTCAGCGAGAAAAATTGGCGGAGACGTCTCAGAACACCTAACTTCTTAGAAGCTGTTTTAGCTAGAGATGAGATGTGAAGTTTCCAGTTCAGATTATAAGTAAAGGACAGACCGAGAATGTTCAGTGTAGAAGAGTGGGACCAGTTGAGTGTCATTGAAGAAGAGAGGATAGTTGTCCTGAGAAGGTTGTGTCGAGTTGATAGATAGAGGAACTGAGTTTCAGCAGGCATTAAACAATGCCAAGTTTGCTCTGCCCCAATCAAAAAATTTTAGAAGTCAAGCGTTCTGTGGCTTCCCTGCGTGAAAATGTTGCTTCCTGAAGAGTTGGACGTCTATGAAAAGAATGTGGAAAAGTGCAGGGTGGTATCATCGGAAGTAGGAGTGGATAGGACAAGAAGTCTGGTTTAGAAGATCATTAATGAATGATAAGAGAAGAGAGTGGGTGACAGGACAGAACCCTGAGGAACACCACTGTTAATAGATTTAGGAGAAGAACAGTGACCGTCTACCAGAGCAGCAATAGAACGGTCAGAAAGGAAACTTAAGATGAAGTTACAGAGAGAAGGATAGGAGAAGCCTTAGGAGGAGTGGTTTGGAAATCAAAGCTTTGACGCAGACTCTATCAAAAGGTTTTGATATGTTCAAGGCAACAGCAAAAGTTTCACCAAAATCTCTAAAGAAGAGGATGACTAAGACTCAGTAAGGAAAGCCAGAAGATCACCAGTACAGCGGCCTTGACGGAACCCTTGAGGCGATCAGATAGAAGGTTGTGAAGAGATAGATGTTTAAGAATCTTCCTGTTGAGGATAGATTCAAAGCCTTTAGATAGGCAGGAAATTAAAGCAATAGGACGGTAGTTTCAGGGATTAGAATGAATTAGAATTCCTTTTTAGGAACAGGTTGAATGCAGGCAAGCTTCCAGCTTGAAAGGAAAAGTAGATGTTGACAGACAGAGCTGAAAGAGTTTGACTAGGCAAGGTGTGAAGCATGGAGGCACGGATTTCGGAGAACAATAGGAGGGACCCCATCTGGTCCATAAGCCTTCCGAGAGGTTTCGGCCAGCAACGGCATGGAAAACATCATTGCAGAAGAATTTTAATAAGTAGCATGAAGTAGTCAGAGGGTGGAGGAGAGGGAGGAACAAGCCCAGAATCGTCCAAGATAGAATTTTAGCAAAGGTTTGAGCGAAGAGTTCAACTTTAGAAGCTAGATGTGATATGCAGTGGTCACCATCTGCTTGGAATAGAGGAGGGAAAGAAGAAGAAGCAAAGTTGATGGGGGAATATTTTTTGGCTAGATGCCAGAAGTCACGAGGGGAGTTAGATCTTTGAATTAATGAAGGAGTTTTTTGCTAGTTGGAGAACAAACTTGGCATAGTTCTGGGCAGAAATATAAAGTGCATTAGATTCTGGTGATGGAAGGCTTAAATACCTTTTATGGGCCACCTCTCTTATCAGGTATAGCACGAAAACAAGCTGTGTTAAACCAGGGTTTGGAAGGTTTAGGTCGAGAAAAAAAGTGAGGAATGTACGCCTCCATGCCAGACACTATCACCTGTGTTATGCGCTCAGCACACGAAGACGGGTCTCTGACACGGAAGCAGTAGTCATTCTAAGGAAAATCAGCAGGCTACCTCCTCAGGTCCCCTCAACTAGCAGAGCCCCAAAACGCCAGAAGCCACTTTCTCTTAGGGGGATCCTGAGGAGGGATTGGAGCAATAGGACATGATACAGATATGAGATTTTGATCGGAGGAGCCCAACGGAGATGAAAGGATGACAACGTAAGCAGAAGGATTAGAGGTCAGGAAAAGGTCAAGAATGTTGGGCGTATCTCCAAGACGGTCAGGAATACGAGTAGGGTGTTGCACCAATTGCTATAGGTCGTGGAGGATAGCAAAGTTGAAGGCTAGTTCATCAGGATGGTCAGTGAAGGGAGAGGAAAGCCAAAGCTGGTGGTGAACATTGAAGTCTCCAGAGAATGGAGATCTCTGCAAAATGGAACAGGTTCAGAATGTACTCCACTTTGGAGGATTAAGTAGTCAAGGAATTTCTTATAGTCAGAGGAGTTAGGTGAGAGGGTATGACGATACAGATAAATTTAGTTTGAGAGTGACTCTGTAAGTCGTAGCCAGATTCAAGAGCGTGGGCACGAGAGCAGGTTAAGTCATTGCGCACATTAACTTAACATCCAGCTTTGGATCGAAAAATGAGGATAAGAGAGAGTAGGAAGGAGCATAAAAAGACTACTGTCAGTTGCCGTCAGACACCTGTAGTTTGGTGAGGAAAAGAAGATGAGGTTTAGAAGAGGGGAGAGGTGGTGTTTTCTACAGATTGAAAATTAGTTCTTAGACCGCGAATGTTGCAGAAATTAATGAAGAAAAAGTTGAGAGGGGTATCAAGACACTTAAGGTCGTCGACAGAAAGGCTGTCCGACCTAGGGACCTTTATGGTCCCCTCTTCAGATGGGGATTCCGAAGCTAGTGTAGGAGTCGCCATGATAATTTTGAAATTTTTTTGAGTGAAGGGTGTGGGTGTTATTAAGTGCTTGTAGTTTTGTGTGGAGGAAGAGAGTTGTCTTTAGAGGGCAGGCTGTGACTGGCCATGGTCTCCATTTTGATGTACTAAGTAAATTCTCCTAGTACTTTTGTAGTGGTGACCAAAAAAATACTGTAGTAAGAAATCTTTTCAACTTTTTGAGTCACAGCTGCTGACCCAAACAGGGGGGTTGAGAGAGAAGGGTGCATTATCCCATAGCAGTGAGTGGGTAAGTGAGCCAGTTTTAGGTCTCGAGAGAGAAGGGTCCAATATCCTGTAGCACGGGTGGGTAAGACATTGGCGGGAGTGTGACGTCACGCGCTGCGAGCGTGTGTATGGAAGTATGATGATAATAATAATAATAATAATATCATTAATCATGTTTTTACAGTTATTATTATTATTATTATTATTATTATTATTATTATTATTATTATTATTATTATTTTTATCATTATTATCGATATTAACAATATTGTGCTAGAAAATGAGGTCGAAGTTCAGTAATAGTTGATAAATGAATTGAGAATTTAAAATTATTTATTTATTTTTAAGCAGAATAAACATACAGAAATTTTACTAAAATTATTAAAGCATTTTAAAATCTGAAATAATGCATTTCAAGCTTCATTTGTTATACATAAATGTAGGCGGTATCTCAAAACTTAGAATTACCAGTAATATATGCATATCATTGAACTTTAACCTCATTTTTTGCCGTAGCTAATGTTGCTATTTTTAATCCTGTTTTAGACAAATATTTATTAATTATGGAAACCTTTAGACGAATAAATACTTGTCTAAAACAGGATCATATATTATTTTGATAACCGGGAGAGAAAAGATGGTGAGCTAGCGAGGACTAAAGAGACCGGACTTGTCAATAATAACATCGTAGTGTACAGCATACCATGCAAAGGTTGTACCTGTAAGTACGTAGGAGAAACAGGCAGGGGACTTAAAACAAGAATAGTGAGCATAGGAAAGATGTTTTAAAACACAACACATTTCAAACTCTATGTATTGCACATAGAAAAATGTAAACACCTACCAAAATGGGAAGAGACTAAAGAAATTAAAGTTGGATTGAAGAAAAGAATGAGAAAAGCTATAGAGGCAGCCTTCATAACAACTAGGGGAAGTCATTAACCACAAAGAAGGTTTAATCAGGTGGGCGGGTAATTCCGCCAGATTGTACCTTAGGTCAGGTACAAGGAAAATCCCCAAGTAAAGGCTCGTCACGTAGAGGCAGGATAATGCCACCTGACTAGGAAAATAAAATTAGGTGAGGTACACGCCAGGATGGCAATACTCTGTATAAGAATGTCAAATGAGAAAATTTTGTATGTTGTTATAAATAGTGTGTTTTCACTCATGTAAATCAGTCTCTCTGAGGATGGCTATTCAGCCGAAACGTTAGAGATTAAAAGGAATCCTAACTACTCCCTGGGTTTTATCCCCCTTCTTAAACCCAACTACTTGTCAACATGAACAGTTCACATACTTAAAACTGCTTTCACAAACAAAATTAAATTTTTAAGAATGTTTACATTTGTGGTTTATATCAACAAATCATACTTAAAGTATGTAGGCCTGTAAGCATAATATTCTGGTATATACATCGCTCTTAATATCACAATACCTGTGTTATTGCAAACGAAAAGAACATGAAGTATTCATCACCTACAGCATCAGCATCACACTTACTAGAGATTCAAAGCTTCTCTAGTTGCACCAGTGTACCTATAACATTAAAAGGCAACTTGTTATTCAAAGTTCTTAGTTTTGTCAGCAAAATATGCCTTGTCTTCTGCATCATGACAATGTATTCTTCTATGCACTTAATTCATTTTAAATTGTTATCCTATAATTACTAGATAAGGATTTTGTTTCAATGTTACCACGCCAAGCTGTTATCCACCAGTCCCTCAATCTTAAATCAGCAGCTTTTTTAACCCATATCACATTAGGAACACTTTGTGATAGCCACAACCATGACATTCCAACATTCATCACAGATAACCATGGTGAAGCATAAATACCTAACCTATCTAAATGCAGTAAACACCTATATACATAACAAAACACAATTTAGTTTCTTTTATGGAAATCATTCTCTTCCAATATCCTATCATTTTACACTTGTATAAGTGGATATACACTAAGTTCGCCATACACCATATCGTTACTAGTCCTTTATGTACATGCAACAGGGTGAGTCTAACTACGGGCCCGCGGGCCACAAGTAGTCCGCCAGTTGATTGTCTGCAGCCCGCAGCTGCCTGTATTATAAATTTATCTTGCACACGAAAAACACAGACAAAGATTCTTGTGCCTGTATATGAATATGAGGAAGCAACAGCTAGAGATGCAACATTGCGGCGGTGACAGAGAGGCTGAAGACAGTCAGTTAGAGGAGGGGAGTTGATGAGACGAAATACTTTTGATTCCACCCTGTCTAGAAGAGCAGTATGAGTGAAACACCCCCCCAAGACATGAGAAACATACTCCATACATGGACGAATAAGGCCCTTGTACAGAGTTAGCAGCTGGGGGGAATGAGAAAAACTGGCGGAGACGCCTCAGAACACCTAACTTCATAGAAGCTGTTTTAGCTAGAGATGAGATGAGAAGTTTCCAGTTCAGATTATAAGTACAGGACATACCGAGGATGTTCAGTGTAGAAGATGGGGACAGTTGAGTGTCATTGAAGAAGAGGGGATAGTTGTCTGGAAGGTTGTGTCAAGTTGATAGATGGAGGAATTGAGTTTTTGAGGCATTGAACAATACCAAGTTTGCTCTGAACCAATCAGAAATTTTAGAAAAATCAAAAGTCAAGCGTTCTGTGACTTCCCTGCGTGAAATGTTTACCTCCTGAAGGGTTGGACGTCTATGAAAAGACGTGGAAAAGTGCAGGGTGGTATCATCAGCGTAGGAGTGGATAGAACAAGAAGTCTGGTTTAGAAGATCATTAATGAATAATAAGAAGAGAGTGGGTGAAGGGACAGAACCCTGAGGAACACCACAGCAGGCTACCACCATCTACCACAGCAGCAATAGAACGGTCAGAAAGGAAACTTGAGATGAAGTTAGAGAAAAGGGTAGAAACTGTAGGAGGGTAGTTTGGAAATCAAAACTTTGTGCCAGACTCTATCAAAAGGTTTTGATATGTTCAAGGCATCAAAGGCAACAGCAAAAGTTTCACCAAAATCTCTAAAAGAGGATGACCAAGACTCAGTAAGGAAAGCCGGAAGATCACCAGTAGAGCGGCCTTGACGGAATTCATACTGGCGATCAGATAGAAAGGTTGTGAAGTGATAGATGTTTAAGAATCTTTCTGTTGAGGATAGATTAAAAAAAACTTTAGATAGGCAGGAAAATTAAAAGAATAGGACGGTAGTTTGAAGGATTAGAACGGTCACCCTTTTTAGGTACAGGTTGAATGTTGGCAAACTTCCAGCAAGAAAGAAAGGTAGATGTTGACAGACAGAGCTGAAAGAGTTTGACTACGCAAGGTGCAAGCACGGAGGCACAGTTTCGGAGAACAATAGGAGGGACCCCATCAGGTCCATAAGCCTTCCGAGGGTTTAGGCCAGCAAGGGCATGGAAAACATCATTGCGAAGAATTTTAATAGGTGGCATGAAGTACAATAGGAGGGACCCCATCAGGTCTATAAGCCTTCCGAGGGTTTAGGCCAGCAAGGACATGGAAAACATCATTGCGAAGAATTTTAATAGGTGGCATGAAGTAGTCAGAGGGTGGAGGAGGAGGAGGAACAAGCCCAGAATTGTCCAAGGTAGAGTTTTTAGCAAAGGTTTGAGCGAAGAGTTCAGCTTTAGAAATAGATATGATAGCAATGGTGTCATCTGGTTGAAATAAAGGAGGGAAAGAAGAAGAAGCAAAGTTATTGGAAATATTTTTGGCTAGATGCCAGAAGTCATGGGGGGAGTTAGATCTTGAAAGGTTTCACACACACTTTCTGTTAATGAAGGAGTTTTTGGCTAGTTGGAGAACAGACTTGGCATGGTTCCGGGCAGAAATATAAAGTGCATGAGATTCTGGTGATGGAAGGCTTAAGTACCTTTTATGGACCACTTCTCTGTCATGTGTAGCACGAGAACAAGCTGTGTTAAACCAAGGTTTAGGATGAGAAAAAGTGAGGAATATACGCCTCCATGCCTGACACTATCACCTCTTGTTATGTGCTCAGCACACAAAGACGGGTCTCTGACACGGAAGCAGTAGTTATTCCAAGGAAAATCAGCAAAATACCTCCTCAGGTCCCCCCAACTAGCAGAGGCAAAACGCCAGAGGCACCTTCGCTTAGGGGGATCCTGAGGAGGGATTGGAGCGGTAGGACAAGATACAGATACGAGACTGTGATCGGAGGAGCCCAATGGAGAAGAAAGGGTGACAGCATAAGCAGAAGGATTAGAGGTCGGGAATAGATCAAGAATTTTGGGCGTATCTCCAAGACGGTCAGGAATACGAGTAGGTTGTTGGACCAATTGCTCTAGGTCGTGGAGGATAGCAAAGTTGAAGGCTAGTTCACCAGGATGGTCAGCGAAGGGAGAGGAAAGCCAAAGCTGCTGGTGAACATTGAAGTCTCCAAGAATGGAGATCTCTGCAAAAGGGAAGAGGGTCAGAATGTGCTCCACTTTGGAAGTTAAGTAGTCAAAGAATTTCTTATAGTCAGAGGAGTTAGGTGAGAGGTATACAGCACAGATAAATTTAGTATGAGAGTGACTCTGTAGTCGTAGCCAGATGGTGGAAAACTCGGAAGATTCAAGAGCGTGAGCACGAGAGCACGTTAAGTCATTGCGCACATAAACGCAGCATCCAGCTTTGGATCGAGAATGAGGATAGAGAAAGTAGGAGGGAACAGAAAAGGGGCTACTGTCAGTTGCCTCAGACACCTGAGTTTCAGTGAGGAAAAGATGATGAGGTTTAGAAGAGGAGAGGTGGTGTTCTACAGATTGAACATTAGATCTTAGACCACGAATGTTGCAGAAGTTAATGAAGTAAAAAATTGAGGGGGGTGTCAAGACACTTAGGGTCGTCGACAGAAAGGCAGTTCGACCTGGGGACATTTATGGTCCCCTCCCTAGATGGGGACTCCGAGGCTGGTGTAGGAGTCGCCATGATGATTTTAAAATTTTTGAGTGAAGAGTGTGTGTGTTATTAGGTGCTTGTAGTTTTGTGTGGAAGAGAGTTGTCTTTAGAGGGCAGGCTGTGACTGGTATGTTGTTGTAGATTTACCAACACCAGTCAGCTTCCCCTAACCTACCACTGAATATAAACAATTGGTTGTTTTTTTACAAAAATCTACTAATTTCCTACCATATGAGTTCCTATGTTTGTGATGGTATGTCATAATCTTTAAGACTTAAATAGGGCATCTCAGCAGACATTAGATCATCCTCATTAACAGAACAAACCTCAGAAATAGTTAAAGTATGAACATTGAAATCACCACAGAGGACATGTATATATAATCATCATTTGTATAAGTTAACAAAAAATCGTCCAATTCCTCAGAGTGCTTTGCACTGCAATATCTTGAATGTGAATGGGAGTGCTTGCACACACAACTTAACACCAACTTCTTATCTAAATTTACATCTTCCTTGTCTATCTTTATTGAGAATAAACATTCATAATAGTTTCTTGTTTGCTTCCAATTGAAACCAGCGTTGATACTGACAGCAACAAGTAGTCCACCAGACTTATATCTACTAAATTTACTTCTGTTTTTTCAACACAATATCAAACCCATTCCCTTCCATTACATCTTTCACACTCAACATGTCAACATCATCAGTTTTTGTTTCACAGAAACCGTTACATCATAATATTTTATATAATCAACAAAATCATGTGAGAAGGAACTTTCCTTTGAGTGCACATACATTTAAAGGATAACAGTTCAACTGACAGTAGGTGTACAGTAGGCGGCACAAGCTTCTTTTTCCACAATATTACAGTAGAAATGTGCCTATGTGTGCGCTGTGCCCCGGCGCCTCCCTATACTTTAACTAAATGATCAGGTTGAGCTGCTTCCAGTCAGGTTGGTGATTCCTACTTTATGTAGATCATCAGGGGTATTTATGACTACTGGTCTGCCTCCACTGTACAACCAGGTTAAAATGCTCCACTCCCTAGTAAACATTTTTCACTGTTTCTCCTTCACACAAACACATAATTTTTGCCCTTATGAAGTGAGATCAAATCATCGTTTACATACACTTTCCTCTACCCGACCTTTAAGTTTTTTTTTTTTTTTTTTCTTACTGTACATCTGTTCATTTTTTTTTTTTTTTCTTTCTGTGACACAATCTCAGAATTATCGGCTTACCTCCTTCTCTGGGCTGCAAGCGATGTGCAAACGAGATGTCATCTGTCTTGAGTTTCACACCAATGTCTCCTGCCAGCTCAATGATCTTTGCCTGCAAAATGGCCTCGACATCGTCTGCCTCCTCCTCCAGCCCAAGAGACGCAAGTTCTGCGGCGTATTCTTCGGAAGTACTGCTCCTGATTATCGTTTTCATATCTATTCAGTAGGCAGTACCGCTGTATTTCAGCTATCTTGTTATCCATTTTGTCACTTAACTCCTTCATAGACGTAGTTATAGCAGTGGACACAGCTATAGATAATATGTTTGCTATGCCTGAAAGTATCGCGGCAGCCCACATCCCTGACAGTCTTGCTTAATCCTGCTTCCTTGTAAGGAGCTGATTATATGTCTAACTTCTCATCTACCTTGGCCTTGACTAGATTTTCCAACTCAGCTCCCACACTGCATAAGCCATTGTAATATATTGTGGTAGAAAGTGCAGAGTCAGCTTAAGTCACCAGTATTAGTAGCCGTGTGTAGCTCTGTTGTTTAAACGTTTACACGCGGAAGCCCAATCCAGTCCCAAAAACAACAGTATTTTACCTTCCAATAATGGCAATGGAAATGAAATTTAAGCTCCAATGCTGCATTCCATATATCGTCAGTTGTGTCGCAGTCGCCTCCGTTGACAGTAATAACACCAAGATGGATGATTAAACCGAGAATTCAAACTTAGCTGTGGAGCTGTCTAAAGCACGTCTACTAGGTGAGTGTGTGTGTGTATGTGTGTGGGTGAATGTGTGAGTGGGTGTGTGTTCGTACTTATATACATAGAGAACGATAATGTTTGTGCCCTGATAACTAAAGAGAAAATATAAACAAGAAGTAAATAAAAAAGGAAAGAAAGAAAACGTAAACAGCACAATAAACTATGCGATTTTAGGAAGGGGAACTAAGTGGGAAAAGAAGGAAGGAGAAAAATAAATAAATGAATAAAATAATTTAATGAATAATTAAATAAGAACTGTTCACTAAATTTATTTCACTTATCACCCACCTAACACCAACGGTGGGGTTGGCACCTGATGACTGCTGGCCTGGGAACGAACATCTGAAAAAATAATAAAAATAACTTCATCCCAGGCCCCTCCAAATGAATGCAAGCCGAAAAAAATACACAGATTTAGCTAGAAAAAGTAAACAGCAAGACAGTCTGCTTAATCTAATTTTATCTACTACTGTACTTCCTTTGCTTTCCCATCATTCATCTCTTTCCGCCCACTTTTCTTCTTCAAATTTCATCCACCTTTCCTATCTTTAAATTAATTTCCAATTAAGAGCATCATTAGCCTGAAGATGTTCATAGAAGACAGAAACGTCGTTGACACCTGAGTTTTGGAAAACTCCCTATAGACCCTGCCTCATCAGAAAAAAAAAATATATATATATATATATATATATATATATATATATATATATATATATATATATATATATATATATATATATATATATATATATATATATATATATACACACACACACACACACACACACACACACACACAATCAACACCATTTTCCATTTCTACAATAAAACTGTAAAAAAAGATATATATATATACAATCTACGTATTTATAACTATATTATTAGTAGTAGTATGTACTTTGTATGAAATGTGTTAATGTGTGTGTAGTAGTAGTAGTAGTAGTAGTAGTAGTAGTAGTAGTAGTAGTAGTAGTAGTAGTACATTAGTATAAATATGTTGCCTGTGTATAAATATACACTTTCTATCACCATAGATTTTTCATGCCCTAGAAATGTGTATACACGGTTTTTTTTTTTTTTTCTGGAGACAGTTTGACAGGGATTCTGCTTCGTCAGTGGGGAAAGCACTCATGAGGAAACTGACTAATCATCTACATGGGTTTTGAAAGTAGTCCTGATCGGTCCAAAGCATTAAAGAACATGATATCCTATAGGTCACATTGTAAGCGAACCTTTGCACCTGAGTGAGCGAAAAACCTCACTCTGCTACGTAAATTGGAAGGGACATATAAGAGAATCCTTTAGTCACTTATAGTGTACCAGCTCTTATTTAAATCATTTTAACTTAAGAAAAAAAAAAAAGATAATTCAGCTCTGTATTTTTCCATAAAGAGCATTTCTCTCGTGTCAACTTGCGGTGATGAAGGTATTGCCAGTTCATCTTCGATCTATTTTCTTTATATCTTTCGTTGGATAGTCAGAAAACACATAATCTACTACTTTATAAGGGACTTGAAGCTGTTTGTTTCTCTGACTGTTATAGAAATTATATCTTTTGGTCTTACGCCCACGGAGATGAATAGATACAATATCATTGAACAAGGATATTTTTATGTTATCGTTTTAGGAGATAGACAGATAGATAGATAGATAGATAGATAGATAGATAGCGAGAGAGAGAGAGAGAGAGAGAGAGAGAGAGAGAGAGAGAGAGAGAGAGAGAGAAGAGAGAGAGAGAGAGAGAGAGAGAGAGAGAGAGAGAGAGACTGACCATTTCCACTAATATCTATTTGAGTTATAATCATGAAATGACAAATAAAACTATACTCTCTTCCTCTGTTTCACTATATGAAGATTAAGATTTATAGGGTGGAATTATTATGGGGTAAAGCCGACCTGCTCGACCTATGACCGAACGTAAATGTATTCAAACGCCTAATATCTCCGAAACTACACCGCCGATCGTAACAATTTTGTTATCATATGATAGTATAGTTATATCGATTTTTTATATGATATAATAATCATCTCTTCTATTACGTGAAGTCAGTGGGTAGATGCTGCAAATAGAAAGGTGTCAAAAATGTAGGATTTCTTAAAAAATACTCAATTTTTACAGCTTATTTTTATCTCATTACGATAGGAAGTATGCTCATAGATTGAACGCAAGGCGGTATTTCCTATCCAATGAGCTGCTCCATTCAATCATTCCAATCTCATAAAAGTTTTTGAATTTTTATTTTATTTTTTTTTAGGCGATGAGCCACTGTGCCCGGCCCAGCTATAACGCTAATTAATGTACTAATATATTTGTAACTTTATTGCGGCTGATCGTATTGAAATTAACATCATATCATCTGCTTTAACTCTATTAATTTTGCCTGTGATATGGGTTTCATCTCTTCTGCTTGGTGACGTCAATGGCTAACTTGCAAAAAGTGGAATGTTGAAAATTTTGTAAAGTGACAGTTTTTCTGCAATTTTCACCAACTTTCTTTTGTCTCTTGATACTATGGATACATATCACTGAAGGCGGAATGAGCAATTTCCTATCCAACAAGTATATAATACAACGATTAGCCTTTCGCAAAATTCTTGAGCTAGAGTGAGTTGTTGTCGTCAAGTCCGTTGTGCCCCTGGTGCATGAAACTGTCATAAAACTTTTCAAATTAATGAACTTACTCATAACCTCATTCTTTTTAGTTAATAATATTAATATCAATCGCCTTCAAGGGCGTTTTACTTGTAAATAAATAACTCTCTCTCTCTCTCTCTCTCTCTCTCTCTCTCTCTCTCTCTCTCTCTCTCTCTCTCTCTCTCTCTCTCTCTCTCTCTCTCTCTCTCATCCAATCTTCTGTTCGTCCCCTGTTTCCATTCATGTCTATGCCGTCTTTTTTCTTCTATGAGTCTGAGCTGCTAGAAATCACCTCCATCGCACTCACCTGAACTTCTCAGACAGCCATGTAGACACTTTGGATTCATTACACATGCAGCCTCGCCCTCCTCAAATGCTTATTTTTCAGCTTGACGAGACAACCCAGAAGCACAAACGGCAAATCTTACCTCATTGCGCCTCACTCTTTTTCTTTTCTTTTTTTAAAGACATGGGAATTTAAGATTTTCCAAAAGAAAAGACTAAACCCTCATGCACTCGTGTATCGCGACGCTGTACGAACTGGGTATTCATCTTTATCCATTCAGGGAAAAAACCGAACGGATCTGATAGACACCTCGTTTGCTTCTCTTCCTGCCTATCTGCCTCTCTCCCTGCCTTCCTAAATACCTCTCTCACTCACCACATCTGTATCCACGCTTGCCAAGCTGCTTTGGAAGCAATGGCCAGCCAAGAGAACACACTGCGTCATCAGATGCCGCCACACTTTACCCGTTCCAGAAGTGCCTGGTGTTGGACATGACATCATCTCCAGGCAGGTAGGTGTCCAATGAACCTATAATAGTTTCCTAATTTTCTTTCACTTACCTTGAAGTGATTTCCTAACCTTGTCAGTCTTCTCGTTTTAACTTCCATTTTGCCCTCGATCTTTTTTCTTCAGAGTTTTCCGAGAAAAAAATATAATAATCGTTCTCCACTGTAGTTTATGTGACATTCTTATTATTAATTTAGTGGGTATCTATTGACAAACGTAGAAAAAAATTCAGATAATCTATTTGAATTGTAGCAATAATGATTTTTTTAAGAACTTCATCTTGATTGTTTTAAACGAAAAAGAAAACTTGATGATTAAATGGACGTTTTCGATTAAAACTTAAGCACACGCACACACACACACACACACACACAAACACACACACACACACACACACACACACACACACACACACACACACACACACACACACACACACACACACACACACACACACACACACACACACACACACACACACACATTTTTTTTTTTTTTAAGAACTTCATAGTGAGTTATTTTAAACAAGAAAACTTGATAGTTAATGTACGTATTCTTTTAAAACTCACGCACACACACACACACACACACACACACACACACACACACACACACACACACACAAAACGAGTCAGCATTCTGGCTCGCATATATATATATATATATATATATATATATATATATATATATATATATATATATATATATATATATATATATATATATATATATATATATATATATATATATATTTCGTGAGCACACACACACACACACACACACACACACACACACACACACACACACAAACGAGTCAGCATTCTTCTGCTCTGTAGAAATATATATATATATATATATATATATATATATATATATATATATATATATATATATATATATATATATATATATATATATATTTCATGAGCGAGAGAATGCTGACTCGTCTGTGTAATAATAATAATAATAATAATAATAATAATAATAATATACGGTTTATTATTAATACTGACAGTCAAACAAACTGAAAATGTACAGTGGGGGTGGGGAAATACTTCAAACCATTAATCCTAAAGGTAAGTCAAATCTAGAGAGAGACTATTGATTGATGGCTCTTACCATGGTGGGAATCGCACTGAGTCTGTACCGGTCCGTACAGTGGCGCCTTTAGAGGCGTCCTCTTATTGTGGTGTCTGGTGGCACGGGTGACATCCAGGCGCGTCAGGCGGCAACATGTTTCTGAGACGTGGATGATTTCCAGAAGTCCCCCTTCAAACTTCTCTGAGAGCCTCACTGTACCTGGTGGATAGTCTGGACAGCTTCAGGGTGTTCGGGGCTTCTTCATGGGCGGTGTCTAAACCAGGGCCAAGGATGACCCTGCAAGGCCCTTTTCTGCACACTCTCCAACTGTGGCTGTGGAGTTTGTGTGAGGGAGGAAGGACCACGCTGGGGAGGGCGTGTGAGTTTAGCAGGAGGATGAAACAGATACTTGCCCTTAACTGTCTGTCGGCGTCCCCAGCGACCATACGGTGCGCAGCATGTACGACCTGTAGGTAGCTGATCTTGTGGTGCTGGCGACATGCTGCTTCCAGGTCAGCTGGTCGTCCACCGTGACTCCGAGGGAGCTTGGCACATCGGACTACCTGAAGGAGGTGAGGGCCCACTGAGGAAACAGGGAGGGGGCACTGGTACAGAGGAGGTACAGAAATGCATCACCACCAGTTTTGTTGTGGTTGATGGTCGATGCTCTGCTCTCCTCCGTCCACGTCTG
>NC_087161.1:16691022-16708522 GCF_035594125.1 Scylla paramamosain
TGCTGGTGCAAGTGCCTCGATCTTACTCGAGGCAGCACCAGCGCTCTTACACAGCCAGAACCTCCAGACTGTGGAATGTGTTTACGGCAGCCACGAGTGATACACAGACAATGACACTCCAGCAAGTGAAAGTGGCTGCACACAGGTGGCGTAAAACACAAACTCCCACACTAGTGCTGTGTTAATCATGTGTACGAGTATATATATATATAGTAGGATGAGTTCGCTTTTGTATATATTTTCTTCTTTACATTTAAGTATAGGCTTTTCAAATAACAGCATAAAAAACGTGATGTTTTAAGCCCGATGTAAATTTTTGTTTAAATAAAAGAGAGAGAGAGAGAGAGAGAGAGAGAGAGAGAGAGAGAGAGAGAGAGAGAGAGAGAGAATGAGTTCAAGTCAGGTCGTGAGAGAGGAAGGACGTACATACGAGTATACCCACGCTCCGTAATTTTCGACCATCTGTGCGGTGCAAAAACATATTCGGTGTTGTTGCCATACACCAGTGAACAGGTATACCGACGCGTAATGTGGTGCATTCTCATAGTGAGCGAAAGTGCTTTAACAGTGACGCATTATATCAAAACATGAGTGTGCTGTGACCTGACTGACCCACCAGGCCAGGCCGCCACCCTGCTTCTAACACCCCCCTCCCTCGCCCTCCGTCCCCTCTCCACCACCCCCTCGCTTTGTCCTGCCACTGCCTCCCCACATGGCCACTAACGCCACCCAGGAAGCCTCCTCTCCTCACCAGAAGATTGAGTGGGCAGGCAAGTCTGTCTTTCCAGGGGCAACATACTGCTGTGTGTGTAACCTCTCCACCTGACTCAAGCCAGTAACAGCGTGCAGTCAGGAAGACTGCCCGAACCAGGCCTGTAAAGGGTGTCACAGTGAGGGCCCATTTTGTTGTTCCAACACAGCGGAGCTGAGGCAAGCGCGGGGCATCTCACACCCCGTCACCCACGTGGTACCCGAGGCGCCAGCCACCGAGGACGAGACACCGGCCACCCAGGTCGACACGCCTGCCACCCCACCTGACCTCCTACCCAGCAACCATCACTGACAACGAAGACGCTGCCATCAGGGAAGAACTACTAACAAACCCTCCTGAAGCCCTGGTTGACATCATCTTGAGACAGAGGAACGAAATTTTCTCTCTCAAGAGCACTGTTGAAGCCTACCAACAACACAGCTCGAGGGTGCAGCAGCAGAGAGCAGCGCTAGAAGCAGCACTCAGCGCTATTGACGGCCTCTCTCAGGTACAACAACTAGCTCCCTCTCCAGTCCCTTCTACCCAAGCTTGTAGTGCCCTGCCGAGCAAGATAGACAGTGACTGGCGGGAAGTGTGTGCCTCACACCCACGTTGGGCCGGCTGGTTGGGAGGCTGGTGGGTAAAGCAAAACCGCTACGGAAGGTGACTCACGAAACCTCACCTCCACTCAACACACCTGACCTCACCCACACCCAGCAACCACCACCACCAACCCAGCGCTCCCAGCCCTCTTCCCTCTCCGCCACCACCACCACCACCACCGCTACCGTTGGCCGCGCCAAACCTCCTCCCCGTTGCCAGGCCGTCACCAACGCCTCCACCACCACCGAGTCAGCCTACTCCACAGCTGGGCCGCTACACTCCACCACCAGACAGAACACCAACAGACGACGGGGAAGTGCAAACCAAAGGTCGCCGCCTTTCTGTGGTCGCTGCCGGCAGCGAGGCCACACGGCAGGACGCTGCTCTGTAGTGGTCTGTGACTACTGCGGCCGCAGAGGACACCACGTAGACCAGTGCCGAACACGCCAGGCTGTAGGAGTCAAGGAGGCTTGAGTGCACGTACTGTCTCAGACGCGGCCACACTCGGGCTACACTCGGGCCAGCGAGGCACATCAGGAGCGACTCATTAGAGCCATTCTGACAGACCGTCACCAGCCCGCCACTCCCCCCCAACCTGCACCTTACCGGTCCGACCTGACCGCCGTGGACGCTGCCACACACCCTGCCTGGACACAGCCTCCCCCCCCCCACCCCGCCCCGCTCCTGGTACGCTAAGAAGAATGGCCGCCACCGCCGCCGCCGCCGCCACCACCGCCGCCACCACCGCCGCCTCTACCCTCACAGTCCTGTCTGACACACACCGCCCTCGTGAAACACGCCGACGTAGTGGTGGCAGTGGAGACCTTCCTGGATGACAACTGTGTTACCACCTACGACAGGATTACCGGCTACTCCCACTGGATGAGGCGTGACCGCCAGGGTGGGCAGGGAGGTGGTTTAGCCGTGTGTCATCGCGAGGGTCTCCACATGGGAGCCCTGACAGTCAACACACCAGACGTGATGGAGATGATGTTTTTCCGTATCATACTTGCTGACAGGGGCGCCCTGCTGCTGTGTGTCATGTACCGACCTTAGTGGCAGGGAAGCGAGCCGCTCAACTACCTCACCAACAACCTGGACGACATCATGGCGGCTCACAACTGTCAGAACGTTGTGATTGTGGGCGACCTCAACTACAACATTGTCTTGAGGGCATTTACTGAGCTGACAGTGGTGCAGGGACTTCACAACCATGTTGAATTTCCTACACATCAGCGTGGAGGATCTCTGGACCCTGTGCTTGCAGACGTGGCAGGTGACTGTGTACAGTGCCGCCCACTGGACTTCGTGGATACCTCTGATCACCTTGCCGTCCTCTCCACCATTAACCTCGCCCCAGCCCGTGAGGAGGAGCACCACAGGACCATCTGGCTGTGGGACCGCGTCGACTGGGAAGCTGTGAAATGTGCCCTTGGGAAGATTTCCTGGGACACGGTGCTCACCGGCGAGCCGCACAACGACGTCAACACCCTCACCACCATCCTGCAGGACTTACAGCAGCAACACGTGCCGCACAGGACCTACGCAACGAGTCCAAAGGACCAGCCTTGGTTCGGATATCGTTGTCGTGCTGCTGCTGAACGCAAGTACAGCGCGTGGGAGCGCTAAAAGAGGCGCCCCACCCAGCGGAACAAGGCCTTGCACCGAGCTGCGTGCAAAGCAATGACGCTATCAGCGAAATGGGCCAAGGCAAGATGGGAGGACAACAGCAAGAGGATGTTGTCTTCCAACCAGCTGGACCCAAAGCGATGGTGGAGCTTGGTGAAGGAGAAGCAGGGCGTCACTTCCCACGAACGTGTCCCGGCTCTCACTTAGCCGTGTGGGAACCTGGCCGTCACCAGCCAAGAGAAGGCAGACCTGCTTGCTCAGGTGTTCAGCGAGAAGATGAGGACGCCAGAACCTGACAGACAGCACCACCTCTCCCACGCCTTGCTGCCTCAAGCATAGAGAGCGTGGTCATTACGGAGGCCGCTGTTAGGGGGCACCTGAAGGAGGTCAACGTCAGGAAGGCCTCAGGTCCTGACGGAGTAAGCCCTCACCTCCTCAGACACTGTGCGGATGAGCTCACCACGCCTCTCGTGTTGATCTTCCGCCAGTTTCTGGTGTCCAAAGTGTGGCCGTCTCAGTGGAAAGAGGCAAGGGTCACACCCGTCCATAAAAAGAAGGAGAAGCCGGAGCCAAACAACTACCGTCCCATCTCTCTCCTGCCGGTGATCAGCAAGATCTTCGAGAGGGTCATCGGAGAGCAGGTGACGAGGTTCCTGGACGAGCACCACCTTCACTCACCCAGGCAGTTCGGTTTCAGGAAAGGACGCTCCACCTCAGATCTGCTCCTTCTTCTCTCCAAATCCTGGCACGACGCCCTGGATGTCGGCCGGCCATCATTAGTGATTGCCCTGGACATCGCCGGGGCCTTCGACACTGTGTGGCATCGGGGACTTCTGGCAAAGTTGGAGCAGCTGGGCATCACCAGGGACCTGCTGCACCCGCTCTCCAGCTACCTGACGGACAGGAGTCTCCGTGTTGTGGTTAACGGCCACACCTCCGCCAGCTTTCCCGTAGAGGCCTCTGTTCCACAGGGGTCAGTTCTGGGACCCATAATGTGGAACATTTACTTCAATGACCTCCTGCAGACTGTTCCTTCAGTCAGTGCGTACGCAGACGACTGCACCCTCTCTTTGACCTACGAGAGAGGGGAGGCGCAGGCCGCAGTGCAGTCTGCCAACGCACTGCTCTCAGACATCACGGCCTGGGGCGACCGGTGGCAAGTCAAGTTTGCCCCCGAAAAGACTCAGGCCATGGTGGTTTCCCGCTCTCACGAGGACGCGCGTAAACATCCTTGGCGTGGAGGTGGACTCTTCAACCTTCAACGGCTGCTCTTCAACCATCACCTCGAGGACGTGGCCCGAAAAGAGTCTCAGAAGGTGACATTGTTGCGGCGTCTGAGGCACCTCCTTGACTCCGATGGCCTCCTGACCCTGTACAAGGTTCAGGTCAGGCCCATCATGGAGTACGCGCCGCTCACATGGATGTCCAGTGCCCGATGTCATCTCAGCTTGCTGGACAAAGTGCAAAGGAGGGCAGAGCGCCTCATCAGTGGCGCCAGACAGACACAGCCTCGCCAGCAACCGTGGCGGCAGCGACAACGGCAGCAGCAGCAGCAGATACAGGAGGATGGGCCGGTGCTGAGGGACACTCTGGATCATCGCCGGAAAGTTGCAGCGCTGACAGTGCTTCATAAGGCGCAGATCCAGAATGTTCCTCACCTAGCAGACCTGAGGGCTACCTGGAGGAGATCTGAGCGCAATATGAGAACTGTATTGAGCAACGATCTCCTCTTGGAGGTGCCAGGGTCTCGCTCCAGCACCCACCAACGGGCCTTCTCCTCCGCCACTGTAGTGTGGTGGAACACCTTCACGGCTGTGGTGGACGTACGACGTCTGTCCACACAGCAGATGAAAGTGTCCACACACAAGTAGTTACGGCTTCAGACTCTCAACCCTCCATAAGAAAGACACAAAAATATGGTCGTGTCTGACCTCCAGTGAACTTAACATATAGATACATATGATCTTTATTGTAAATACTGTATATATATATATATATATATATATATATATATATATATATATATATATATATATATATATATATATATATATATATATATATATATATATAACCATATCATTTTCTAGTTTATTAATCTATTTATTTGCTTATTATTTATACATTGATTTAATCACTGGTTACATACGTATGCCTATACATCTTAGCAAAATATTAATATTTATTATACCACACACAGTAATGCTTTAAAATAGTTATACACGACAAAGATAACTTTAGCAAAGGCCACAATGAACATGTGTGTTTAATAGTTTAAATAAAAAAAAATAAAAGAGAGAGAGAGAGAGAGAGAGAGAGAGAGAGAGAGAGAGAGAGAGAGAGAGAGAGAGAGAGAGAGAGAGAGAATGAGAGAGAGAATGAAAGAGAGAATGTGAGAATGAGAGAGAGAATGAGAGAATGAGAGAGAGAATGAGAGAGAGAGAGAGAGAGAGAGAGAGAGAGAGAGAGAGAGAGAGAGAGAGAGAGAGAGAGAGAGAGAGAGAGAGAGAGAGAGAGAGAATGAGAGAGAGAGAGAGAGAGAGAGAGAGAGAGAGAGAGAGAGAGAGAGAGAGAGAGAGAGAGAGAGAGAGAGAGAGAGAGAGAGGGGAGGGAGGGAGAGAGAGAGAGGTGGGCCTCAGCCTCCTTCTCTCCTCAGCTCGCTATGTACTCCAGTGGCGTCGCGCGGCTTTATGTGATAATTTTTTGTGTACAATCTTCGCGGCCTCCTCACAAACATCGGCGATCTCACCCATAGCTTTATCATGAGGATATCGTTGTAGCCACGAAAACTTGGCTAAACGATGAGGTCGAGCCGTCCTTCGGGAGGATCCGAGGATATATCCACTTGACCAGGAAGGACAGACCTAAGCGAACTGGTGGCGGCGTCGTTGTATGCTTCCGTGATCACGTCTGGGCCTGCATCCCCTCACGGAAGCATACAACGACGCTGTCACCAGTTCGCTTGGGCCTGTCCTTCCTGGTCCAGTGGATATATCCTCGGATCCTCCCGAAGGACGGCTCGACCTCATCGTTTAGCCAAGTTTTCGTGGCTACAACGATGTCCACGCTGTGCCTCATGATAAAGCTATGGGTGAGATCGCCGATATTTGTGAGGAGGCCGCGAAGATTGTACACAAAAAATTATCACATAAATGCCGCGCGGCGACACTGGAGTACATAGCGAGCTGAGGAAGGAAGGAGGCTGAGGCCCATCCAGGCGAGCGGTTCTCGCAACACACAACTTACACGTTAATTTCTCGCAAAATAAAGCAAAACGCAGCCCATTAGGATAGAGTATTTTCGAGTTAGAAGTACTTGAACTATCATATCCCGAGGTATGTACCTTAACTCGCGGAACACCATATATATATATATATATATATATATATATATATATATATATATATATATATATATATATATATATATATATATATATATATATATATATATATATATATATATATATATATATATATATATATATATATATATATATATATATATATATATATATATATATATATATATATATATATATATATATATATATATATATATATATATATATATATATATATATATATATATATATATATATATATATATATATATATATATATATATATATATATATATATATATATATATATATATATATATATATATATATATATATATATATATATATATATATATATATATATATATATATATGTTTGTTTTTTTTATATAGGAGGGACATAAGCAAAGGACATAAAAAAAATCCAATAAATAAAAAAAAACCCTCCTGAGATGCCAGTCCCAGAAAAGAGTCCAAAGCGGTGGTCAAAAATTGAAGGATGTCCTGAAACCTCCCTCTAGAAGGAGTTCAAGTCATAGGAAAGTGGAAATACAGAAGCAGGCAGGGACTTCCAGAATTTCCCAGAGAAAGAGATGAATGATTGAGAATACTGGTTAACTCTTGCATTAGAAAGGTGGACAGAATAGGAGTGAGAGAAAGTCTTGGGCAGCGAGGCCGCGGAAAGAGGGGAGGCATGTAGTTAGCAAGATCAGAAGACCAGTTAGCATGTAAATAGCAGTAGAAATAGCAAGAGGTGCAACACTGCGACGATGAGAAAGAAACTGAAGACAGTCAGTAAGAGGAGAGGAGCTGATGAGACGAAAAGCTTTTGATTCCATCCTGTCTAAAAGAGCGGTATGAGCGGTATGAGAACCCACTCCAGACATGAGAAGCATACTCCATACATGGACGGCTAAGGCCCTTTTACAGAATTAGCAGCTAGGGGGATGAGAAAAACTGGCGGAGACATCTCAGAACACCTAACTTCATAGAAGCTGTTTTTGCTAGAGATGAGATGTGAAGTTTCCAGTTTAGATTATAAGAAAAAGGACTGACCGAGGATGTTCAGCGTAGAAGAGGAAAGTTGAGTGTCATTGAAGAAGAGGGGATAGTTGTCTGGAAGATTGTTTTGAGTTGGTATATATATATATATATATATATATATATATATATATATATATATATATATATATATATATATATATATATATATATATATATATATATATATATATATATATATATATATATATATATATATATATATATATATATATATATATATATATATATATATACAAGACTAGACGATATGAGACGGGAAACGGGAGAGAATTAATTACACTTCCTTGCCACCAAACACACACTATAGATCGAGATCCCTTTTTTTTTTTCTTTTTTTTTTTTCTTTAGGTGGTGTGAATATGCATATGTATACGGGAGAAAGGGAAGAGGAAATGAGAATAAGGTACAGGAGACTATAGGACGCCAAGCCAAGCCAAGCCAAGCCAAGCCAAGTCGCCCCAAGCCAAGTCAAGCCATGCCAAGCTAAGTTAAGCCAAGCCGAGTTAAGCCAACCCAAGCCAAGCCAGGGGAACCCATCCCAACTCAAGCCAAGGTAAGCCAAGCCAAGCCAAGCGGGGTCGTCGCTCCTTCAGCCTCTCCATCAAACATGACTTAATTCAAGGCAACGAAGAAGCTTTCCCTGTTACCTTCTTCTGAAGAAGGGGAAAAATCTATCTCTCGTCTTCTTCTCCATTCTTTACTCCCTCTCAAAAACCCACTGTCCCCTCCTTTCTTCCTTCCATTTTTTTTTCCCTCCAGTCGCAAGCTCCAGGCCTTTCCTTCTCTACCTCCACCTCTTCTCTCGCGTCTTCTTTCCCCTTCCCTTCAGAAATTCCCCGATTTTCCTCCCTGACTTCTCTTTCCCTTCCTTCTTTCTAGGTCTTTCACTTATAAGTCTCACCAGCTCTTCCTCTTCCTCCTTTCCTCCCTTCCCTTGCTTTCAAAATTTTTTTGCTCCTTTCTATCTTTTCTTTCCTTCAGGTCTCCCTTTCCTTCTTCACTTCCATATTTTTACTCCTCACCTTTTTCATCTCCTTTTCTACAATCCACGGGAGGGTTTTTTACCCTAGAACGGGAGCAATGGAAGGAGTTAAGACTTTCTTAACTCCTTCCATTGCTCCCGTTCTACAAAACCTTTCCTTTCTCTTCCTTTTCTTCCCTCTTTCTTACCTTTTTCAAAGGCTCCCATCACACCCCACCCCATCTCCTCTCTCTCTTCCTTTTCTTCTCTCTAACTTCCTTCCCCCCTCCCTACTCCTTGCTTTTACTCCTCACCTCCT
Source organism: Scylla paramamosain (assembly GCF_035594125.1). Taxonomy (NCBI): domain Eukaryota; kingdom Metazoa; phylum Arthropoda; class Malacostraca; order Decapoda; family Portunidae; genus Scylla; species Scylla paramamosain. The sequence goes on from NC_087161.1 coordinate 16,699,694, forward strand.
TCTCTCCCTCCCTCCCTCCCTGCCTGTCTGCCTGCTCTCTTGTGTGAAATATCCCCGAAGAATTTCCTTGCCTGCTCCTGATAGTGACATGTGACCAGCATTAAGGTCTGGACGCGACGCGGAACTCAAGGGTGAAATTCTGAATACGTGCCTAGGAGAGAGGGAGAGAAGGTACTATAGAGGGAGGAATGGAAGGCAAGAAGAGAGAAATATCAAGTCTTTGTGATGGTTTGGTATCATTTGTTGTCAGTTTGTGGTGTGTGTGAGGGTGGGTAATTAATATGTTTCTAGGTGTTTCTGTATGTGTGTGTTTGTTTGTTTGTTTGTGTGTGTTTGTTTGTTTGTGTGTGTGTGTGTGTGTGTGTGTGTGTGTGTGTGTGTGTGTGTGTGTGTGTGTGTGTGTGTGTGTGTGTGTGTGTGTATGTGTGTGTGTACTTTTGCGGTGGGAAATATTTTCACTGATTATCTGGTTCGTATTATAGGAAATTTTAAGTTATTTTTCTTTTTTATTCGAAACTTTAAAATCTGATGTAATATAATGTAATATAATCATTTTCTTTTTTTTGTATGTGTGTGTATATGGAGTTTATTTACTTTTTACTGATTTTTAGTTTGTATTGCAACAAGTTTTATCTCTTTCATTTTTTTAGCTATTAGTAAATTTAAATAATATGATGCAATGCAATACAAACTAATCTTACTAAGGAGATAACTAGCTCAGCCGGTTGCGTGATTAGAATGGATTTAAAAGGGATTGTAACAGTGTCACATAATTAATAATAATATGTATTGTATTTATAATGCCTTGCCTGATTACCAATATAAGTGTATGTATACATATATGCATAAGTGTAGATAGTGGGTGTTGGAGCATAAGGGTGGGGCGGATATGATCACTCCACCCTACGTCACACACACACCATGGAACTTTCCATACTCCTTTTATTGCCATCGATAAGTAATCGGTAGCACCTACATTATAGTATCTAAGTATTCTCCATAGTTAATCTCTCCCTAATGTATTTTGGCATGTATTACTCTTAGCTATAAGTAGCTTTTCTCTTGCCTTATTTATGTCATTAGAGAGTTATAATTATGAACATATTCATGTACTGTGAGTGCGGTCAACCCGCCCCTATTTTTACTGTCAGCACTTTTTGAAGGCGCTAAGCGTCCCTTGTGCCGGCTCCGGCAGTCTCTTGCCAGGGTGTGACGCTGTACCACGCAAAGGACATCCGTTGTCCCGTACACGCCACAGCCTTTTCCAGAACTCTGTACATATATCTAAATATACCTATTTTTATACGTTCACATTTTGACATTCACCTGAAAACCACAAAAACTCACCAAGAGTGACTTTACCTATTATACAAAGGTAAGAAACTAATGAACAGTGTCCAGCGGTAATTGATAATTCAAAACCACTCTGGAACAGGGTGCGTTATCTTTCTGTTATTTACGCAAGTGGAAATGATATAAAAATTAAGACATGAGTAAGGAGGAAATAAGTTATCTCCTGAAAACAAAACAAAAAAGTATGTAGGTTATTAAATTTTATTTAGATCAGCCAGTTAGTACATACATGAATTATGATAGAAATTCAGGGATTAAAATATCTCTATTTTTTTTTCATTATTTTTTTTTTCTTTTACGTGGAGCTGGTGCGCACATTGAAGAATAAATAAGAGACAAAATAACCAGTTGTCACTTCGAAACAAGAGGAAAAAGAGTTTATTGAGTTTAATTTTTCAGCTATTTTTCATGTAACCAAGCAGCTTTAGCGTAAGAACTGAAAACAACATAAATAAATAAGCTGTAAACAGCGAGCTGTTGCCTCGAAACAAAGGAGAAAAGAGTGTGTGAGGAATCTCCATTCGCACTTAATGCATGAAGATTGCGTAATAATAGCTCCTCCCTTTGCCTTATTCCGCGAAATAATTACTCTGGAGAGACTTTAGCGGTGGGAATCAATTATAACTCTTTGGGAACATTTTTATTTTGAATGATTTAATCTCCTTCACATCCCCAAACTTGATGTGAACAGACTCTCAAGATAGGAATGTTAAGGTACTGTTGCCTCGGAAAGTGATGCCACAAATCCATTGAAATACCTTGTGGAAAATGACATCACTGCTTGGGACAGATGTACATGATTCGCCATCTCCCAAGCAGTACTGCTAGCAGCTAGAGGATCCACCTGGATGTTTGCTTACATTTTTTTTTTTTTTCTGTGTCGTCGCTCATCTGTTGACATGTTGACATTTGTTGACGTGTCCAAGGAGTGAGATTAAAATTTGCGTCAACTTCTCTACGTTTAATATGAAAGTCAAGAAAGCGATTTTTTTTTTATCTCGATATCTCATTAAAAAAATAAATAAATAACAAAAATATATATTTTCTGTATGAAGACGAATACTCACATCAATTTACTCTCATATCATCAGCAACAATATTTAGCCCCCACAGTTCCTTCCCTGTTCCATACATTGGAGGTCTCATTGGCGTGTGTTTCCTGTGTTGATTTATCGGACATGAAAGCATACTCCTGGGCCTCTCATGGCAGCGGGACTCCACGTCTCTGTCTATGCTACACGCGAGCCTTGTAAACCCATTTTAGAGGCGCCATCAGGGAGTGAGGGAAGGAGGAAAAGGAACGAGAGGAGGAGGGCCGTGAGCACTGAGTGAAGGAAAAGTGAGAAAGAGGAGGGTAGAGGAAATGAAAGGAAAGTACAAGTGAGGGAGGAGATGGAAAGGAGAGAAAGGAAATGGAGGAACAGAAAGGAATGGAGAAAAGGAAGGGGTGATGGGAGAACAGCACTGAACTGTACTCGGAAAGAGGAAGGCAAAGCGGAAAAAAAAAAGAGGAGAAATGAGAAGAGAAAGAAAAATTGAACGGATATTTTAATTATGTAAGAGAGAGAGAGAGAGAGAGAGAGAGAGAGAGAGAGAGAGAGAGAGAGAGAGAGAGAGAGAGAAACAAGACGCTACACCGGGAGGCGTGTAAGAGGATGACGTCCATCTGCAGATGGGCAAGGAATCAGGTAAGGGAGGACAGAAGGCGAAAGCTCAGTGGCCCAGGTGTTGGCAACAAGACCTGGTGGAATCTGGTGAAGGAGCAACAAGGAGCATGTCACCGCGAGACTCTTCCTCCACTCACCAGACCTGACGGATCCACTGCCACGAGCAGTGCAGACAAGGCCACACTCCTCGCCGAGCTTTTCGCCAACAAGATGAAGGTTGACGACTCGGCACGACCTGTACCACAGCTGGCCCCGGAAACTGATTGCACTGTCACCAGTGTCTTGGTGACGGCAGAGCAGGTTGAGCGGCTACTCGGTGCGGTGGATGTGGGTAAAGCCACAGGCCCGGATGACGTCAGCCCACTGCTTCTCAAGCACTACGCTAGAGAGCTGTCAGCTCCTCTCACCACCGTCTTCACATCTTGCCTGAGGGAGAAGAAGTGGCCCTCAGTATGGACGGAAGCGTGTGTGGTCCCGGTACACAAGAAAAACTCAAGGTCTGAGCCCAGCAACTACAGACCCATCTCCCTGCTCTCAGTGGTGGGCAAGTTGCTGGAGCAAATAGTAGCTGCTGCTATCTGCCAACACCTGAGCGAGAACCACCTCCTCTCAGACAGGCAGTTTGGCTTCAGGCCTGGCAGATCCACCGCAGACCTCCTCCTCATCCTCTCCAAGGACTGGCAAGACGCCCCGGAAGAAGGCCTGGACACCCTTGTGGTGGCCCAAGACATTGCTGGGCTTTTGGCAGGGTCTGGCACGCGGGGCTCATTGAAAAGCTTCGCGCCAAGGGTGTCCAAGATGACCTGCTAATGCTGCTCGAAGATTACCTCCAGGGAAGGACACTTCAGGTAGTAGTCAACGGGCAGTCATCAAGGCTTTCACCTGTCCGGGCCTCAGTTCCACAAGGCTCTGTCTTGGGCCCAGTCCTATGGAACATATACATCGACGATCTCTTCCGGCAGTTGTCATCTGTGGTAGCATACGCCGACGACTGCACACTCACCCGCTCCTACTGCCGCCTCGACAGTCAGCGTGCCGTCACTGAGCTGAACAGGCAGCTCGGACTGGTGGAGTAGTGGGGAAAGATGTGGCAAGTTAACTTCGCTCCTGAGAAGACGCAGGCGATGGTCATCTCGCGGTCCCCAGGTGCCTCACACGCAGTCTCAGGACAGCTGCGTTTTGGAGGCAAGAACCTGCCACTTCAGGACTGCATCAAGATCCTGGGCGTGTCTGTGGACCGCGGCCTACGCTTCGATCACCACATCGCTGTTGTCGCCCGCCAGACCTCTCTCCGAGTCTCTGCCCTGCGCAGGATGGCGAACACCCTCGACCCACGGGGCATCCTCACGCTATACAGGGCACAGATACGCTGTCCTGTCCTGGATGTCGGGTGCCGCCACCCACATGCAGAGACTGGATGCTGTGCAGCGGCGAGCCCTACGCTTGGTGGCCACCGATGAGGACCAACAGCACCCACCACCAGTAACGTCACTGGAGCACCGCCGGGACGTGTCGGCACTAGTGGTGTGCCACAAAACTCAGGTGCAGAGGGTCCCTCACCTTGACCTCCTGAGGCTGCTGCCACACACAGTGCAGAGGTGCACCAGAGCTGCAGCCAGTACCGACGAGCTAGTGAAGGTGCCTCGATCTCGCTCTAGCCAACACCAGCGCACCTACACAGCCAGGACTTCGCGGCTGTGGAACATGTTCACGGTGGCCACGCCCCAAGTGCAGGACATGTCCACGCACCAGGTGAAGCTGGCAGCCCACAGCTGGCGCAGCACGCACCTGTCCCCACTGGCGCTTTAAATTTTTATTATTTTATTGTATTATTGTATTAGTATTATTATCTTTATATTAAGTATGTATAGTGTTATTCCTGTAAATAATACTATCATAGGCTTTTTAAATAATTCCATACTCAATGTGGAATTTTAAGCTTTTCTGTAAATATTTGTTTAAATAAAAAAAAAATAAAAAGAGAGAAAGAGAGAGAGAGAGAGAGAAAGAGAGAGGGGGGAGAAAGAGAGAGAGGAAGAGAGTAATAATAATAATAATGATAATAATAATAATAATAATAATAATAATAATAATAATAATAATAATAATAATAATAATAATAATATTAATAATAATAATAATAATGATAATGATAATAATAACAATAATAATAATAATAACAATAATAATAATAATAATAATAATAATAATAATAATAATAATAATAATAATAATAACAACAACAACAACAACAACAACAACAACAACAACAACAACAACAACAACAACAACAACAACAACAACAGCAACAACAACAAAAACAACTGTAATAATACTAATAATAATAATACTTTTATTTTCCACTTGCAGTGGTTATTCTTATTACAATTCAAGACTTAGTATTATCACAAAAGAATCAAGACGACCATTTAAATTTTAAAAGAAATAACAAAGTACATAAAAATATAATCCTTAAAGATAAGATGTATAAAAATGTCAAAATAATAATAAAGTCGTAGAAACATAAAGATTGCGGCACTATCAAGACAAAGTTGACTTAGACTCTAGGATTAGTAGGAAAAGATCAAAATCTCAGGCTAATAAAAATTTCATAAATCATTAACTTTGATTAAAACAAAAAAAAATCTCTAAATGTAGACTTAAAAGTGATATTAACTTTATTATTCATTGAGAAGCACATTCTTTTTTTTTTTTTTCTTTCAGTTTAAATGTGATAGACTACTGGCCTGTGTGACATGTGATGGAAGGTCGATCCATATACTTCGACCTCTCCCTGAGAAGGATCACCCTCCAGTGTCAGTATTTACCTTTGGCACATACAGCTTGTTTTGCTGGCGTGTAATGCTACAGTAGGTAAAACCAGCAAGTGATAAGAATAAAGATTGCTGAGATGTTTAAGATTGTTACTGCTGTATCGTAAGTTATTTTGTCTTTAATAGTGAGCCACTGCAGTTCATGTAAAATACGTATGACATGGCCATATTTCCTGGCTCTCCCGTCAGCAACTTTGGCAGCGAAATTATAGAGTTTTTGTACTATTGTTAGTAGTGTTGTATGTTTAGTGCCCCATATTATATTATAATAATTGAAAATACTCAACACAAGAGATTATACTATTATTGTACGTGTCGTTTGGTCAAAATTATCCTTTTTTTTTCTCTTAGTAAGCATAAGAGTGCCCATTACATTCATATTAATTTCATTAGTACGTTTATCAAATACCAGATATTGGTCCATATACAGACCGAGATTTTTTATATGTATAGCTGGTGTGATGATACTGCTGTTGAGGTGTATGTTGATGTCAAGTGGTATCTTAGAAATTAATTGACGATTTGCTAGCATTCATCAGTAAACCATTTGAGAAAATAATGTTAAAAAACTTGAGATAGGCAGGAAATTAAAGCAATAGGATGGTAGTTTGAGGGATTAGAAAGGTCACTCATTTACGGAACAGGTTGAATGTAGGCAAACTTCCAGCAAGAAGGAAAGGTATCGACATCTACCTTTCCTTCTTGCTGGAAATTTACCTACATTCAGCCTGTTCTGAAAAAGGGTCACCGTTCTGATCGCTCAAACTACCATCCTATTGCTTTAATTTCCTCCTTATCTAAAGTTTTTAATCTATCCCCGAAAGGAAGATTCTTAAACATTTATCACTTCACAACCTTCTATCTGATCGCTAACATGGGTTCCGTCAAGGCCTCTCTACTGATGATCTTTTGGCTTTTCTTACTGAGCCTTGGTCATCCTCTTTCAAAAATTTTGGTGAGACTTTTGCTGTTGCCTTAGACATATCAAAAACTTTTGATAGAGTCTGGCACAAAGCTTTGATTTCCAAACTACCCTCCTACAGCTTCTATCCTTCTCTATGTAACTTCATCTCAAGTTTCTTTTCTGACCGTTCTATTGCTGCTGTGGTAGATGGTCACTGTTCTTCTCCTAAATCCGTTAACAGTGGTGTTCCTCAGGGTTCTATCCTGTCACCCACTCTCTTCCTATTGTTCATCAATGATTTAAACTAAATTTCTTGTCCTATCCGCTCTTACCTTGATGGTACCACCTTGCACTTTTCCACATCTTTTCGTAGACATTCAACCCTTCAGGAAGTAAACAGTTCACTCAGGGAAGCCACAGAACGCCTGACTCCGGATCTCTCTAAAATTTCTGATTGGGGCAGAGCAAGCTTAGTATTGTTCAATGTCTCAAGAACTCAATTCCTCCATTTATCAACTCGACACAACTTTCCAGACCTTCAGTGATACTCAACTGTCCCCCTCTTCTAAACTAAACATCTTCGGTCTTTTCTTTACTTATAATGTTAACCGGGAACTTCATATTTCATCTCTAGCTAGGCGTTCTGAGTCGTCTCCGCCAGTTTTTCTCACCCCCACAGCTGCTAACTCTGTACAGGGGCCTTATCCGCCCATATATAGAGTATGCTTCACATGTATGGGAGGGTTCCACTCTTGCCGCTTTTTTAGACAGGTTGGAATCAAAAGTTTTTCGTCTTATCAACTCCTCTCCTCTAATTGACTGTTTTCAGCCTCTTTCTCATCGCCGCATTGTTGCATGTCTTGCTATCTTCTACCGCTATTTTCATGCAAACTGCTCTTTTGATCTTGTTAACTACATGTCTCCTCTCCTCCCGCGGCCTCGTTGCAAGAGTTAACTAGTATTCTCAATCATGCATCCTTTTCTCTGGTAAAGTCTGGAACTCCCTGCCTGTTTCTGTATTTCCACCTTCCTATAACTTGAATTATTTCAAGAGGGAGGTTTCAAGACACTTGTCCTGCAATTTTGGCTAACTCTTTCGACTCTGTTTGGGGACCGGGCACCTCAGTGAGCCCTTCTTTTTTTTTTTTCCATTTTTTGTTGCCCTTGGCCGGTGCCTCTCTCACATAAAAAAAAAAAAAAAAAAAACTTTCGCAACGTTTCCTCTGTTTTGTTGACGAGATTATCAAGTTCGTGGATTATCAATTGTGTATCATCAGGGTATTGAACAAACATGCCATCGTTAATGTAAACCATCATATCATTTACGAGTATATAGATGTTAAAGAGTATCGGGCCTAGTGTAGAGCCTTGCGGTACACCGTATGTTATTAACAATTTTGAGAAAATGGTGTTGTTGATGCGAACAGCTTACGATAGTCATCGAACCAGAATGTATCTATTTTATACTTGAGAAGTTTATTTAATAACAGAACCTTAACAGCCCACGCTGTCAAAAGTCTTAGAAAGATCACACAATGTTAACAAAGGAATCTTTTTGTTATTCATATTTTCATAATATCCACTGGTGATGACTGTGAGGGCAGTTCCCATAGACAATCTCGATCGGAAGCCATGTTGACTGCGTGAAAGAACTTTATTAGACTCTAAGTATGTTGTGAGTTGCACAGCGATAATTTTTTTTCGATTATTTTAGAATAAAATTAGGAGTGAGATGAGACGATAGTTACTGACGTTACTTTTCTCCATTTTTAAAGAGCGGAGTTACTGCAGAATGTTTCCTGCTGGTCGAAAACTTACTAGTGATTATTGATGAGTTTATAATAAATGTTAAATAAAAGGCAATGGCAAATAGTGAATCTTTAACAAAAACGAAACGAGACTTTATCACATCCAACTGATTTAGTTTCATGTATTGTAATTGATTGATAGTTACGATGACTGTGTTTGTATCAACTATGTGGGGCCTGAATGGGAGTGGTTGTGTTTTGTCTAGTGGCATCAATTTCAGGTTCTGTGCTGTCACGTTTGGAACTCTGTGTTTTGTCAAAAG
>NC_087161.1:16713522-16716022 GCF_035594125.1 Scylla paramamosain
CTTGTTGATCACACTGTTGTTATCATCAAGGCAGTAAGTCTGTGTCTCCCTCCTAACCTGATAGCGTGGCTAGCCGACTTCCTCACAGGGAGGCGTCAGGCCGTTCGCTATCAGGGCTCTGTCTCTACTTTCCAACAGCTGACTTGTGGGGTCCCCCAGGGGACCAAGATGGGTCCTCTATGCTTCCTCCTCCTCATTAACGACGCCCTCACTGACATCCCCCATCGCTGGAAGTATGTGGACGACTGCACCGTGGGCGTCCCAGTTTCCACCAAGAACCCGGACTACTCGCCACTGCAAGTGATCCTGGAGCGACTGCAGACGTGGACGGAGGAGAGCAGGATGACCATCAACCACAACAAAACTGTGGTGATGCATTTCTGTACCTCCTCTGTACCAGTGCCCCCTCCCCAGCTCTCAGTGGGCCCTCACCCCCTCCAGGTATTCCGATGTGCCAAGCTCCTCGGAGTCACGGTGGACGACCAGCTGACCTGGAAGCAGCATGTCGCCAGCACCATAAGATCAGCTACCTACAGGCTGTACATGCTGCGCAGACTCAGGTCGCTGGGGACGCCGACAGATGAGTTAAGGGGGGTGTATCTTACTTTCATCCTCCCCAAACTCATGTACGCCTCCCCAGCGTGGTCCTCCTCCCTCACACAAACTCAACAGCTACAGTTGGAGAGTGTGCAGAAAAGGGCGTGCAGGGTCATCCTTGGGCCTGCATACACCACCTATGAAGAAGCCCTGAACACCCTGAAGCTGTCCAGACTATCCACCAGGTACAGTGAGGCTCTAGAGAAGTTTGGAAGGGGACTTCTGAATCATCCACGTCTCAGAAACATGCTGCCGCCTGACGCGCCTCGCCCTACCCGTGCCACCAGACACCACAATAAGATAACGCCCCTAAAGGTGCCACGTACGGACCGGTACAGACTCAGTGCGATTCCCACCATGGTGCGAGCCATCAATCAATAGTCTCTTCTAGATTTGACTTACCTTTAGGATTAATGTCAAGTATTTCCCCACCCCCAATGTACATTTTCAGTTTGTTGACTGCCTAAAGAATAAACCGTTTATTATTATTATTATTATTATTATTATTACATGCAAGCCATTACCCAGACAAAATACACCAACTGCTTGCCAACTGTTTGCCAACTCTAAGAACAAAGCTTCGTGTGGTTTACAAAACGCACTCCTCATCTCTTCTTTGCTCCTCACACCGTCCCGCTAATCTCGCGGCTGAAGAGATTAATGGTCACTGCCGCTATCTGTAAAACTTCCCTCCCACTCCCTCCCCTCCCACCACTACCCAATCTCTCTAGGCGGTGGATGTATTCAGGAAGATACTCATATTTAAACCAAGATCCACCACACTCACAGACCTTCTCCTCTAAATTTATAAGGAATTTGCTCCTGAGCTAGTCACACCCCAGTGCTCCATCATCAATGCTTCCCTCACTCAACCCCAACACTCCTGCCCCGTGAACTGGAAAACATCCCATGTCACCCCCATTCCCAAAACTCCCAGTCCTCAATCACTCACTGACCACAGGCCAGTCACCATCAGCCCCATCTCCAGTCTTATTTGCAAAGATTTTGTGTTCGACTGGGCTTACACCAAAATTAGTAACTCTCTTGACAATAAACATTTTGGAAACATCAAAGCCACGTCCACTTCTCACTACCTTATCAGCTTCCTTGAATTCATCCACAGCCACCCAGACAAACGAAACACGTTTTTAGTTGTTTCTTTTGTTAACTTGAGGAAAATTACATGCTGCCGTCCGGCGCACCTCGTCTGGTCTTTGCCGCATGACACCATAACCTGATAACATAGAGTTACATTAAATTAAATAGATACATAGGCCACAACAGATCTTGCGAGTCTTCACGAGGTGACCTGACCAAGGACTACTAAAGTGATAGTAGAAGGAAAGGACAGTAAAGCAGAAGACTCTCTCCCCACCCTCCACTTCCTTTTCCATAAGTCGTACAGGAAAAAGGTCGGAAATAATTATTTTACTGAGGTAGGAGGAGTAAAAATCCGAAGAAAATTTTATAGAAAAAAAAAATGAAAATAGATGAAATGAGGTGCCTCCATATCCTGAAGGCAAGGAAGTTAACCTCTAACAAACGCTGTTAACTGCGGATATGAGGCAAAATTTTTTTATGAAGACGGCGTTTAAGAGTCTATACGGTGTTGCAGTCTATCACGTCTCGAGGAAGCCCATTCCATATAATGACGATACGATAGATTTTTTTTTTTTTTTTTTTATTATTCATAAGAACTGAAGGATTTCCCAACAATTTTGCAACCGTTTCCCCGCGTGCAGTTTGAAGAGTTTATCGTGAAATACCTACTGCAGTCCATGTTATCAATGCCTTTGATGATTTTAGACACTTGTATTAAATCAAAATTCTTTTGAGTTAATGGGAATAAATTTCATTCTTTAATTCGCTCTTCGTATGATTAACTACTGTTTGTTTACAGTTG
>NC_087161.1:16721022-16738522 GCF_035594125.1 Scylla paramamosain
TAGAGCCACGGTAAACGTGATCTCTGAAGAATCTTACAAGATTCTGAAACGGAATTCACTCGGTGGTAAATGGATGCTCCGTCCAAATGACTTGAATCTTTCTGCTGTCATCGGGTCAGCCCTGAAAATCTTAGGAATAATTTCCTTACCATTTAGACTATCTAAGAATACTCACCCTATTCAAACTAATTTCTTTGTAGTCAGTAACTTTAAACATCCTTCTGACGGCTTGTAAGGACTAATAGCCATGAAGTCTCACCAGATAGTAATCTATCCAAAAACAAAATACAGTCATGTACTGCGGACAACATCTGGAAGGGATGAAACATCCTGCATCTTTGGTTTCCAGGCAACCCAGAAACGGCTCTTTATCATGGAAGGGACAGAGATCCAATGGGAAGCCTCAAATGATTCCATCTGTCCAGTCTCCTAAGAGAGATAAGGATATAACAGAAACATGGAGAGAAGCTAAAGCAATAGTCAATGCCAATTATGATATTCTTGCTCATGTGGTAAAACGGATTAAAATTCATGTACCAGAAGCTCCTGTAGGCAGTGACATCTGTCTTGAAAGTATAGGTAATATTGAGCGATTGGCAGTTGAATCGACTCTTTCCAAAGTTAGAAAGGGTCATGCCACTAATGCTTTGGTAATGAACACTACTGGAGGTCCTATAAGGATCAAACAAGGTCTTTTCCTTGGAAAGTGCCTGGTATATGACAAGAAAGTGGTACCAGAATCCAATATTCTGCCTGGAACCTACGTCTCTTCGGTGAGTCAGTCTGCTGTTGACACCGAGCTGGGGCAGGCGCCAACCCTATGTTCGTTTGTCATTGTTGTGGAATATCCTGAAATGAGGCCCGAGCTCTTGGATTTATTGGGGAAGTATCGCAATGTCTATGCACTATCTGGGGAATCCTTAGGTGTGACCGATCGAGCGGAACACCACATTAGGTTAAAACTAAACATAGTCAGAGGGTGACTGTAGATGACATGATTCATGACATGATTGACAAGGAGTGATTCAAGAATCGTGCTCTCCTTGGAATTCACCATTTTTTTGGGTTCCCCAAGAAAGATTAATGTTTCAGGCCGGTAATCGATTTCCGGCGAGTCAGTGATATCAGTGTGGATGATCATTATCCACTACCTGTCCTGAGCGACCTTCTGTTGTCTTTGGGTCGTGGAAACAAAATTTTCTTTAGTTTAGACCTGTTGCCAGGATACTGGCAGGTTCCTTTGGCACCCACATCACGGGAAATAACGGTGTTCAATAAGCCTAGTGGCCATTACGAATACTTACGCATGTCTTTTGGATTAAAATCAGTTCCATTGACATTCCAGAGAATAATTAACAGTATTTTAACGGATTTACTTGGCAAAACCGCGTTTGCATACCTTGATGATATAATCAAGGATAAAGAATCCCATCTGGAAAGTTTAAAATTAGTCTTTCAGAAACCTGAGGAAGCTGGACTTAAAGCAAAGCTTTCTAAATGTGAATTTCTAAAAAGCCAAAATAAAATTTCTTGGCCATGTAGTCGACGGTGAAGGAATCCACACAGTGGAGGAAAAGGTCATGGCTGTACAAAAGTTTCCTTAACCTAAATCTGTAGAGAATGTCAGATTTTTCCTAGGCCTTGCGGGATATTACCTTCCTTTCATCAAGAATTTTGCGGCAATTGCATCCCCACTTACTAAACTCCTTAAAAGGATATTGCTTTCCAATGGGAGGCTGCTCATGACCAAAGTTTCAGTGAATCAAAATCATCACTAACAAACTTGCTTTCCCAGAGCATTCAGAACCGTTCATTATTTACACGGATGCTTCTCTTCTCTAGGATGAGGAGCAGTACTGACGCAGACAGATGCCAGAGGCAAAAACTGTTTCATAGCATATGCAAGTGGTGTGCTTAATTCAACGGAGTTTAATTATTCTGTCACTCATCAAGAAATACTTGGCGTAGTTTGGGCTTTAAAACACTTTATGGACATTATCCTTGGATACCCAGTTACAGTCCACACGGATCATGCACCAGTAATTAAACTGTTCAAAGGGAAAAATCTGACTGGACAAGTGGCAAGATGGTACTGTACAATGTAGGAATTTGCTCCAGTAGTCAAGTACTTGCCGATGCACTTTTACGAAATGTGCCTGTGGGAGCTGTCAGTGACTCGATTCCTGTAAATATCTTCACCCTGAGGGAATTAGGTAAAGCACAGAGAGAGAGCATAAAATATGGTCTAAGGTCTTACATGAACTGGAGTCATGCGAAGAAGATAATCTTCCACGTCTGCATATACCATTCTCTCAATTCTTCATATCACCTAACAGTCTTCTGTGTCGACGTAATCCCCAAAAGGGAAGTTCAAGTAAGCAACATATCATTCCTGAGAGTTTAGCCCTTGTCATACTTATCTTAGTACACGACATGCCAAGTGCAGGACATCCAAGAAGAGAGCGAACGCTACAAGCAGAGCATAAAAGCTACTATTGGCCTACAATGCGCACTGACATAGAAAATTATGTCGCTAGGTGTATATCATGTGCAAAAGGCACAAGGGTGCGGTAAAAGGACCAGCCCCAATACTGGAATATCCACTTTTGTTTTTTTATGTAGGAGGACACTGGCCAAGGGCAACAAAAATCCAACAAAAAAGAAATGCCCACTGAAATGCCAGTCCCATAAAAGGGTCAAAGTAGTAATCAAAAGCTGATGGATAAGTGTCTTGAAACCTCCCTCTTGAAGGAATTCAAGTCATAGGAAGGTGCAATTACAGAAGCAGGCAGGGAGTTCCAGAGTTTATCAGAGAAAGAGATGAATGATTGAGAACACTGGTTAACTCTTGCGTTAGAGAGGTGGACAGAATAGGGGTGAAAGAAGAAAGTCTTGTGCAGCGAGGCCACGGGAGGAGGGGAGGCATGCAGTTAGCAAGATCAGAAGACCAGTTAGCATGAAAATAGCGGTAGAAGACAGCTAGAGATGCAACATTGTGGCGGTGAGAGAGAGGCTGAAGACAGTCAGTTAGAGGAGAGGAGCCGATGAGACGAAAAGCTTCTGATTCGACCCTGTCTAGAAGAGCAGTATGAGTGGATCCCCCCCAAGGCATGTGAAGCATACTCCATACATGGACAGATAAGGCCCTTGTACAGAGTTAGCAGCTGGGGGGGTGAGAAAAACTGGCGGAGACGTCTCAGAACACCTAACTTCATAGAAGATGTTTTAGCTAGAGATGAGATGTGAAGTTTCCAGTTCAGATTATAAGTAAAGGATAGACCGAGGATATTCAGTGTAGAAGAGGGGGACAATTAAGTGTCATTGAAGAGGAGGGGATGGTTGTCTGGAAGATTGTGTCGAGTTGATAGAGGGAGGAATTGAGTTTTTGAGGTATTGAGCAATACCAAGTTTGCTCTGCCCCAATCAGAAATTTTAGGATGATCAGACCTTGAGACATTGTCTCCATTGATCTCCTACAATTACCCAAAAGTCAAAATGGCTCGCAGTACCTACTTGCGTAAGAAGACCATTTTTCAAGGTTCGTGGTTCTCTCACCTTTAAAAGAAAAATCTGCTAAATGTGTAGTGCATGCGCTAGTAACTACATTATTCTGTCCATACTCAACACCATGAGTGTTGTTAAGTGATAATGGAACCGAATTTCGCAATGAAATCCTACAAGGTATATGTACACAGTACATCAAACACACCTATACGGTAGTTTACCATCCTTCTTTAAACGGACTGATAGAAAGAGCAAACAGAAAAATCCTGGAGGCTCTTCGTTCATTTGTAAACAGTCTGCATGATGACTGCAAAGATTGTTCACCACATGTTGCTGCCTGCATTAATAGTTCAATGTTTGAAAGTATTGGGAAATCCCCACACTATATGTTGTATAGTGAAGATAAAAATCTTCCTTATGATTTGTTGACAAGTCCACAAACTCCAGTCTACAACGTAGATGACAATATTAAACAACATATGTATGTTTTCAAGGATATTCCTACTAAAGTCCGAAGTAGGCTACAAGCTTCTAGGGCAGAAATAATGGCTCGATAACACAAGCGTGCGATCCCTTTCACGATATAAGCTGGAGACACAGTTAAAGCTCATCATCCAGACAGGACCTCCAAACTTTCTCCAGAATTTAGTGATTCACGCTTGGTTGTCCGCCAGTTACATGGTGACAAATCTGAGGTGCATGACCCTCTTCTTAACACTGTTGGGATAATACATAGTGATCGGCTTGTGAAGACTAATGATCAAATCAACTCATAATCAGTGAGTACTACTGATCAGGTTACAAACCATAATTCTACTAACACTACACAGACGCATGCGTATAATCTATGCTCTCGCAGCTAATTGTTTGGATTACTTACGGATGGCATTGAATCCTGAATCTAGGATGGAAAATACCGCATTTGAATCACCTAGAGACTGAAGAAGATCACCTAACCTCAGCATTGGGTAACACTCAGATTTAATTTTCTGAAGTCGACAACGACAAACCAATCGCCTTGTTTCTTAGAAAAGAATAACAAGGGAGCGTTATGAGGGGAACAGACAGGTTCCAAAACATCCTGAAGCAATATACCTTGTACAGCTTCATCAAGCAGAACTCTGTGACTGTGTGGCACCCTGTAGCTGGGGGTGTAAGATGGTTTGGACCTAGGGGTCAGATGGATAGAGTGTGTGATGACGTCTGTGTGGCCCAGAGGTTCACCAGGGAGCGAGACAACATTCCTGAAAGAATTTAAGAGAGCGAGTAATTCTTGTTAAGATTCTGGGAAATTAAGAATAGATAGGTGATCTTCGTGATAGGCAGGAGAGAAGACATGTTATGGCTGTCAGATGCAGATACATTATTGATAGAGGAAGAAGGTAAATCGTCCAAGGTTACAAATTTCTCAGAGTAAGGCAAGGTTTCTCCGAGTAGCGCATCTGCTTTGAGTTTGACAGGCGAAGATATGACATTTTTTAGTCCGATTTTGCAGAATCCATTGTCATCTATTGTGGTAAGAACGGATTCTACATTTACATGGAGATTGTTGTGCATAACAAAGGATATCACTGCCTGATACAGCAGACATAACCTTAGCGTTTACAACATATAAAGCACATTTAGATAACATCACCGGATCTGCTAGCAAAAATGTGTCTACAAATAATTACACCGTGGTCTGACTTGGAAGATGATCGAGAATGAGACTGTGAGACAGGCAAACTAGATGATGTAACACAAGAATCCTGTGTAGGTAATATCTGATCGCTAGAAGGAAGGAAGAGTTACTACAGATGTCACTACACCAGCAAGAGAGGAAGTATCAGAGGGAAGAAGATAAGATAAGATAAGATAAGATAATTCATTCGTCAAGTTGTAATACAAAATGTAATACAAATGAAATTCATTTTGGCTTAAGAGCTCCCTAGTAGTTGTTTATACATAACATTAAAAAGTAAATAAAATCAGTAAAACAATAAAACATTAAGAAAAGAGTCATTACATGGGCTATCGTATACATGCAATATCGGGCTATTTCTGCCCTCATCATGAACCATCACATACAGTAACCATGAATATTTAAATCTAAAAATTATAGTGATGATAGATGATTGAAAAGGAGAATGCTTTTAGGTACAAATGACTTCCTATATCTGTCAGTACGCTGCATGGGCAGAGCCAACCTTCTACCAGATTTTAGATATGTGTAACAGTTATGTAGCGGATGAGTGATATCTTTCATTATCCTGTCCACTTGTTTCATTGTACCTGTCTGATAGAGCTTATCTAATGATATGGTCTGTGCACCTAATTTTCCTGCCTTCTTAACAATCCTTCCCAGCTTATTTCTATCTTTACAGGTAAGCTTTTCATACGAGGCAGTGATCGAAAAGTTTAGGACTGGTTCCAACAACGATTTGTAGAATAGGCTAATGATTACTTTATCTACATGTAAGTTGCGCAAAATACGTACAAAGTGTAGTCTTTGGTTACATTTCCTTGACACCATATCTGTATTGACACTGCCCTTCAACTGGTCATCGATCATAAAGCCCAGATACTTATACTGGTTCACTCTTTCTACGTTTTCTTCTCTAATTGTTAATAGGTCTGGTACATGTTTATTTTTAGTTCTGAAATCAAATATCATCTCCTTAGTTTTCTTTACATTGAGCTCCAAAAAATTTTGTTTACTCCAATCAACAAATTTTTTAACCTGAGTTAAATACCCTTCATAATTATCATTTACAATTTTTCCTAAGATAACTGTATCAGCAAATTTCACAATAGTACAGTCATCAATTCCACTTCTACAATCATCTGTGTACAAGGTGAAAAGAACAGGGGACAACACACAACCTTGTGGGGCTCCTGTGTTAGTTAATATCACACCAGACTTAACATTGTTTACATTGGTATACTGGGGTCTCTGGGATAAAAAGCTAAAAATCCATTTTAAGATATTTCTATTTACACCCATTTCCAGCATTTTATTGAGCAGAATATGAGGTTGCATTGTATTAAATGCTGAACTAAAATCATTAAACAGTGCTCTAATTTGTGATTTGGGCTTATCTAAATGTTTGTTAACATCATTCAATAATGTAAGTGTCGCATCCTGTACACTCCTATTTTTACAATAAGCAAACTGCATAGGGTCTTTTATATTATTAGTTTTTTTTCACAGATGTAAATTTTCAATACACTTTCTAAACATTTCATAATATTAGATGTTAATACTACAGGTCTAAAATTTTTGGGATCTTTTGGACAGTTAATTTTTGCAATAGGTTTTACTTCAGATTCCTTCCATTTATAAGGTACCACTCCCTGATCTACTGAATCCTGAAATAATGTTGTCAGTACGGGTGTCAGTTGTTTTGCACAATGTTTAAGTACCATAGCAGGCATTCCGTCTGGCCCTGTAGCTTTACCTACCCGTATATTCTGCAGGGACTTCTGCACGTCTTCTTGCCTAATTATTATTCTTTCATCATTATAAGATTGAATTTCTGTCATTACCTCATTACACGCATCACTGAAATCATGGCTTTCAAATCTCGCAAAGAACGCGTTCATTTCGTTTACATATGTGTTGATATTTTCTGGTTCAGGCACACTCTGTTTCTTCTTGTGCCCACACAGGGTTTTAAGTTCCTTCCAAGCGTCTTTTACTCTATTTGTCTTAAACAAGCCTTCAACTTTTTCTTTGTATATTCTTTTAGAATCAGATATTTTCTTATCTATGTTTCTTTGCAATATTCTTCTTTCAGCATCACTTCTATTACGCTCGAGTCTGTTTTTTTTCATTTAGCATAGATTTTAGCTCTGTATTAATCCATGGTTTATTGTTTGGTTATATCTTTATTTTCTTGGTAGGTACGATCATATCAAAGCAGAAGTGGAAATAACCATCGAAAATATCTAAGTTGGTGTTGATGTCATTTCCGTTTTCTATCAGGACAGACCAGTCTGTACACTCAAAACACGCTTGTAGTTGTTGCCTGTTATTATCATCCCATTTTCTAATTTCAATTTCTTTCGGTTTAACTCTTTTCAGTAGCTGTTTATATGTAGGAACACAATATAGCATGTTATGGTCTCCATTTCCAATGTTAGGTCGTTTAAAAACTTTGTATCCATCCTTAATGTTACAATACATCTTATCTAGTGTAACGTTGCCTCTTGTGGAACAATGCACTGTTTGGTTGTACGTAGGGACTTTTCCTTGAAAATCGCAATGATTAAAGTCACCTAAAACAATTATTGCGCTGATCGGGCTTTCGTTTTCACAATAGGAATATAAGTATTATCCCCTTGAGCGATTTCATTGATGGCAGGGAAAAGGTTGATGTCATATTTGCACATGGTGTTGAAGCCTATGAGAACATCAGCATTGAAAGAGACATTTGATACAATATAGAAATAATCACATATGTCTGTTTCCTGGGGTGATAAAGACAGTGATAAGAGTACTTTCCCGTGAGGTAAGATAATTTTCCCAGCTATACCACTGATATTAATATCAGGAGGTAATGCGGTGATGTGAATCTGAGAAGAGGAAGAGAGTCTCCTAAGATTACCCGCAACATCCGCGTCAAAAGGAAGCTTTGTATGATTCAAAGTGACATGTAACATCTTTGACAATGCCAGTGAATAATAGAGCATATTTAATGTTATTGAAGGAAGTGCAGAGTTAGGAGGATGGTTCAAGCATACCTTGTGTTTTGTTCGATTTTTAGGTACATAAGGTGATGATTTGAGAATTGATGATGATGTTATGATAGATTAGCCAGAGAAGGTCGCGAAGAGTTTTCCGACGATGTTTGTTAAGAAACCTGAGACTGCGCATGATAATGCTTGCAGTCTTGCAAGAAATTATCTCCCGTTTTGTGGAAGGAACAGAATGCATCAGGGTTGAATGAGTGTCTTCCTGAGCTATCAAGAACAATCCTACACTGCGCGAGAACATGACCAGGCAGCTTGCAATGGACGCACATGACATTTCTTGATCTCGATTTCGACCGAGTGTACTGATATCTAGGCAAAGGGGATGCACATCTAGTGTAACGTTCACAAGAAGGAGAGGAAGAACGAGGAGGTGGGTGATGAGGTGAGGTGAAAGGGTCAGGTGAAGAGGCATGAAGTACCTGAACAGGCTCAGAGTTGGGAAGAGGACGCTTATCAGATATGAATTTGCAGACATCATATATGTAATCTGCTTTGTTGAATTCGATGTCACTTGCGACCTAGAAATTGGGAGCATCGAGGAAGGTAGTGAACAAAGGATAAGCTATGACAGTGAGTCACCAGTAAACCAATTTGAGTCTTGGAGCTGAGTGATCAATTTCGAGCTCAGAGAGGAAGCAATGTTTTCTGCCTTGTAAGTATTAGTGTGTAAGCGGACGTGCTGTGTGATAGATTTTGAGAGTTTGAGAAGAGAATGGGTGGCTCCAAGCTTGGAGTGACTGGAAATTATTTCTGAGATGAGTGGTGAGGTCATCAAAGGTAGTGAGAGAAGCAAATTTATCTGATTTCACCAACAGGCCAGCGAGACTCGAGGGCTCGTGACAGATACGTGATTTCAAAATAGATATTCTCTCCTTATCGGATGTGGTTGAACGTCTAGTAAATTTTTCCTCAATCCTTTGAATAAACTGATGAACAGTTTCTGTGCCAGCTCCAGAAAAATTTGGAAGTTGATGAGATACGTGCAAGGTGATGTAAGATGTCGCAGTTGTTTCAATAGACATTTAGGCAGGTAGTAATGTAGATAGTGTGTGTGAGCGTGTTTTCATAAGCGACGTGAACTACACAGATAATTAATGAATAATATGTAGAGAAATATAAAACGCACAGAATAGTACACAATATGATAACACAGACAGCAATAAATAATAATGAAAGACAGAAGGGAATAAAATGTACACTGATAGACAGACAAACAGACAGACAGACAGATAGGCAGGAGATGGATAGGCAGACAGACAGACAGACAGAGAGATAGATAGAGAGATAGATAGATAGACAGATAGGCACCACTTAATATCAGAAGAAGGAAGAGTGGAAAAGGTAAGAATAATCTGATTCAGATTGAATACTTAAATCTGCGGCGGTGAAGTGGCAGCGGATGACTGGAGAAACACGGCTAGACATGCAGAGGTGACCTAGGACACGCCCGGCAGCGAGAGTGCGGCTCGGTGTGGAGTGGCGGTTTCAGATGAGGCGTGACCGCGAGTACTCGGATGGGAGAGAGTGGTGGATGGGGATGGCTCGGGGAAAGAGCCAAGGAACACCCACACCCCAGGAAGAAGCAGGAACGGCGACCGGCAAAGAGGAGCGGCATGATGAGCAAGAACAGTCGGAGACAAGTGTCGGCAGATAGGTGTGGCCACGGGGAGACGAGGCAGGAGCGGCGGAGGTGAGAGTATATACGGTGTGTGGTGAACCAGGATTGAAGCGTGGTGAGAAATGATAACGCCTCGCAACTTACCTGCGATGGGGCGTGATACTCGTATCTCAGCGTGCACTAGATATATAGATAGATACTATAGTATATATTGATAATACACTTGCCGCCTCTATTGATGATGATTAGCACTACTGGATCAGATGATGAGGCTTGGTGTGGTGGTGGCTAATCTGGAGGACCAGGTAGTAGTCTGATATTGTTGGTACCGTGGAGGTCGTGGGTAGTGGTTTGATATTATTGATTTGAGCGAGTAAAAGACGCAGTTTATAAGAGTTTTTCCTGATCTAATAATGGGCAGAATGTACACGCGTGATACCGAGACACGATTGATTACTGACGTGATGATACTGATGTGCTCTCTCTCTCTCTGGACTGATCGTGAACTGATCTAGTCTGACTCTCTCTGAAGACTGACTGCGAACTGATCGTGAACTAATGATGAACTGAACAGACTGATGTTCTAGCTACGCGTACGGCTCTATTTATGTGAGAGAAACGGATCAGTATATAACCTCTGAGATGAAGAAATGACCAATGAGATGTTTGGAAATGGGGTGAAGAAGCCAATGATAGAGGTCGTTATTCTGACCAATACCCTGCGAGGAAGACAAGAAAAAGCGAATGTAGGTGTTTTCCCTAAGGAGTGGCAGGAATGTAGAGAAGGTGTGATATGCC
This sequence comes from Scylla paramamosain, assembly GCF_035594125.1. Lineage (NCBI taxonomy): Eukaryota > Metazoa > Arthropoda > Malacostraca > Decapoda > Portunidae > Scylla > Scylla paramamosain. The sequence continues at coordinate 16,731,677 of NC_087161.1, forward strand.
CTTGAGAGGGAGAGAGAAAGAAGAAAAGATTAAATATAGTTCAGACTGGCTGGCCACGTAGGCACACGTGGTATGAAATATATGAATGATGAAACACACCACACGTGGAATGAAGTATATGAATGATAAATATATATAATAATAATTGTTATGACTCATATATTATTGTTATTATTATTATTATTATTATTATTATTATTATTATTATTATTATTATTATTATTATTATTATTATTATTATTATTATTATTATTTTATATTATTATTATTGTTGTTATTATTATTATTATCATTTTTTATTATAATTATCATTATTATTATTATTATTACATATATACACTCCCACCCACCCACACACACACACACACACACACACACACACACACACACACAGTTCAAATCCTAATTTTCTCATGTTTTCGTTTTTTTTCTTAATATCCTCTCTGTCTCTCAGATTCATTCGTTTTCTCCTTCCTTCCTTCTTTTTGCTTTCTTTCTTTTCTTAGCTCCTTTGATCATTTTTATTCCATCTTCTCATTTGTTTTATATCTGGCTATCTGCCTAAATTATCACAAGTTATTTTTTATCTTCATTTTCCCTTCCTTCTCTCTCTCTCTCTCTCTCTCTCTCTCTGTATATATATATATATATATATATATATATATATATATATATATATATATATATATATATATATATATATATATATATATATATATATATATATATATATATATATATATATATATATATATATATATATATATATATATATATATATATATATATATATATATATATATATATATATATATATATATATATATATATATATATATATATATATATATATATATATATATATATATATATATATATATATATATATATATATATATATATATATATATATATATATATATATATATATATATATATATATATATATATATATATATATATATATATATATATATATATATATATACTGGTTTACAATAAGTAATAGAGCCAGTTACACACTACATTATATAGTTAAGAGTAATTTTAAATGAGTAAAGGAAACATAATTAGTGTTTCCTATCTAAAAGCTAAACTCTCTTACATAATTTCACCCCTGCCAACACAATAACCAGTCATTTATCTGTTTTTGAACCCCTGCAGAGTAGACACTTTCAGGTCCACTTGTGTGGCTAATATAGTGTTCCAGCAGCCAACGTACGAGTTTATTTAATCTCTAGTGGTGCCACGTTCTACAGTGGGTCTGAAGGAGTTTCTCAGAGGCGTGGGTAGACGGCTCGGGTGTTCACTTGAGTCCGGCGGGGTGGCTGCTGCAGCTTCTGTAGACGGCTCACGCGACACATATTAACCTTATACATGACGGCGATTCCCGCCACGTCCCGCCATTGTTGAAGAATGTGGAGCCGTGGCTCATGGCCGGCGTGGTTGTCTCTGATGAGCCGCGCAGCCCTCTCCTGCATCTTGTCCAAGGGCGCGTTCCAGATAGGTTTACGGAAGCTTACGTAAAACCGCTCCCGTTTGGGACAGTCAGTCAGCTGGAGCTAACAAAAAATGGCCGCCCAGAGCAATCTTCTTAGCAGAAGAGTTCGCTGACGACCCTGTACTAAACGTTATGACGTTATTTATAGAAGAAATGAAGTCTTAAGGAGGCAAGAGTAGGAGAGAGAAGAGAGGTCAAAAAGTCATGTGAGAGTCAGGGATTATGTTTGCTTATCAACAGTACCTCCCCTCCCCCCCTAGCGCTGGGGAAGTGTACTACCTCTCTGGCACGGGAGCTTCCGTTAGCCCACAGTGACGTCATCACCCCTCAAAAACAAGTTCTGTAACGTTACGTAACGTTACGTAAACCTCCTTGGAACGCCCCACCCATAAGAGTGAATGAAGTGCGTGCGAGCCGCGCCATACCTCTCTCTCTCTCTCTCTCTTTGTCTCTCTCTCTCTCTCTCTCTCTCTCTCTCTCTCTCTCTCTCTCTCTCTCTCTCTCTCTCTCTCTTGCCTTCCTTCCTAGATTTTCCTCCTTTCCTTGCCTTTAATTTATTTTATCTTTCATTTCTTTCTTTCCTGGTTTCTCTGAGTTACATTCCTATCTCTTATTGCATTCCTTCCTATTCCTCTTATCTATTTCCCGTCCTTCCTTCTCTCTTAATTTTCATGTTCTTCTTCCCTTTCTACTTCATCCTTTCTTGAAGTTTCTCTATCTTATTCTCCTTTACTTTTATTTTTTTTTCATATTTCTCGTGGATACGTCTCTGTCTGTCTGTCTTTCTGTTGGTTAGTCGGTTTGGTCTCTCTCTCTCTCTCTCTCTCTCTCTCTCTCTCTCTCTCTCTCTCTCTCTCTCTCTCTCTCTCTCTCTCTCTGGTATCCTTCATTAATCTTCATTTCTTTTATTTTTTTCCTTCCTTCCCTTCTCCATTTCTTGCTTCCTTTCGTGCTTCTCACATTACCTTCTTAATCTTCTCCTTTCCCTTGTCTCCTCTTTCTTTTACTCCTTCTCCTCCTTTGCTTCATCATCTCTATTTTTTTTCCCTAATTCATCCCTCCATCCTATTTCCTAATTTGGCACTCATTAGGTACCTCTTGATTATTCTCTCCTCCTCCTCCTCTTCCTCCTCCTCCTCCTCCTCCTCCTCCTTCTCCTCCTTCTCCTAATCCTCCTTCTTTCCTTTCCCTTCAGTTCCTTCTTGATTATTTGCTTCTTAGTCATCATCATCATCTACTTCCCTTCTTCTTTCTCCCTTTCTCGCTTCTCTTTTTTTCTTCATCCATTTCAGACTTATTATTTGTTACCCTCTCTACTTCCTCTTCCTCCTCTTCCTTCTTCTTCTATCATGTGCTTTTGCTTACACGTCCCTCATTCATTTCCTCATTTTCTCCCTTCCTAGTCCCTCTCATTTGCCTCACCTTTTCCGCTTCTTTATCCTCTCACTCTTCCTCCCATCCTCTCCCTCCTCCCACCAAGTCCTTGTTAGCACCGTGCCTCCCTTAACTTCGCCTCTGTCCCCCCTCTCCCTCCTCTCCCTACCCCCTGTCATCCCTGATCACAAGGAACACCAAATTCAAGTCGAGTTAAAAAGTTAGTCCCGCTGAGTTCCGGAGTTGTCAGTATTTTTGTTGGTATTTTTGTCTCTCACTCCACGGGATATACTTTTCACTCAGGGAGCTTTTGTTGGGGAGGGGAAGAGAGGCGAGGAGGATTGTGGGGAGGGTGAGGAGGGGATTGTGTGGAGGATGCAGTGGGGAGGGGTACAGGATTGTGTGGGTGTGTTTTTATTTTTAGTTTTTGTCTAGATTTCTGTATGTGTGTGTGTGTGTGTGTGTGTGTGTGTGTGTGTGGTGATGGTAGTTGCCCTAGCTATCATTAATTGTTTGTAATGGTGGTGATAATGATAACTATGGTAATGACTGATGATAATGATGGTGGATAAAATGATGTTTAGCATGCATAATGGTAACAGTGATAGAGATGATGGTAACGATGGCAGTGAGTAGTACGTAATACAAAGCGGTGATATAACAGTGATAGCTATGTTGATAGCTACAGTGGTGATGGTGGCAGGTGGTGATAAGCAGCCTGAACTACACCTATGGATAAAATAACGCCCACACACACACACACACACACACACACACACACACACACACACACACACACACACAACAAAAAATACACAAAAGGTCACAGCCTGAATTTTTATCCGAGTTACAGTGGAGGAAACTGAACTGATATTTTTCCCCTCTCTTTTCTCTAATACTCGTACCAAATGGCACTACCCCATACTTTATTTTTTTATTTTTTTTTCAACAAACACTAATGGGACTTTTATGTTTTTGTTTTTTTTCCTACACGAATTTTAAGCGTATTTCCGTACATGTCATTTGTTTTATTTCCATTTTCCTTATATTTTTTTATTATCCAACACATTTTTTCCTTCTTTGTTTTCCTTTTTTTTTTCTTAATGACATTAATTCCTATTTTTTTCACTCTTCAATTTCCACTATTATATTACACATCAAAATTTTATTATTCATTATGTTTATTTATTCTCCCTTTCTTCCCTATCATTAAGGTTTCCCTTTTCATTCAAATCTATATTTCTACACCATATTTTCTTTTTTTTTTTTACCTTGATATGCATTATAACTTTTTTTTTCATCATTCCATGCTGTTTTCCTTTCATTAGCATTTTTCTGCTCTCTCTGATGCTTGAACGGCTCTTTGTGTGTGTGTGTGTGTGTGTGTGTGTGTGTCATAAAACTTGGTGTGTACAGAAGCTCTCGTTAGCACAGGTGAGGTAAGCAAGGGAAGAGTAGAGGAAAGAGTGGTTTGTCCAAGAAACTTTCGAACTTTAGAGAGAGAGAGAGAGGAGAGAGAGAGAGAGAGAGAGAAGTGGAGAAGGGGTGGAGAAATATACAAATAATTCTTAGTATACCAAAACACATCCTAATGGATGTGTTTTGGTGTACTGAGAATTGTTTGTATATTTCTCCACCCCTTCTCCACACTTGTATATTTCTCCACCTCTCCTCTCTCTCTCTCTCTCTCTCTCTCTCTCTCTCTCTCTCTCTCTCTCTCTCTCTCTCTCTCTCTCTCTCTCTCTCTCTCTCTCTCTCTTATCAACAAAGAAAAGTTAACTACCTAATAAGTAAGAAAATAAAACCAAATCCCACTATTCTTTTTTTTTTTCAGCGCAGAACAGAAGGAAAAAGTAATGATGGTGATTCACTACAAAGTGCCAAGGATGAATAGTGTGTTGATGGTGGTAGTTAACGTGATTGTAGTTTTTAAAAGGGCGGACGTTTGTGGTAATGGTAGTGAGTTGCATGTGGCGGATGATGGTAATTGTGGCGATGGTAATGGTGATGGTGGTAGTAGTAGTGGTGGTAATAACGATGGTGGTGGTGGTGGTGGTGGTGGTGTTGGAAATGGAGGTTGTATGAAGGCTATAAAATATTTAAACACTAAGAATTTAAAACAAATAAGTAAAGTGAATAAGTAAGCTTCAGTTGTTTGTATATGCATGTAAAATATTCTGGAAGCTCTTAAGATCAATCCAATTACTCTTTTTTCTTTCTCACGTCACAAACTTCCCTTCGTTTCCTTCCTTTCCTTCCTTCATTCTTGGACCGATTCCAGCAAGCCACAATAGAAGTAACAGCAGCAGCAGCAGCAGCAATAGTATTAGTAGTATTAGTATTAGTAGTGGTAGTAGTAGTAGTAATATAACAGTAGAAGTTGATAAGAATATTTTTTTCCTGTGTATGTTGTTGATATTTTTCCCTAAACTTACAACGACACTCCTATCTATGCCTCTTTCCCTTCCCTCCAAGTTTATTCCCTCCTCCTCCTCCTCCTCCTCCTCCTCCTCCTCCTCCTCCTGTTCCTCCTCTTCCTCCTCCTCCCCTCCTTCTCCTCTTCCTCCTCCTCTTTCTCCTTCTCCTCCTCCCCCTCCTACCCAGCGGTGAGTCACAGTTCATGGGGGGAGGACCGTTGCGTGGCGCCAGCATGTCGCCGTGATGCTGCTGTTGGTGTCTGGGGGTCTGGGGGTCTTGGCAATGGTGATGGTGGTAGGAATGATTTTGTAAGCTTTATCTTTATTTATTTTTTCTATATACAGTGGCGTTAGAGAGAGAGAGAGAGAGAGAGAGAGAGAGAGAGAGAGAGAGAGAGAGAGAGAGAGAGAGAGAGAGAGAGAGAGAGGAAAAAAAAAGTAGAAAAAAACAATATATGGTTAACTCCCAGAGCGAGAATCCCATCGGTGGCGCGTCCTCATCACTCACCGCCTCTTACATAGGAACCTCGCACTAGCTCACCAATTTTTCCTTCGCCTTATTATGTTTGGCCCACATTCAGAACACACGTAAAGGAACAACTTGCGCTCTTAACGAAGGAAACTGACAAACAACAAACACCCTATGCTTCTCTTATCTTATTGTTACTGTTGCTATTGTGTTACTACTGTTACTACTACTACCACTACTACTACTACTACTACTACTGCTGCTGCTGCTGCTGCTGCTGCTGCTGTTGGTGTTAGAATTTTTCTTCTTCTTCCTTTACAACAGCAACAACAACGACAATAACAACAACAACAACTACTACTACTACTACTATTACTACTACTGCTACTACTACTACTACTACTACTACTACTACTACTACTACTACTACTACTACTACTACTACTACTGCTGCTACTACTACTACTGATACTAGTACTACTAGCACTACCACTACCACTCCCACTACTGGCTGGGTGAATTCTTACACTCCATCGCTGATTAATTGGCTTGCCTCTCGCTCATATTGCTTCATTTGTTACAGTGTGACCGCCCGTAGATGCAGTTAGGAAGGCGTCAGTAGGGCGGAGTTGTATGGAAGTGTATACGTGGCGTGAACCGTATTTTACTGGCCCGGATTCCGCCTAGCAGGGGCCACATACATCCCAACGCACTTCGCTTCCATACAGTATTAACAAAAGCAAGGCAGACTTGGCGGCGACCACTTGGCTTCCTTTTCCCTGAAGACTGGAAGGCTCGCACATAGAGCATTGGTTCGTGTTCCAAAACCTTTCGGGATCTGATCTGATTTTTGACAGGTTTTAGTAGAAGTTATTGCGATTTTCATGTGTGTTTTATAGATCTTGAAGATCGCTTAACAATGATTCTAGGCCAGTGACAGGGAATAACATGGGCATCTGATCTCAAATTCTTTCTGACAGGTTCGAGTGGAAGTCATACGGATTTTCAAAGGTGTTTTCATGATCCCAAAGATAGCTTGTCAAGGATTCTGGTCTAATGACAAAGAAAAAAACATAATGAAAAAT
>NC_087161.1:16743522-16753522 GCF_035594125.1 Scylla paramamosain
CGCAGTGGTGCTATCAGATTGAAATAAAGGAGGGAAAGATGAAGAAGCAAAGTTATTGAAGATATTTTTGACTATGTGCCAGAAGTCACGAGGGGAGTTAGATCTTGAAAGATTTTGACACTTTCTATTAATGGAGTTTTTAGCTAGTTGGAGAACAGACTTTGCATGATCCCTGGCAGGAATGTAAAGCGCATGAGATTCAGATACTTGATAGAGAGGTGGCCCACAAAAGGTACTTAAGCCTTCCATCATCAGAATCTCATGCACTTTATATTTCTGCCCGGAACCATGCTAAGTCTGTTCTCCAACTAGCCAAAAACTCCTTCGTTAACAGAAAGTCTCAAGACCTTTCAAGATTTAACTCCCCTCGTGACTTCTGGCATCTGACAAAATATCTCCAATAACTTTGCTTCTTCTTCTTTCCCTCCTCTATTTCAACCAGATGGCACCACTGTCATCACATCTATTTCTAAAGCTGAACTCTTCGCTAAAATCTTTGCTAAAAACTCTACCTTAGACGATTCTGGGCTTGTTCCTCCCTCTCCTAAACCCTCTGACTACTTCATGGTACCTATTAAAATTCTTCGCAATTATGTTTTCCATGCCCTTGCTGGCCTAAACCCTCGGAAGGCTTATGGTCCTGATGGGGTCCCTCCTATTGTTCTCCGAAACTGTGTCTCCGTGCTTGCACCTTGCCTAGTCAAACTCTTTCAGCTCTGTCTGTCAACATCTACCTTTCCTTCTTGCTGGAAGTTTGCCTACATTCAGCCTGTTCCTAAAAAGGGTGATCGTTCTAATCCCTCAAACTACCGTCCTATTGCTTTAATTTCCTGCCTATCTAAAGTTTTTGAATCTATCCTCAACAGGAAGATTTTTAAACATCTATCACTTCACAACCTTCTATCTGATCGCCAGTATGGATTCCGTCAAGGCCGCTCTACTGGTGATCTTCTGGCTTTCCTTACTGAGTCTTGGTCATCCTCTTTTAAAGATTTTGGTGAAACTTTTGCTGTTGCCTTGGACATATCAAAAGCTTTTCGTAGAGTCTGGCACAAAGCTTTGATTTCCAAACTACCCTCCTACAGCTTCTATCCTTCTCTCTGTAACTTCATCTCAAGTTTCCTTTCCGACCGTTCTATTGCTGCTGTGGTAGACGGTCACTGTTCTTCTCGTAAATCTATTAACAGTGGTGTTCCTCAGGGTTCTGTCCTGTCACCCACTCTCTTCTTATTATTCATTAATGATCTTCTAAACCAAACTTTTTGTCTTATCCACTCCTACGCTGATGATACCACCCTGCACTTTTCCACGTCTTTTCATAGACGTCCAACCCTTCAGGATGTAAACATTTCACGCAGGGAAGCCACAGAACGCTTGACTTCTGATCTTTCTAAAATTTCTGATTGGGGCAGAGCAAACCTGGTATTGTTCAATGCCTCTAAAACCCAATTCCTCCATCTATCAACTCAACACAACCTTCCAGACAACTATCCCCTCTTCTTCAATAACACTCAACTGTCCCCCTCTTCTACACTGAACATCCTCGGTCTGTCCTTTACTTATAATCAGAACTGGAAACTTCACATCTCATCTCTAGCTAAAACAGCTTCAATCAAGTTAAGTGTTATGAGACGTCTCCGCCAGTTTTTTTCACCCCCCCAGCTGCTAACTCTGTACAAGGGCCTTATCCGTCCATGTATGGAGTATGCTTCACATGTCTGGGGGGTTCCACTCATACTGCTCTTCTAGACAGGGTGGAATGAAAAGCTTTTCGTCTCATCAACTCCTCTCCTCTAACTGACTGTCTTCAGCCTCTCTCTCATCGCCGTAATGTTGCATCTCTAGCTGTCTTCTACCGCTATTTTCATGCTAACTGCTCTTCTGATCTTGCTAACTGCATGCCTCCCCTCTTTCCGTGACCTCACTGCACAAGACTTTCTTCTTTCTCTCACCCCTATTCTATCCACCTCTCTAACGCAAGAGTTAACCAGTATTCTCAATCATTCATCCCTTTCTTTGGTAAACTCTGGAACTCCCTGCCTGCTTCTGTATGTCCACCTTCCCATGACTTGAATTCCTTCAAGAGGGAGGTTTCAAGACACTTATCCTTCAATTTTTTACTACCGCTTTGAGCCCTTTTTATGGGACTGGCATTTCAGTGGGCATTTTTTTTTTTAATAGGATTTTTGTTGCCCTTGGTCAGTGTCCTCCTACATAAAAAAAATAAAATAAATGAAATAAAAAAAAAACGCTGCACAGAAGCACGGAGACCAAATCTGTGTGTGTTTAACTACCACGCCTCATCACGTGTTGATAAGAGGCAACCAGGGGCTGAAGAATAGTAATTACCGCGCTCTTTCTCCTCGCCTTGCTCTGCCTGGCCCTATCTCCACCCTCCCACCACCCTGCCTTGCTCCACCCCGCCCCGCCCTGGCGAGCCCCTTTACCATATCCGGGCGGAGGCACAGACGGGGAGGTGGGTATAGAGAAAGAATTAAAAAAACAAAACATATACACTTCTCTTCCCGGAACTACGAGTATTGTGTATGATGGAAGGGTTTTAAAAAATGAGAGGAAGTTATGTTAGAGGAATGAGAAGTACGTTGAGGGAGGAAGAAATATATAAACACTGTGTATTTTATTTTTATTTTTCCTTGTAATAGTAGTAGTAGTAGTAGTAGTAGTAGTAGTAGTAGTAGTAGTAGTAGTAGTAGTAGTAGTAGTAGTAGAAGTACAAAGGAATACAAAGGAATACAAAGGAAAGCCAAACAGCAACAGACCTTTTGGTCCTTGCAAGGTTGTTTGGTAACTACTTCTAACTAGCTACAGGGAAGAGAGACAGGACAGCATAGCAGAAGTCTCCTCCCCACCCACCACTCCCTCCAGCTTGCGCTGGCATGGAAATAGTTAGGAAAAGTACCATGCAGTATGGAAAAACTGACATGGAAATTTTCATAGGAAAGGATGAAAGGAAGTTCTACTATTCACCCTACGGTGAACTCTATACGCCTATCTGAAAGTTAATACAAGTTATATTAAAACTGGTGTAGAATAAGAGTTTATTAGTGTATTTAGTAATTATTCGGACAAGAAGAGAGCTTGTTGGGGATTTGCTTTTAAATATTTGTCTATTTTATTTTTGAATGATTCAGTAGTATTGCTGTTCACAATTTCGGCAGGAAGTTTATTCCATATATTTACTATACGATTAAGGAAAAAATGTTTGGCCTCGTGGGATTTAAAACGTTTGGGTATAATCTTGAATCCATTATTTCTTGTTAGGTTAGAATGATCAATGGTAAAATATTTATGTGCATTAATGTTACTATATCATTTGAAAATTTTGAACACTTCAATTAGGTCTTCTCTTATCCTGCGCTTTGTCAAACTAAATAGGTTTAGTTCTTCCAGTCGTTCCTCATACGGGTTATTGCGCAATCTTGGAATCATCTTTGTGACTCTGCGCTGTATCTTTTCTAGTTTTTCAATGTCTTTTTTGTAGTATGGGGACCAGAACTGTACACAGTATTCTAGATGAACGCGCACCAGTGAGTTATATAAGGCAAGTATAACCTTTTCTGATTTAAATTCAAAGGTTCTTCCAATGAATCCTACTAATTTATTTGCCGTCTTTACTGTTTCTGTGCAGTGTTGACTCGGATTTAGGTCGTTTGACACAACGACCCCAAGATCTTTTTCTTTATCAGCACTTGACAGTGGCATGTTATTCATTACATATCTCGCCTGAACATTGTTGCTTCCGATATGTAGAACTTTGCACTTTTCTATATTGAATCTCATCTGCCATTTTTCTGGCCAGCTTGTTAGTTTATTGAGGTCACACTGCAGTTCCTGCCATTGTGACACAGACGTTACTCTACTTGTTATTTTGGTGTCGTCTGCAAATTTACTTATTTTGCAGTTTATCCCTTCATCAATATAATTTATGTACATTATGAAGAGTACTGGTCCTAATACAGAGGAACGTCGCTATTTATCTTATGCCACTCTGACTCTTTTCCATTAATCACAACACGCTGTTTTCTGTCAGAGAGCCAGAGTCTCAGCCATTTCAGGGTGTTTCCGGCAATGCCGTGAGCTTTTTACTTTACTGATGAGTGTCTTATGGGGAACAGTGTCGAAAGCTTTCTAGAAATCAAGGTAGATAATATCAACAGCTTTTGTCTCGTTATACGAGTTAAATACTTCGTAAAAGAAGTCTAGTAAGTTTGTTAAGCAGGAACGTTTGGTTCTGAAACCGTGTTGCGAATCCTTTATGATTCTATTTTCTTCTAAATATTTAACAATTTTATCTCTAATTATTGTATCCATCAGCTTGCACACTACTGAAGTGAGACTGATCGGCCTGTAATTGGCTGGGAGAGATTTATTTCCTTTTTTAAAGATTGGCGTGACATTTGCTAGTTTCCATTCGTGGGGAATTTTACCCGCTAGTAAAGTTTTATTGAATAAAATTGTAAACGGTTTCACGAGCTCATTTCTCGCTTCTTTAAGAAGCCTGGGTGATATCTTGTCTGGCCCGGGTGTTTTGTTTACGTTCATGCTCTTTGTGACTGAGAGGATTTCACTTTCTGTGATGGTGAAGTCTGACAGCGTGGTGCCTCGTGACTGAGGCGTGGGGGTCGGCAGACTGCCCTGAACATCCTCAGTCGTGAAGACCGTTGAAAAGTACTCGTTCAGGGTATTCGCCATGTCTGTTTCGCTTATTATTTGTTTACCATTTTCTGTTATTAATGGACCAATCGTTGATGTTAAGACCCTTTTTGCTTTTACATAACTGTAAAATTCTTTTGGGTTCATTTTACATGAGTTCGCGATCTGAGCTTCGACAGATTTTTTGCTGCATTTGATCAGCTTTTTGGTTTTTCTACGTAATCTGTCGTGCTCTAGTTTATCATCATTATTTTGTGTTAGTATGTATTCGTGGTACGCATTTTTCTTAGCCAGAAGGCAGCATCTAATTTCATTGTTCCACCATTTCGGTTTGGTGTTTTTTACCTTCCGTCTGTTTCGTTGCGGTACACACCAAAACGTAGTTTCATTTAACTTTTTAGCAAACACTTCCCATGCGTTGTTAATGTCTGGTGTTCCCAGCAGTTCATTCCAGTCTATGGATGCAAGCTGCATGCGAAATCTCTCAAAGTTAGCACGCCGATAGTCTGGCACTTTTGTAGTGCTGAGAAATTAATTATGTATATTTCTACTTTTCTTCCTAGGCTAGGGCCCATGTAGTGTGCGGGGGTGACCAGAATCTCAGTACCATGTGACTAACCCCTCCCCTTCCCCTCCTCTCCTCAGTGTCCTTTTGTCCTTGCTTTCCCCCCCCCCCCTCTCAGCGTCACTGTGTTGACCACTTCTATAACAAATTTACCCCGTGAATAAACGTAATTTCTCCTGCTTGGCCAGGTTATAGAGGCGAATTTTTCACCTAATCCCAGAGAATGGGGAGCCCTTAATACGATAAAATTAGTTCTATAATGGTAAGGTCTTAAACCAGCTCAAACAAATCCCAGATAATTACGCCGCGCCAATGAGGTTGACGAATCTGATAAATTTTCTTTGCTTCGCCGTCCTATCACTCCTGTTGCTACGCAAGCCGGGAAGAGATACCAGACTTTGACTAATTCCCCAATTGATTTCAAAAGTCCATTGAATTAAACTTCTTAAAGTAACAACTATAAAGTAAACAGTAACTTAATTATTCATATTTTTCATCCCTGAACTCACAACCTAGTCGCTCCCCCCCTACTAAAAACAAAATTATAACTTAATAAATTTCCCCATTGGAAACCTTTATCCTTAGTTTCCCGCCGATTCCCTCACAAGCAAAGCCAGTCTCTCTCGGATTCTCCTCAGGTGAGCATGCGGTCTGATAATCTCCTCCTCCATTTCTTGTAATATTAAGTAAGTGTTTATTTAACAATAATTTACTAAAGCCAGTCTCTCTCGGATTCTCCTCAGACCCTCTTGGATTCCCCTCAGATATTCCTGTTGATAAACTATTTCTGAGTGGATAGATATTCGCATTTTTTCGTTCTGTTTTGTTGGTTTTCTCCACGGGACTAGTGAAACCACCTGGTTCGAGATCACCGTGTGAGACTGTCCTCAGGTATATACATACTTTTTGGATATATATTTGTTATTTATTTATTTATTCTCTGGTCTCCCCCACAACTCAGTAGTCGCGAAAATATCTCCATCGTAGTTTTTATGTAATTGAAGAATACGCTACCATTTATTTTGTATTTCTGAATTCCTTTCTTTTTATTATTATTATTCGGTTTATTCCATTATTTATTAAAAATCATAAAAGTGTCAATATTTGTATTTTCTTTTAATCCAGTGATAGGATTTGTAATTATCGTGTGCCACAAGGGAACATCACACCCCTTAGAGGGCACTAAACTGGTGAGCAGCGGTGGGATTTATTTCGCGACTGACCGAAAGAGGTGGAGACGGGAAATAATTGTAATTGTTGAAGGTGATGATGAGGCCAAGCGAGACATTCAAAGGAGGGCGTGCACGTGCATGGTGGTGAGCAGGTGATGATTGGAGAGGCACAGAACGTTCAGGATGGAGGAGGAGGAGGAGCAGGAGTCTTTGTGTATAGGAAGGAGAAAGAAGGAGGATAGGAGTAATAAGTAATAATGCAAGGAGAAAGGAGGTGGAGGAGGAGTAATGAATAACAATGATTAAGAGGAAAACCAGAGGAGGAGAAATAGTAATGAACTATAATTTTTTCTTGAGTAATGACAAAACATGCACATGAGCTTTCTGGCCACCTGGGTCAGAAAAAGACAATTAAAAAGGCCGAAGAATTGTTTTACTGGTGTAATCTCAAGTTTGACGTAACCCAGTACGTAAAGAATTACCTTCAGTAGAGAAGCCCTTAGATAGGATAGGTATAGACCTGACGGATATGATTGCAGGCAGTGGTGGCTGCCGATATGTGTTGACTATCGTAGATCACTTTAGCCGATTTGTGAAGTTCTATCCACTCAAAAACAAACTATCAGAGGGAATTGTAGAGGCGCTGCAGCAGTACATTACCGACTTCGGGACTCCTCACTCCATCGTCCTGGACAACGGGGGCGAGTTCACCTCCCAGATCTTCCAACAATTCTGCCAGCAACACCTCATCACCCTCTGTCACACCACTCCCTACCACCCGCAAGGGAACGCCATCACCGAACGACTCCATCGCACGCTCAAATCCATCTTGGCTTCCATGTGCCGAGGTTACCCGCTACGGTGGCCTCGCCTACTCCCTGTGTGTCAGGCCACTATGAATGCCGCCGTCCATACCAGTATCGCCCAACAACCTTTCTTCGCGTTTTTCTCCCGGCATGCGCCCCGAGTGGTGGGTGCCAGGCTACCCGCAGTTGATGGTGACGAGCAAGACGTGGATGTGGTCCGCCGGCTGATCCGGGAAACACACGAGAAAATGACTCGGAAATACCGTAATGCGGCCAACAGGAAACGCAAGGAGCAGAAGGTAGACATTGGGGCGTTGGTGTGGGTGAAGCGAGAAACTACAGAGTCAGGAGTGTGTAAGAAACTGTGTGTTCGTTGGGACGGCCCATATAAGGTGGTGGAAGTTTTAAGAGGAGGCGGTGGTTATGTGGTGAAAGACCCTTTCTCGGGAAAGATGGTGCAAAGAGCGGCAGAAAAGATCAAACAGTTTCACAGTGAGGAAGAGTACGTAGTTGCAGCTCAAGACACAGTGTTCCAACCTGATATAGAAACTGAAGTGTTACCGCCTAGAGTGCGTAACCGTCCCAGACGCTATATTGAGGAATGTTAATGTCGCTGGAAAGACGGTATAGAAAAGAGCAGAGTGCTTGGGGTAAATAGAGTCCCCCCCCCTTACTTTTGCATGGTCTGGCTGGACTGGTTGTAATGAATCGTGGTATGACGGGTATGGGTACTATGTGAGAGGTGATGTAAGAATTCGAGAAGGAATAAGGAACCACTTTAATTCGCAGACTACTACTGCACTCGACAATCCGTTCGGGCCATACTGTGGTGGATTACTTCAGGACGTGGCGAGCGCTTCGCGTAATCATCTGTAGTATCTCGTGGTATGAGTGAATGTGTGGATGAGTAAATGACTGTCCGAGTGGAAGGAACCGAGTACTGGGGTGGCCGAATCTCGTTTCAGAGAGTGACGGAGTGACTTAAGGTTAAGTCCTCACACCACAGGAGGTCAAGAGGCTGGTTGGGGTGGAATTTTTTTTCTTTTTCCTTGAGATGAGAGAAAGAGCCGAGTTATGTCTCCAAGGGACATTGTGGTGATATGGCCCACAAGCCATTGTATGGGAGAGAATGTCAGAGTTATTTCCCGACAGAGATCACGTGCAGTTCGTCAGCCTGGCTTGGTTATGTGGTGGTGAGGGGAGTTTCTAATTACTCGGATGTGAAGGTGTTATGTTATTTTATTTTTTTTTGGTAAGGAGAAAAGAGAGAGGTGAAAAATTCTAGAACGGATGAAAGGCTCGTGTAGTGCTGAGAAATTAATTATGTATATTTCTACTTTTCTTCCTAGGCTAGGGCCCATGTAGTGTGCGGGGGTGACCAGAATCTCAGTACCATGTGACTAACCCCTCCCCTTCCCCTCCTCTCCTCAGTGTCCTTTTGTCCTTGCTTTCCCCCCCCCCCTCTCAGCGTCACTGTGTTGACCACTTCTATAACAAATTTACCCCGTGAATAAACGTAATTTCTCCTGCTTGGCCAGGTTATAGAGGCGAATTTTTCACCTAATCCCAGAGAATGGGGAGCCCTTAATACGATAAAATTAGTTCTATAATGGTAAGGTCTTAAACCAGCTCAAACAAATCCCAGATAATTACGCCGCGCCAATGAGGTTGACGAATCTGATAAATTTTCTTTGCTTCGCCGTCCTATCACTCCTGTTGCTACGCAAGCCGGGAAGAGATACCAGACTTTGACTAATTCCCCAATTGATTTCAAAAGTCCATTGAATTAAACTTCTTAAAGTAACAACTATAAAGTAAACAGTAACTTAATTATTCATATTTTTCATCCCTGAACTCACAACCTAGTCGCTCCCCCCCTACTAAAAACAAAATTATAACTTAATAAATTTCCCCATTGGAAACCTTTATCCTTAGTTTCCCGCCGATTCCCTCACAAGCAAAGCCAGTCTCTCTCGGATTCTCCTCAGGTGAGCATGCGGTCTGATAATCTCCTCCTCCATTTCTTGTAATATTAAGTAAGTGTTTATTTAACAATAATTTACTAAAGCCAGTCTCTCTCGGATTCTCCTCAGACCCTCTTGGATTCCCCTCAGATATTCCTGTTGATAAACTATTTCTGAGTGGATAGATATTCGCATTTTTTCGTTCTGTTTTGTTGGTTTTCTCCACGGGACTAGTGAAACCACCTGGTTCGAGATCACCGTGTGAGACTGTCCTCAGGTATATACATACTTTTTGGATATATATTTGTTATTTATTTATTTATTCTCTGGTCTCCCCCACAACTCAGTAGTCGCGAAAATATCTCCATCGTAGTTTTTATGTAATTGAAGAATACGCTACCATTTATTTTGTATTTCTGAATTCCTTTCTTTTTATTATTATTATTCGGTTTATTCCATTATTTATTAAAAATCATAAAAGTGTCAATATTTGTATTTTCTTTTAATCCAGTGATAGGATTTGTAATTATCGTGTGCCACAAGGGAACATCACACCCCTTAGAGGGCACTAAACTTTTTCTTTACTTTCGCTTACTTTAGCTTTGTCAAAATTTATGGTGAAAAGTAAGCTACGATGATCGCTGGAACTCAGTTCTGGTCCAATTTTTAGGTCTTTTACTGACTCTTCACCAGTTGTTAAAACAATATCTAGGATATTGTTACCTCTCGTCGGATGCATGACGTGCTGGTGGAGGGAGCTTTCAAGGATACACCCGTAGAGATGCTGGCCTGCGTGAGCCGTCAGTGTTTCACCCCACC
>NC_087161.1:16758522-16761022 GCF_035594125.1 Scylla paramamosain
AAGTACCATTAGCAGAAGCATTGATGGCGGAAGCGGCGGCATCGGTGGGGGCTGGCCAGGGTCGGTCGGAGCGGCACCATCAGATCCAACGTTGTAATGGCGGCGTGTCGGTGGTGGCGGCGGCGCGGTGGTGGAATAGTGATGAGGGTTTGGGAACATTAAGGTAGAAGAGGTGGCTGCGAACACCTCTCAGGGGCTGGGCGACACCGCGGCGTCCCCACCAGCAGGCGTTAGGATAATACAGTCGTCTGAATGCAGCACAGGCCACCAGCACCACGTCACATCCAGCAGCCTCTTCAACCCAGTGCCTCTTACTACGCCTCATCCCCCTCCTCCTCCGCCTCCTCCTCCTCCTCTGAGTCGTCGTCGTCGTCTCTCTCTCCTCCTTCTTTTCCTCCACGTCTTCTTAGGTACATTTCAGTCGAATAACCTGCAACATATCTACTCCATTTCTAGCCCTCCTCCTCTTCTTCGTCTGTCTCTCCCTCCTCTTCGTCCTCTTCCTCCTCCTGTTGATGATGTTTCGTCTTCTCTTGTTTGTCTCCTCTCTCTCTCTCTCTCTCTCTCTCTCTCTCTCTCTCTCTCTCTCTCTCTCTCTCTCTCTCTCTCTCTCTCTCTCTCTCTCTCTCTCTCTCTCTCTCTCTCTCTCTCTCTCTCTCTCTCTCTCTCTCTCTCTCTCTCTCTCTCTCTCTCTCTCTCTCTCTCTCTCTCTCTCTCTCTCTCTCTCTCTCTCTCTCTCTACTCTCTCTCTCTCTCTCTCTCTCTCTCTCTCTCTCGCTATTGCCCACATTTATACATATAGGAAGGAGAATATAAGTATATAAGTATATAAGTATGAGTATAGATAATGCATACTACTCGTATACACTACACACTATATACAATACACTATATACAATAAACGACGATGTCAAGGTGGATGCTGCTGCAGCCACCTGTGTGCGACAACCTTCGCCTGCTGAGGTGGACATTTACCTGATGTCCACAGCAGTGGTGGAGGCTTTCCACAGCCTTAACGATGCGGCAGTGAAGGCGCGCTAGTGTGGTGGTGGAGTGGGACCTTGGAACCTCCAAGAGGGAGTCATTGCTCAACACCGTCCTCGTGCAACGCTCAGGCCTCCTCCGGGTGGCCCTCAGGTCCGCCAGGTGCGGTGCGTGCTGGACCTGTGCCTTGTGTAGCACCGTCAGGGCGGCGACTCTCCTGCGGTGCTCCAAGCTGTCCCACGCGGGAGGTTGCTATGCCGGTTTGCTGCGTCCGCTGCTGCCTGCTGTTGTCGTTGCTGCCATGGTTGCTGGTAGGGCCTCTGCTGGTCACATACCCGTGGATAAGGCTTTCCGCCCGCCTCTGTATCTTATCCAACAGGCTGAGGTAACAGCGGGCGCTTGACATCCAGGTGAGGGGGGGGCATATTCCACGGCAGGTCTGACTTGGGCATTGTACAGAGTCAACAGATCATCAGGAGAGAGGAGGTGTTTCACTCGGCGCAGTAGTGTCACCCTCAGGAAGGCATTTCGGGTCACCTTCTCGAAGTGCTTGTCAAACCGCAGCTGAGAGTCAATCTTCACGCCGAGGATGTCAGTGCTGTCCTGTAGACCTATGACGTCTTCCCCAAGCCTCAGCCTTCCACGCAGCTGGTCTACATCCTCCCCGGCACGTGATATTACCATGGTCTGGATTTTGTTGGGGGCAAACTTGAATTGCCACCACTTCGTCGCCCCAGACCACCACGTCGTTTCAGTCTGTCTGTTGACAGAGGCTATCACGTTCTGTACTTCTTCCCTCGAGTAGGTTCGAGAGAGAGTACATTCGTCAGCGTAGGCGCAGGCTGCGGGGTGCCCTGCAGAATGTCATTCTGGTAGATGTTTCACAGCGTGGGTCCCAGGACTGACCCTTGTGGAGCAGAGGCCTGTACTGGATAGCTGGCTAAGGTGTTTCCTGCCAGTGAGGTAGCTGGAGAACAGGTGGAGCAACTCCTCAGGCGTTCGAGCTTCACTATCAGGCCTCGTTGTCACACACAGTCGAAGGCTCCAGCTATGTCGAGGGCAGTCACTAGGGAGGGACGACCAGTGGCGAGGGCGTCGTGCCAGGCCTTTAAAAGGAGGAGGAGGTCTGAGATGGAGCGGCCTTTTCTGAAGCCAAACTGTTTTGGCGACAGCTCTCTCTCTCTCTCTCTCTCTCTCTCTCTCTCTCTCTCTCTCTCTCTCTCTCTCTCTCTCTCTCTCTCTCTCTCTCTCTCTCTCTCTCTCTCTCTCTCTCTCTCTCTCCTCGTTTTTTTCTCAAATTTGCCCTTCATGTTTTTCTATTTATCCTCTTCCATCTCCTCCTGCTCTTCTTCTTTCTCCTCTTCCCCCTATTTATCTTTCTCTTCATCCTCATCCTCATCTTTTCATATTCTTGATTCTCTTCATTTCATTCTCCTAATCCTGCTCCTCCCTGCCCGTCTTTCCATTCTCACCTTCCCTTCTCATTCCAGTTCCTCCTCCCCTTCTTCGTTTTCCT
>NC_087161.1:16771022-16813522 GCF_035594125.1 Scylla paramamosain
GTTTTAAATTATCAATCGTTAATGTGTGCAGTACATGGTATGGTAGGACAGGGCGAGGCGGTAGTGATATAGATGGAAAGGAACAGAATAGGACAGAGCAGGACGAGTCGAAGTGGATGTGAGAGAGAGGGAAGAAAATGGAAGACGAGTTCGATTTTACAGAGGAGCAGATCCTTCTTAGGAATGAAAGGAAATGACAACACACAAAAAAAAATAGAGAGAGAGAGAGAAAGAATAAAATGAACAAGTGAAACGGAGTAAAATGAGATAACTGGAGCGTTATGAGGATGGTATGGGACGAAGGGACTGAGACGGGGAGGGGGAATGGATTATGAGCAGAGACAGACAGGAAGGCAGGCAGATACACAGACGGACAGGCAGGTAGGCAGGCAGGTAGGAAAGCAGACGGACAGGTCTGCTGGGAAACGAAGTGGAGTCCTACTTAAGAAGAGCACAGTCAGGTTCAGATGTCAGGACTTAAGACGTGGCAGGTACGTGAAGAAGAGGGCGAAGATGAAGGGGACAAAAAAGTGAAGGATAAGGAGGAAGAGGAGGAGGAGGAAGAGATCGAGAAAGTGAAGAACGCAAGGACAGGAGAGGGAGATTAGGGAGACGGCAAGAAATTGGAACAAGATTGATTGATTGATTGAAATGAAAGCAGTAGTAAGAGAAAGGGAGAAGGAGGAAGAGAACTAAGAGAAAGAGGAAGATAAGGAGGAAGAAGGAAAGGAGGAGAAGGAGGAAGAAGAGGAAGATGAAGGAAGGACGGAAAAAGAAGGAAGAGGGGCGATCTAAAGAAGAGGAAGAGGAGGAGGAGCAGGAGGAAGAGGACCAAGAGCAAGAAAAGGAGGAGGAGGAAAAGAGAGAGGAAAACGCCACAGTTCTCCAGCCACACGAAGCAGCGCGGAAAATCGAAAGCAACAAAGAAAATAACGATGAAAAAAAAATAGGAAAACATGATGAAGTGACTGACGTGGAAAAACCTAATTTCGGCTCGTTACAGCATTTCGTTCTTTATGGTTGCTATTGTTATTGTTTATTATTGCTTGCCTGCTATTTATTATCTATTCTATTTTTCCCCCTCCACCCCCCACCTCTTTTTTCACTCGCTCTCGTCGAAAATAAAGTTATGGCCTGAAACACACTGCTATATATGATACAAAACTAATACGCTGCAATTCTTTTCTTTTTTTTTTCTCACTAATTTAATAGATTTTGGACTTTCCCTTTGTGCGAAATTGATATGTTGCATTCTTTCTCAATTTCTTCCTTTCAGTAAAGAGTATCACGAATAATTGGATACACAGGCGTAAATTAAAGAAAAGCGGCCAAAAGGAGAGAAAAAGATTAAGGATAATAAAGAAAGGAAATAAGAAATTCACACACACACACACACACACACACACACACACACACACACACACACACACACACACACACACACACACACACACACACACACACACACACACACACACACACACACACACACACACACAGAAGTAAAGAAAGAAAGAAACGAAAAAATAATAAAGAAAAGAAGTGAGGAATTAAATCAGGAAAAATCAAATCCATGCACATACAATACACACAAAAAAGAAAAAAAAAAGAAAACGAGTAGAGAATTGAAAACAACAAAACTTAAATCCATACGCATACAACACATGATAAAGAAGAATAAAAGAAAACAAGGGAAAGAAAGAAGGAGAAAGAAAATAAAGAAAACTGCCAAGACTTACACAAGACCTGGAGGCTTGGAGGTAAACTCTTAGACAATAAAGCACAAAAAAGGAAGCAAAAAAAAAGGAAGGCAAATAGAGGCTGACGAAGGAAGCTGGATGAAGCAAGACTGAGGCAAGACTGACAAAAATAAGAAGGAAAATGACGACAGACGGATGATGTGATTGCGAAGATGACACAGACGAAGCAAGATAATGACGTACAAACAGAGGAGATAGGGAAAATAATAAAGGAGAATAGATTGAATAATAGGTGTGAGAAGAACGCTCTGCCCTCCTTTCTTTTTCTGTTAACTCTCTCTCTCTCTCTCTCTCTCTCTCTCTCTCTCTCTCTCTCTCTCTCTCTCTCTCTCTCTCTCTCTCTCTCTCTCTCTCTCTCTCAAGACATAAGGTGGTTCCTTTTCCCCTCCTTTTCTCCTTCTCAATCTGTCTCCTCCCTAAATCTAAAGGGAGAAAAAGGAGAGGGGTTGAGAAATGCCGGGCTGAGGGGAAGGGGGAGGCGGAGTCCACCAGCACGACACTGATAGACTTGGTATTCCAATATCGGGCGAAGGGACACTTGGGTCTCGACTCCCTATCCTTGCACCACCAGGCCTCCCCCGTCCGTCTCTCTGTCCTCCGTCACCCAACCTCACCCTGTCCTCCTCCTCTGGCTCTCCCACACCGTCTCTTAGCTTCTCCCACACCGTCTCTTAGCCTCTCCCTCTCTCCGCCTCCTCCCGCCCACACTTGTGTCGAAATCGTCTCCGTGAAACTCTCCGGGAGACTATAAGAAAGGAAGAGTCTTGGCGAGTGATTGCTTCTTCCCAGTGTGAGTGACGAAATGTGGGTGTCTTTTAAATGTGTAAGAGTGGAACAGAGAATGCGTAATGAATGGGACGGGGTAAGAAAGGGTAGGAACGGGTAAGGGTGAGGGGGAGTGCTCTGTGTGTGTGTGTGTGTGTGTGTGTGTGTGTGTGTGTGTGTGTCCGATTTTTTTTTTTTCTATTCTCTCTTTCCATTGATCTGGTGAGTGATTAATCAAAGGAGATTGGATGGTAGAGCTAAATCTCTCTCTCTCTCTCTCTCTCTCTCTCTCTCTCTCTCTCTCTCTCTCTCTCTCTCTCTCTCTCTCTCTCTCTCTCTCTCTCTCTCTCTCTCTCTCTCTCTCTCTCTCTCTCTCTCTCTCTCTCTCTCTCTCTCTTGGAGTGATATGCGTGCTTGGTCATAAGTCTAATTGTGTGTGTGTGTGTGTGTGTGTGTGTGAACTTATCTGCTAGACGAACACAAAGCACACACACACACACACACACACACACACACACACACACACACACACACACACACACACACACACACACACACACACACACACACACACACACACACACACACACAAAGTACGCTCGTGGCTACTGGCAACTCACTTTCTCATGTTAATTAATTTAATCATGGATGAAAAGAGAGAGAGAGAGAGAGAGAGAGAGAGAGAGAGAGAGAGAGAGAGAGAGAGAGAGAGAGAGAGAGAGAGAGAGAGAGAGAGAGAGAGAGAAAGATTCATGCACTTCCACCTGTTTTCATTTCAACGAGGAAATTGAAGGGCGTCACCTTGATAAAAGGGATAAAGATAATTAATGTCACACCTGCCTCTCTTGACTTTAATTATATAAAAAGCCGCACACCTTACCATTCATAGGAATTGTGTGTGTGTGTGTGTGTGTGTAATGATAATAATAATAATAATAATAATAATAATAATAATAATAATAATAATAATAATAATAATAACAATAATAAACTATTTAATGATAACCGACTTATTAATGTTGCAGCCATGAGGCTAAAGATAAACATATTGATAGTAAAAGGTTTTTAATGGTTACAGACTGTGGAGGGGGTTTACAATGATAAGTGGAAGTGTCTTGCAATGAAAACTTAAAGAAATTATGAGAGTTTGGTGGTGTCTGGTGCCTTCCAGCCAAGACTCAGTCCTACTGTGTGTGTGTGTGTGTGTGTGTGTGTGTGTGTGTGTGTGTGTGTGTGTGTGTGAGAGAGAGAGAGAGAGAGAGAGAGAGAGAGAAGCAAAGTAATAGCAATTTCATCGTCACTTTTGCCAGATTTAATGTTCTGCTTCAAAAGTATCGTGCCTTTTTTAAATCTAAGACTGCAAACCTTTTTTATTAATGAGATATTCTGAGAGCTTGAGAAAAAAATAACTTTAGAATTTTGTATTGAAAATTATCCTCCCGCCACCAGAGAGAGAGAGAGAGAGAGAGAGAGAGAGAGAGGATAGCAGGTCACACAAATTAAGTTTGGATTCCGGCCCGATTTCCTTGGCCACGCTCCAGTAAGTGATCCATTATATGCATTTGCAATTTGGCTTCAGCTGTGGACGCTTTCAAATTTAAATCTCTCTCTCTCTCTCTCTCTCTCTCTCTCTCTCTCTCTCTCTCTCTCTCTCTCTCTCTCTCTCTCTCTCTCTCTCTCTCTCTCTCTCTCTCTCTCTCTCTCTCTCTCTCTCTCTGGCATTACATTAATCTCTCGTTATAACGGACTGTTAATTCCAAAGCAGGTCCTTTATTTCGCAAACGTCTGAACTCTCTCTCTCTCTCTCTCTCTCTCTCTCTCTCTCTCTCTCTCTCTCTCTCTCTCTCTCTCTCTCTCTCTCTCTCTCTCTCTCTCTCTCTCTCTCATAAATCCCACCCTTATCACATATCCGTTACATCCTCATCCTAGCCTGCTCTTCCATCACGAAGGGCGCCGCCTACTGACTCGCCCACGCTAGGAGAGAGGAAAGGAGGGAAGAAGGAAGGAGGGGAAAAAAGAAAACTAAGGGAGGAAACAAAGTTATAAAAGGACGGAGGAATAAAGAAGGCAAGATGGTAAAGAAGAATACGTATGTGAGAAAAGTTAAGCAGGGAGTGAAGGAAGGAAGGGTGGAGTGAGGGAATGGGTAAGATTGAAAGACAAGTTGTTATAGAGTAGGGAAAGGAAACACGAGCTAGTATAGGCAGAATAAATAAAAAAAAAATGTGAAGAGAAAAAAATTGAATATAAAGGAAGGAAAAAAGAAATAAAGAAATACATCTAGAAGAATTGACAAAAAAAAATAATATTAAAAAGGAAAGAAAGAAATAAAAAAAGGCAAATAAGGAAACAGGTAGGCATTTACAGACGAAGAAAAAAAAAAGAGACAAGAATGGAGATCAGTAGGAGTCAGCGAAAATATGCAGTAATATACAAAGAGACAAAACTGGAGAGAAAAAAAATTGGGAGGGAAGAAAGAACAACTTAGTGCTCAGGTCAGGTTAGGTTGGATTAGGAAGGTAAGGAAAGGAATGGAGGGGAAGGAGTGCCTGGCAGCAAGGTAGAAGAAGGGAAGGGAGGGAGGTGCTTGGTAAGAAGGGAAGGTGAGAGAAGGGAGGTGCATGGTAGGGAGAGAAGGCAAAGGAGGGAAGGAAGGGAGGTGCATAGTAGAAAAAGCAAGGCAAGGGAAGGGGAGGGAATGTGAGGGAAGGAGAAGGAAGGGAAAGGAGGTGCATAGTAGGAAAGCAAGGCAAGGGAAGGGAAGGAGAGGGAAAGAAGGGAGGTGCATGGTAGCTGCGGTATTCTCGTCCATGCAGTTGTTAGTCTCCCGCTAAGGTCGAGGCAGCGCTGCGTTTGTTTATGGTCCAGGGGCGCCACAACTACGTTACGAGACGCACAATTTCCCATGCAGATTGAGGTGGCTGGAGCGAGCACTGGTGGAGCGAGGGGGAGGAGGAGGAGGAGGAGGAGGAGGAGGGACGCGGTGATAGAGGTGGTAGAGGTGGTGTAGGTGGTCGTAACACTAGTAGCAGTAGTGATGGTGGTAGCAGTGGTGATGGAGGGGAGGGGGCTTGCTTGCTTGATAGATGGAGAAAGGGCAGGAGATAATGTTGAGGGAGAGACAAAGGGATAGTGTTTAGGGAAGAGGAGTGGAGTGGGAGAGGGGGCTTTGTTGGGGCGAGTGATAAGGATAGAATATTAGTGCAGGGGGAGGAGGATGGGGAGGGAGAGATGGTGGTGGTGGTAGCGGTGGTGGTAGTGGTGGTGAAGGAATTCTATCTAGCCGGAGGGACAGAAAAGGGAAGGGGATTACTTAGAAATATTGGAGAAAAGGCGTTATGTTGTGGGAAGAGATTATCGTCGCCTTTACATAACAGGAGGAGGAGGAGGAGGAGGAGGAGGAGGAGGAGGAGGCAGAAAAGATGGTAGAGTTTTATTGAGAGAATACGAGGAGGAGGAAGAGGAAAGATAAGATTTAGAAGAGGAAGCAGCTGTAGTGAGGAAATCCAAGGAGGAAAAGGAAGAAGAGAAGGAAGCCGAAAAGAGGAAAAAACAGTATTAATAAAAAAAAAAGGCAGGGAGGAAGGAGGAGAATAGGCAAAAAGAAAAAAGTTTGAATGAGAAAATAAAATGTAGGAAAAAGAAGAGGAGGAGGAGGACCAAAAAAATGAAATAAGCAGAAAAGAGTAAAAAGAGAGCTTTAAATAATTTGAGGAGAGTGGGGGAGAGGAAGAGACATAAATGAAAGGAAATAGCTTTACAGGAAAAAGGATACAAAACTAGCAACGATAAAAAAAAATAAATAATATAAACGAATATCAAGAAATTCCTCAGTACATCATGCTAGACTTAATCCTGATGACAAGCTGCTTCATTCAAAGTAAACTGTTTAAAAGTGGATCAACACGAAGGGAAGACTAGTTTTATACGTGTTGATGCTCCGAAGGGTGCCCATATTACTGCTTAACCAAACACACTGAGGTGCTGCTGGTATTTACACATGATTTTCATAGCATTAAAATCACTTACTCGCAAAAACAGCATATCTGATCTTAAGCAGGGTGTGAAAAGGAGCTTAGTAGTGCGAGTGTTACCGTCTGTAAATATCGTCACCTTCTTTAATTAAGAACAAAAAAGATGGATTTTATGTTATCTCTCTCTCTCTCTCTCTCTCTCTCTCTCTCTCTCTCTCTCTCTCTCTCTCTCTCTCTCTCTCTCTCTCTCTCTCTCTCTCTCTCTCTCTCTCTCTCTTACTCTTTCCTCTTCATACCTCCTGGATCTTGTTCAGAACTACACATACACACACACACACACACACACACACACACACACACACACACACACACACACACACACACACACACACACACACACACAGACACACACACAGACAGACACAGACACACACACACACACACACACACACACACACACACACACACACACACACACACACACACACTCTCTCTCTCTCTCTCTCTCTCTCTCTCTCTCTCTCTCTCTCTCTCTCTCTCTCTCTCTCTCTCTCTCTCTCTCTCTCTCTCTCTCTCTCTCTCTCTCTCTCTGTAGCTTAGTAGAAGGGAGACATGTAAGTCTGTTTCTGATTGGTGGGTAGCCGTGTCCAATCAGAGAACGTGTAATCTGTGGCAAGGCAGCAGCAGGGAATGTGAGAAGGGAAAGAGAAAGAAAGAAATCAGTGTTAAGAAAAATGTAGTACCAAGATGATATTTTTTGTAAGGAACTTATACTTTTCCTTCTTACTTTAATTGATCCTTTGTTTGTGAGATTTAGGGAAGAGAGAGAGAGAGAGAGAGAGAGAGAGAGAGAGAGAGAGAGAGAGAGAGAGAGATTGGTGTGTGTGTGTGTGTGTGTGTGTGTGTGTGTGTGTGTGTGTGTGTCCAAAGTCCTAAGCCTCGTCAGTGGACAAGTCAAGAGGATCAGCGTAAGCAGCAGTCCCGTAGGAGGGCGGTAATGGCTTCTGGAGGGGAATGAGGAAGAGGAGGAGGAGGAGGAGGAGGAGGTGGAGGAGGAGGAGGAAGGCGCTCCGTCAACACAACCTTCGCTACCTTTCGTCCACCTTCACGTTATACCTTTATCTACCTCTCTCCCTCTCCGTTCACCCTCTTTACCTTCTCCATAACTTTCCCTCTCCCTCTGTCCGCTACACACGCCCTGTAATTCTTTCAAAGCCGAATACCAGATATCCAGTAGTTGGCCTCGACTGTTAGTGGGTCTTGAAGTCCTAGTCGCGGCCAGGTGTCGGTCGGGTACGGTAGAGTGGGTTTGTTTACCGGCTTGTGGTTGGGCCTAAGCCTCCCGCGGGTTGTGGTGGCTCGACTTTGGCTTAATGCGAGCTCTCTACACTGATTTACAGCGCCCCATGTCCTCCTCAGCCACGCTCCACCAAGTTTCCTTCAGGAATGGCCACCTCCCTTCTCCTCTTCCACGTGCTCCTTTTCCACGTGTACTTCTCCCAGATTTCTCTACCCCTTGATTGATTATCCTCGTCTCCATCGGCGGTAGAGTTCTCGTGAAGGATGGAAGCGAGAATATGCAATAGTTAGAGATTTTAATGTACCTCTCCTCCATGAATGTTTATTAGTGATGAAAAGATAATGATCATGCAAATCCTCTCCTTTCAGTCTGTACTGGCTAAGAAACGCTACAGGGTTCTAAGCAGTAGATTGTTTAATTAATCTTTTTTTTTTATGGCCGATGCTTGTTATCATTTAGATCATAATTAAATGTTGTTATGGACACAAAAATAGAATACAGGAGGTTAATTTCTATTTTACGCTACAGAAGCATTTGAGAGATGCAATATAAAAGTTACCGTCTAAAAGGTTGTAAAATCAGTCTAGCATTGAAAGGGTTTATGGTATATGCCAAAGATTCTTCTCCTCACTGCTTTCTTCTCCCTAATCAGCGTCCTCTTTCACCTCCTCTGCGTTACTCTGAAGGGATACAGACAAAGGAGAGCTGCTGTGTTTGTTACTGCAGTGGTGTGTGGGATCTAAGAGTGTAGGGAGAGGATTGACACAACTGCAAAATTTTGGGATCGCAGTTATAATGGCGATTCATTCAAGTGTTTATGTGTGACTGAGTGAAGGCTTCTCTCTCTCTCTCTCTCTCTCTCTCTCTCTCTCTCTCTCTCTCTCTCTCTCTCTCTCTCTCTCTCTCTCTCTCTCTCTCTCTCTCTCTCTCTCTCTCTCTCTCTCTCTCTCTCTCTCTCTCTCTCTCTCTCTCTCTCTCTCAGTTACCGCCCCTCCACTTAGTATATCTCCCACTATTTTCCATTCGTCTTGATCTCGCCCTTCCTGCTCATTCCCTCTCCCCGCCTCCCCTACAAGGAGGCGATGCCCAGACCTGCCTCGTAACTCGCGATTGTCCGCCAGGAAGGGGAAGTGGACAGACTCACTTCCCTCTTACTCTATTACCGTTGACTCTGTTACCATTGACTTTTTTTTCAGTTTTATTTATCTTATTTATTTATTTTTTTTAATTCATTTTCGCGAGAGGGCAGTTGTTCGGAAGGTGATTCGGGTTTATTGTACGTATAAGTTTCTTCTTTGATTAACTTTTTTCATTCCATTACTCTTTTTTGGGGGTCTATTATACGTATAGATACTCTTGATTTATGTCTTTTACGAGGCTTAGTGAAAATAGTAATAATGATAATAATGATTTAAGTAACTAGTCATCATTGTCGCTGACCCATACCAGCCATAAACACGTCTCTTCTTTAGTCTCCTCTCCTGTCCTCTTGCTCTTTCCCCTCCCGTCCTCACTCCTTCCCTCCTCACATCTATCCTCGTCTGTCGTCCTCTGTTCATCTCTCCTCTTCTCTCTTCTCTTTTTTCCTCCACTCCTCCTATTTCTTCCTTGTTTTAATCTCCTTTCCTTTGTCCTCTTCTGTTGTCCTCTACTCTCCACTCAACTCCTCTTCCTTTCTTTTCTCTCCTTTCCTCTCTTCTCCTCTTCTCTTCCCCTCGCTTCCCTCCTGTCTTCATCCCTCACCAACACCTACCTCCCTTCTCTCTTGACCACCACCGCCACCACCACCACCAATAACAACAGCAACAAAAAAATTAACCTACCTTGGGGAACAAATAACCCACTTACCAATTAGCAATCAACGAAAGGAAGAGAGAGTTGGTTCGGGCAGTTCTTCTCTGGTTCTGCGAGTCCCCGCGTTGACCTCTTTTTAGCGGACACATTATTGTTCCCCGCTCAGCCTCGGGGACACACCCCAGGCCGCTTGTGGTGGAGGTGGCTGGTGGACGAATAGGAGGAGGATGAGGAGGAAGGGGCTGGAATTGGGAGGTGGTGGTGGTGGTGGTGGTGAAGTGGAGGAAGCGAGAAGTAATGAGATTTTGAGGATGGAAGACGAGGGAGCGAAAATGAGAGAGAGAGAGAGAGAGAGAGAGAGAGAGAGAGAGAGAGAGAGAGAGAGAGAGAGAGAGAGGCACAGACAAACAGACGGATAGATACAGACAAACAGACGGACAGACACAGACAAACAGACGGACAGACACAGACAAACTGACGGGACAGACACGGATAAACAGACGGACAGACACAGACAGACAAATTTCGCAGACGGAAGGGAGGGATACTAATAGAAAATATGGACGAAACTATGTTCTCTAAAATAAGAAAAGGAAAAGGAAATGATGAAGAGGAGAAAAACAAGTTCGAGAGATGTAAAGATAGAAGAAACAAATAGGAACGTGAACGAACAGTGAGAAATAAGGAAAGAGTGAAAAAGAAAAGAATGAAAAGTCTTTAAAGAGAAGGAGAAGAAGTAGGAGACGAACTCAGGAAGAAGACAAGAAGAAAGAATAGAAGATGAGTTCCGAAAGAAAGTGATGGAGATAAATTCAAATAACAGAAAAACGAGGAAAAGAAGAAGGTAGAGACGATGAGGCCAGGAAGAGAAAGGGCGCAGAGATAAGGACAGGAAGAAAGAAGAAGAGATGAGCTTGGAATAACAGAAAAGAATTAGATTTAAATGAGCCTATGTAGAAAAAATTAACACAGGAAGGAGGAAGAAGAAGAGGAGATAACTTCAAGAAGGAGGAGGAAGAGGAAGAAGGTACGTTACCAAAAAAGAGGAAGAGGTAGAAGAAGAAGAAATAAAAAAAGAACGAAGAGAAGGAGGAAGAGGAGACAAAACCAAATTCAGTAAAAAAGAAAGAGGAAAAGAAGAGCTCAGGTGGGAGGGAAAAATGAACTTAGGTTAGAGGAAATGAGCTTAAGTAGGAGGAGATGATTTTGGACAGGTGGAGGAGGAGGAGGTGTGCTAATGTGGACGATGAGCTCAGGTAACGGAACGCGTCTGCTGTGATGAATTGCCGCACAAATTTCGGAAACAAAGGTGTGATATGAAAGGTGCTGTTAAGGAGCACCGCCCGCGCAATACAATTAACTTTTTTTTTTTTCTGAGGAGGAGGAGGAGGAGGAGGAGGAGGAGGAGGAAAGTGGTGGTGATGGTGGTGGTGGGGGTGGGGAGAGGAGGGAGAGTGTCATTTTTGTGTAACACCTGGTGCTCTCTCTCTCTCTCGCTCTCTCTCTCTCTCTCTCTCTCTCTCTCTCTCTCTCTCTCTCTCTCTCTCTCTCTCTCTCTCTCTCTCTCTCTCTCTCTCTCTCTGGACTTTGTTAAAAATTCTTATAATACATTATTCGTTTTCTTCTTGATTTTTTTTTTTTTTTTTCGTGTAGTCGTAACTTGACAGTCTTTATTTTTGGTAGTGGTAGTAGCAGTAGTTGTTGTAAGCTAGTATTAGTATTAGTAGTAGTTGTAGTTGTTGTTGTTGTTGTTGTTGTTGTAGACTAACTCTTTAGAAACTCGATAATCAACTTTTTTGAGAGAGGTAAATTGAGCAGCTATTTTCTACATTCCCGGTTTTGTGTGTGTGTGTGTGTGTGTGTGTGTGTGTGTGTGTGTGTGTGTGTGTGTGTGTGTGTGTGTGTACACTTGTCAGCCCTTAGTGCCTCATATTAAGTCAGAGGAATCGTGTCTTTAGGTTGTCTTCTGAACGCAAATAAAGAAGACACCTGTTATTTCGCATATTTTCTTTATAGAATCTCCTTGATAAGTAGTAGTAATAATAGTAGTAGTAGTTATAGAAGTAGCAGTAATAGGCAGTAGTAGTACTAGTAAGAGTAGTAGTAATAGTAAAAGTATTTGTAGTTGTAATAGTAGTTCGATTATTAGTCTCTAATTAACACAGATCTCCATTTTCATGTGTTATTCTTAATTTTTCTTTGCTATACTTGTAAGAGAACACAATATTAGTAGCTTTTTGCCTAGTATTTCCCAAGCAATTATCATCACCGTCATCATCGTCACGCATGTTACTACTCTTCACTATTTGCCTCACGTCCCAGTTCAGTTCATATACTAATTTGCATTCTGTTCTGGGACCCTCGAGGACGGGAAATCAGTAACAGGTTTAAAAATGTATATTGAATCTGAGGCCTTAATATAAAAGTCCCATCAGAATGCAATTAGCAGCGGGAAAAAATCTTGATAGCCAGGTAAAGTTGGGTAATTCAATGTGATAATCATGAGCGTGAGGAAGACTCGCTCCCGTTCTCACTCACCTTCCCTCACAATGCCACAGTTACCCCTCGAATTTTTTAGTCCCGAAGAAAGTGGAGTGCGTGAAATTTTTAAAGCAAGGAGTGTGAAATAAAATGAAAGTATGTGAAAGTTTTCAAGAAGAATGTGTAAAGGGAAATACTGCGTGTGAAAGCAAAATGGGGTTGCGTAAAATATAAAAAGAGTGTGAAATAAAATGAAGTGTATAGAAATTTTCAAGAAGGGATGTGAAAGAAAATAAAAGAAACACACAAGAAGACCGTGACTTTTTAATAATAGAGCGAAAGAACTCGAAGCGTACAAGAAAGTTTCAAGCAAGAGATTGAAAGAAAACTAATTGTACCAATAAAGAGCAAAAGAAAGATTATACATGAATTGAAAGCAAAAGTGTGAAAAAAGAAACAAAAATTTTCCAAAAATCCATCCGAACAGAGAGAAAGAAAATGTCCATGTATTTAAAAACTAGAGTACGAAAGAAAACGAAATACTGAAAAAAATTACCGTGACCCATTATGTTCAGCTTTTTAAGTACATAGTGAAGTACATTTTTTTTATGAGCAAAGTTCGTTATAAGAAAAAAACGAAGATTTGAAGAAGCAGCGTAAGAATACAAAGCAATCACAACCTTGAAACCCATTCTTATATTAAATGTTTCACGCGATTCTCTTTTCAAGTCTCGAGTCGTTAGAATTGGGGCTTCGAAACTGCCAGCGAGGAAAATGGAGGCGAAAAGTTAAAGCTGAGAGAAAAATGGGGGCTTAGTGTATTTTTTTCTTATTAATTAAAGGAAATCGACTGAGAGAAGGAGGAGGAGGAGCAGGAGGAGGAGGAGAGGAAGGAAGGGAGCGGAGACACGTCCTGGACCGCCTCGTTCCAGCGTCAGGGTCATTTGGCGCACTAAAGAAAATGAAATAGAAAAGTACGGGGAAGCTCATTATGGAACCGATGACCGCCACTCTTGAAGCTTCAGCCTCGTCCACCTCTTTTACATCGCGATTCCCCTCCTCCTCCTCCTCCTCCTCCTCCTCTTCCTCCTCCTCCTCCTCCTCCTCCTCCTCCTCCTCCTTCTCCTCCTCCTTTACTCAGATCGACTGTTGTAAAAGTATATGATTCTCTCTCTCTCTCTCTCTCTCTCTCTCTCTCTCTCTCTCTCTCTCTCCTCTCTCTCTCTCTCTCTCTCTCTCTCTCTCTCTCTCTCTCTCTCTCTCTCCTCTCTCTGTCAGCCCTTAGTGCCTCATATTAAGTCAGAGGAATCGTGTCTTTAGTTTGTCTTCTGAACGCTAATAAAGAAGACACCTGTTGTTTCGCATATTTTTTTTATAGAATCTCGATATCTGAAGAAGAAAAGAAGAAGAAGAGGAGGAAGACGAAGAAGACAAGCAGGAAAAGGAGAAGGAAGAAGGACGAGGAGGCGGAGGAGGAGGAGGAAGTGGAGAAGGAAGCCCCGTTCTCTCTCTCTCTCTCTCTCTCTCTCTCCTCTCTCTCTCTCTCTCTCTCTCTCTCTCTCTCTCTCTCTCTCTCTCTCCTCTCTCTCTCATTTCAATTCTGTGCTTGGTTCATCTCGCTGCCTGCTTGCCTACAAAATGACTCATTGACGCTGACTTTACATACAAACCCGGATGCATCATCACCATCATCTCTGAAACTCATCCCGGGAAGAGTGAGAGCAGAGAAAGGAGAGTGAGAGCCAGCGGGCTCCTGTGAGCGTCACCTGGGCACCTAATCTCCGTCAGGTGAATGGAAGGAGGGAGGTGAGAGGGAGCGACCGTCCCCTCCGCGCTTCTCCCAATCGATCCGAGGACGTTTTTTTTTTTCTTTGTAACTCAAGCACTCGTAGGTAGGACTTGGCTTCCCCGGTCCCTCTCTCCCTCTCTTCTTCCTTTCCTTCCTACTTACCTTCTTCCCTTCCTTCTTTTCTTTCATTCGTTCGTTCGTTCTTCCTTTGTTCATTTGTTCGTCCGTTCCTTCCTTCTTTCCCTTCATTTCTTCATCCCTTCCCTTCTTTCCTCCCTCCCTTCCTTCTTTACTTCCATACTCCCTTCTTAACCCGCCTACCTATCTCCATGCTTACCTTCCTTCCTTCATTCATTCATTTATTCCTACCTGCCTACCTTCCTTCCTTCCTTCCTTCCTTTCTTCCTTCCTTTCTCTCTTTATATCTACCCAACACTTACCCACTTACCTTCCTTCTTTCCTTTCTTCCTATCTGCCCATCCACCCATCCACCCACTTACCTTCCTTCCTTTCTTCATTAATTTCTTACTTCCTTACTTCTTTCCCTTACTTCCTTCTTTCGCCTCGTGTGCTCTTTAAGTGTGTCATTCACAGACGCTACTAATGAAAAACGGGGAAAACGGTCGTTCTACGCAGAAAAAAAAAAATAAATAAATAAAAATACTCGTAATGAAAAGACATACAAAGTGAGATTTTTCGTTTTTTATACATGGAGACCGCTCAGACGAAAAATGCAAAGGAAAAGAAAAAAAACAAAGAAAAGTTGACTAAATGTACGAGAGTTGCCAAAAAAAAGTCGTTTATTTTGAGACTTTTGATATTATGTAGGTGTGTGTTGATGAGAGATAATGGAGCACAAAAATAACAAAGGGACAAAGAAAAGTAAGACGTTGGTATGTTGTTGCTTTTTTTTTCCGGGTTTACTCTTCAATCATGTTAAGCAATATGAAGTGTCAAATACGTTTTGTTTTATTATATTAACTTGAAGATGCTCTGCAGCCGTAGGGTGAAAATAAGGTCATACAAAAAAGTAGATGATGAAAAGGAAATACAAAAAAGTAGATGATGAAAAGGAAATACCTGTAAGGTTAGACGTAAGAGAGCTGCTAATTTATCTTTTATAAAGGCGAAAACGTCGTGTATTAGGAGACCATATTAACTCTTAAGATGCTGTGCAGGCGTAGAGTGAAAGAGGAAGGTTCTGAAAAAAGTATGTAATGAAAAGATTTGTAAGGTTATACAAAGAAATGCTGCTCTTGTGTCTCTTATGAAGGTGAAAACGTCGTGTATTAGGTCACAGATGTTATGTAAATAAAGACGGAAGAAAAAAATAGCCGAATAGTCACAAAAATAACGTAGAGATACGAAGTAAAGTGAGACGTAGGAGGAGTTTTCTATTATTTTTTATTTGTCTTGGTGAGAAGCCATATATCTGATCCAATTAATTTAGATTAATGCCTCCTTGACCATCAGTAAAAACATGAAATGGAATAAGTAATAGAAATGAAGTGAAGAGAAAATATTAAATGAAACGACTAAAAGAGAATGTTATTGATATTAGAAGGTCGAAGAGAAGAAACGAATAAAAACAGACGTCAGTAATATTAGGAGAATGAGAAGACAGGTACAGTTCAGTTTAAAGAAAGAGTACTACAAAAGCAAATTAGAATATGTAAGAAAGGTGCTCAAAAAAGAAATGTACTAGAAAGCAAATTACGATACGTTAAAAAGTGTTCCAAACATAGGATGCTAAAAAGCAAATTATGATATAATAAGAAAGGTGCCTCTTTTTTTAGGTTCCTTGAAGAAAGACACTCGACCCTCAGTGGAATGATGAAAGAGACTGAAGAAGAAACTTATTTTTCTATGAATTATGGAGTTATTATAAACACATTAGTCTCTCTCTCTCTCTCTCTCTCTCTCTCTCTCTCTCTCTCTCTCTCTCTCTCTCTCTCTCTCTCTCTCTCTCTCTCTCTCTCTTCACATCCAAGATCATAATTGCTTTTTGAATTGAAAAATGCTCGCTGGATTCTGCTAAACAGAGAGAGAGAGAGAGAGAGAGAGAGAGAGAGAGAGAGAGAGAGAGAGAGAGAGAGAGAGAGAGAGATTCAAATTCGAAGTTATCACTCGCCTTTATTAGCTTCTACACCACTTAACCCTAACCCATATTAAGCCATCAGTAAGCCATAGTGTGAATATCAGGCACAGTAATTAATCGTCACTTAACCCTTAACTCTCAGGGAAAGCGTCCAAACTCATAACTCGAAAATAAATAAATAAATAAATAGATAAATAGACAAAAATTATCTCACCCCCAGAGAGAGAGAGAGAGTCACTTGGGTAGGTAGTGACTGAAATATTTTTTTATTCAAACTTAGTCGCAGTTCAAGATCAGTTTGAGGAGAGAACTTGACTCGTTTCCCGACAACTCCAGCCTTTCTCAGCTTAACGGGCGGTCGATCCCCTTGTCTCGGTCCCTCGCGGATAATGGCGTGTTGGGGCCGAGCTGGACGACACTGAAACGACCCCAGTCTCTGTTTGTAATATTGGTAATTACGTGCGAGGTACGGGAGGGTAGTGAAGGAGGAGGAGGAGGAGGAGGAGGAGGAGGAGGAGATGCGGGAGAGTAGTGACGGAGGAGGTGGAGGAGGTTTAGGATGAGGTGCAGGAGGATGGTGAAGGAGGAGAGGAGGAGGTGGTGGTGGTAGTGGTGGTGGTGGTGTGGGTGGTGTTCCTAAGGGTAGTGGAACAGTGTGGAGTTTATGCTGTTTCTTTGCTTTCTTTTTCATACATCTTTACTTTCTCTTGATCCATCTTATCTTTATCCTGGATTTCTTTCGATTAGATACTGTGTATTAACACAAACAGCCTCGTAAATACTAAGAGAAGAAAGATATATAATTTCATTTTATTTTTAACTTCATTGCAAGGGAATGGATATACTCGTACTGTAAAGGGATTCTGATTTTGTTTTTCTAGGTAGCTTTGACAAATTCATTATGCATTCAACACACACACACAAACACACACACACACACACACACACACACACACACACACACACACACACACACACACAATCGCCCTGTTTCTATAGCTAGAGTGTGGCCAGATAATCGAAACCTTGTAAAATCCAGTCTATGAAACTCATTTAAGATTTGCCTCTTAGTGTAAATCTCGTGTGTGGATAATGTGGGATTTATGTCTTTATACACTATACATCTTGATGTACCTGAATCTCTGATGCAACACTTCGCTTTCTCCAATAACACAGACATGTCAGGTACACACACACACACACACACACACACACACACACACACACACACACACACACACACACACACACACACACACACACACACACACACACACACACACACACAAGATAATCTGAGTACCAACATCACCCTCTTCACACATACACACACACACACAAGGGTAATCTGAGTACCAGCACCTCCCTCTTCACACACACACACACACACACACACACACACACACACACACACACACACACACACAAGGTAATCTGAGTACCAACGTCTCCCTCTTCACACGCACACACACACACACACACACACATACACACACACACACACACGCGCAAGATAATCCGAGTACCAACACCTCCTTCATCACACACACACACACACACACACACACACACACACACACACTCAAACCCACCTCAATTTATGTATTGCCTCCTACTATTTACTGCTCTATCCCCACTGCATTAATTACCGTTTAGGTGCTGCGCCGTCTTTCATGATTAAACTCATTACTCAGCAGTGTCAGAAATGATAATTGGGAACACTAAAGCAGCGGCGACCGACGAGTAAACCTGTATCAGTATTAGACTTCAGAGCGTGCGGCAATAACTTGGTGCCTATAGATGCTCGTGTGCTGTCATGGAAGCGCTGGAGAGATTCATAACATGGGGTATTCCTTGGTTGCTTGACTCTCTCTCTCTCTCTCTCTCTCTCTCTCTCTCTCTCTCTCTCTCTCTCTCTCTCTCTCTCTCTCTCTCTCTCTCTCTCGCCTTTATTTATCTCTTTCTTCATTCCTTTCTCCATTTCTTACTTCTTTTCATGCCTCTTATGTTGTTCTTTTCGTAATCTTCTCTTCCTTATCTCACTTTTTTTTATAGTTTCTCTTTCTGTTTCTACACTTTCTCCTCATCCCTCTCTGTTTTCATGTGTTTCATTTATCTTATTTTCTTTCTTCATTAATGGAATGTTCATTTGTTATAATCTCTCTGTTCTCATGTGTTTCATTTATTTTATTTTTTTTTCTTCATTAATGGAATGTTCATTTGTTGCAATCTTTAAATTAACCTTGAAATGTTCATGAAGTAATAATGCAGTGTGATTTAAGGTCTGCCTCTGTCTATCTGTCCCTGTCTCCGTCTTTGTGTATGTCTGTCTGTTTGTCTCCGTTTGTTTGTCTGGGTGTCTGTAAGTACGAAGTGGTTCTCCGGGCACAATTTCTGCTGGACCCTATGCAGAGTTTACATTCCCTGACCAGTTTAAATTATGAAGGTATTTATGAACTCCCATTACTGTATATCATGTAGGAGTAATGCAGGGAGAGAGAGGGAGACTGTACTGTATGTACTCGCGGAATGAGAATGCAGCGGTAAAGGGGACATAATGTACGCAGTTTTGAATTAAAGAAATTTGAACGAATAAAGTGACAAGGTTTGTTGTGA
The DNA here is from genome assembly GCF_035594125.1 of Scylla paramamosain. NCBI lineage: Eukaryota > Metazoa > Arthropoda > Malacostraca > Decapoda > Portunidae > Scylla > Scylla paramamosain. Next base: position 16,789,600 of record NC_087161.1, read on the forward strand.
GAGAAACATATGATACGTGCATAGTTCGAATTAAAAGATTTTGAAAGGATGAACCTGAAATAGAAGTTTGTGGTAAAAGGAACCTAATAAACAACATTTCAAAATATATGGAGTTGAAGGAATAAAAGTTGCCATTTTCGTAGGGTAAGGTTATATACATCGTTCGAATTAAAGAATTTTTAGCGAATAAAAGTGACAAAATTTTTGTAGTGAAAGTAATATACAGTGCACACCGTTCAGAATAAAGGAAATTGAGCAAATAAAACTTTGACAAAAGGAATCCTTCGAATCAAAGGAATTTAACAGACGAAATGTGAACAAGTTTATAAAAATAAATAAATAAATAAATGCACATTTCTAATGAAAGGAAGTTCAGAGAGAAAGCTAACCAGGTTTACTGCAACAGTTTGTGCTAACTTAACCATTTTCATATAAACTGGTATTTTGCAGTGAGCCGGTCTGTTTTTTTTTTTTTTTTATCTCCCTCTTTTTCTTTTTGCGAATTCTCATGCCGAAGCGAACGTTTTGTCTCGCAGCGTTTCATGTTATTCATAGGAAATGTGATGTATTGCAAAAAAAGAGAGAACCGAAAGAATGAGTGATGAGGGAATGAAATGAACCTTGCAACACACACACACACACACACACACACACACACACACTCGCAGTTACTTCTACATTCTTAAGAGTCTAAAATAAAAATTTTAAAAAATCATTCGCCGCCATTCTACTGACATACTGAGAAGGAGGAGGAGGAGGAGGAGAAAGAGGAAGAAAAAAATAACAATAAGACGAAGAAGAATACAACACGATGGGAGGGGGGAGGGGAAAGGAGGGAGGGACATATCACCTTGATGACGAAGGGGGGAGGGAGAGAGCAAGATGACATCAAAGAAAACGGATCTTGGTATCAAAGGAAGGAGAACTATTGTGTACGAGAGGTAGATGCGCGCGCACGCCTTCACGTCACTGCCTCCTTCATGACTTTCATTGCGCATATATATATATATATATATATATATATATATATATATATATATATATATATATATATATATATATATATATATATATATATATATATATATATATATATATATATATATATATTTTTTTTTTTTTTTTTTTTTTTTTTAAGGGACACCGGCCAAGAGCAACAAAAATACAATAAGAAAACAGGCCCACTGAGATGGCGGTCCCCGAATAAAGTCCAAAGCGATAGTCAAAACTTGAAGGAGTTCAAGTGATAGGAAGGTGGAAATACAGAAGCATACAGGGAATTCCAGAGTTCAACAGAGAAAGGGATGAATGATTGAGAATACTGGTTAACTCTTGCATTAGATAGGTAGACAGAATAGGGGTGAGAGAGAAAAAAAAAAAGTCTTCTGCAGCGAGGCAGGGGGAGGAGGGGAGGCATGCAGTTAGCAAGATCAAAAGAGCAGTTAGCATGAAAATAGCGGTAGAAGATATACAGGAATCTTGCCTCGAAGGATAAAGTTTCGTTTAGTTTCTCGTTTTCTTTGACTTAGAGTGATTTATAAGGAGGAGAAGGAGGAGGAGGAGGAGGAGAACTACAACGAAGAGAGAGAGAGAGAGAGAGAGAGAGAGAGAGAGAGAGAGAGAGAGAGAGAGAGAGAGAGAGAGAGAGAGAGAAAGGTAAAAATGAATAGGGAAAGGAGAAGACGAACGAAGAGGGGGGGAAGAAGAAGAAGAAGAAGAGGAGAAGGAGGAGGAGGTGTAGGGTGAGAGGGGAGAGGAATAAGAGAAAGAGAGGAAGAAGGAGGAGAAAAAACGAAGGGGGAAAAAAAAGAGGTTTGTTTTGTTTACGTGAAAAGACATTAATTTTTAGCTTTTGTGAGGAGGCTCAATATTGTATTTTTGCCACTATATTATGATTTCTATTTTTTATCTTGTTTTCGTTGTCGTTGTTGTTGTTGTTGTTGTTATTGTTGTTGTTGTTGTTGTTGTTGTTGTTGTTGTTGTTGCTGTTGTTGTTACTATACGAAGCAACAACAGAAACAGAAGTAGTAGAAGCATCATTATTATTTTCAGTATTATTGTTGTCGTTACCTTCATTGGTTCAGCATTAGCATTGTAGTAGCATTGTAGTAGTATAGTAGTAGTAGCAGTAGTAGCAGCAGTAGTAGTAGTAGTAGTAGTAGTAGTAGTAGTAGTAGTAGTAGTAGTAGTATCGTTATTATTTTTAGTATTATTTTTGTCGTCACCTTCATTGGTTCAGCATTAGCATTGTAATAGGATATTAGTAGCAGCAGTAATGGTAGTAGTAGTAGTAGTAGTAGTAGAAGTAGTAGTAGTAGTAGTAGTAGTAGTAGTAGTAATAGTAGTAGTAGTAGTAGTAGTATCATTATTAATTTGTTGTTATTATTATTATTATTATTAGTTGTTGTTGTTGTTGTTGTTGTTGTTGTTGTTGTAGCAGAAGTATCATCGGTAAAATATGTACGGTAACAACAAAGCAGCAATAGCAGCAGCAAGTCTCACCTCACCTCTCCGTCTCTCCCAGCAACCACCAGCACTGCATCGTTGCACCAAACTCACCAACCCACACCAACTACATTTCACATCTCCTGCTGAACTTCCTGGCCTGCTTGCTTGCTTGCTTCCTCCCTTCCTTCCTTCCTTCCTTCCTTCCTTCCTTTATTCCTTTCTTCTTTCCTTCCTTCCTTCCTTCCTTCTTGTTTTCTTTACTCTTTCTTCACGCAAAGTGCATGTTATTTTTCCTACTGAACTTCATTTTTCCTTTCCTCTCTTCCTTCTCTCCTTCCTTCTTTCTTTTTTCCCCTCCTTTACCTTCTTTTCTTCTTTTCTACCTTTCTTCCCACCGAATGTTTTTTTTTCTTTCCATCCTTTCTTTTGTACCTTCCATCCTTCCTGTCATCTTCCTTTCCTCACAAAATCCTCAGGCACTCCGTTATTTCCTTCCTTACTTCCTTCCCTCCTTGATTGCTTGCTTGCTTGCTTCTTTCCTTTATTCCTTCCTTCCTTCCTTCCTCCCTTCCTTCCTTCCTTCCTTCCTTCCTTCCTTCCTTCCTACCATCCATCCATCCACCACTTTACACCTAACCTCACGAAACAAACCACAAGATAAAGGGCGAGAAGAAGACTGTAGTAGTACCTCTAAAACGAAGCAATCGGGGAAAGACGCTCTCTCACACACACAAAAACAGTCTCTTTTTGCCTGTCTCCTCAAAGTCGACTCCCAGACCGCCAGCAGCTCGTTCTCGCGGTGTAAAGTGTCATCCGGGAACCAGGAGTGATTTCTCATCGTAACAGACAAGGCTTTGGTGCTTCGTGTCGTGCCGTGTCCCGCGAGGAAGGGCGCTGTCTCCCGGCATGACTTGGAGGGAGCAGGACAAGGTGGAGTTATGTCGAGTTAGATCAGGTTTGTTTAAGGATTTGGAAGGGATTAAAGATTGATGTTAAGTTTGGATTAGGTTAGGTTAGATTAAGTTAGCTTGTTTGTACGTGTGTGTGTGTGTGTGTGTGTTTCATGTAAAAGGGGTACTGGCCAAGGGCAACAAAAATTTATTAATAAAAAGGCCCACTGAAATGCCAATCTCTAAAGTAAAAAGGCCAAAAAGATTATCCAAAACTGAAGTGTATGTGTGTGTGTGTGTGTGTGTGTGTGTGTGTGTGTGTGTATGTATGTGTGTGTGTATGTTGTGTTTGTATTTGTCTGTGTATGTGTGTGTGTGTGTGTGTGTGTGTGTGTGTGTGTAATCTGTTTCTGTGTCGGTTTATGTAGTTTCCGTTCTAGTGATCTAGGTGGAAGCCGCCAGGAATGTGAGAAGAGAAAACCGACAGGTAACCGTCAGCAGTTGCAAGTCCTTTAATCTCTTAACTCGCCAGAGATAGAGAAGAGAAAACCGACAGGTAACCGTCAGCAGTTGCAAGTCCTTTAATCTCTTAACTCTTTTTGTTCACCAGCTAAGGTTGTATTTATAGCCACTTGTTAGACTGGTTAAACTCTCTCTACTTTATTTAACAAAAACATGAACATGTACACAAGAAATACTGAACATAAAAAATGATTTACATAAAGATATGGACAAAGAGAGTGAATGTGTGTGTGTATGTCTGTGTGAAGAAAGGAGTAATATGATGTATAGAAAAGACGTGTAACGTATGTGTCGAAAAGCGTGCACAGAATGTGTATGTATAAAAAATGAGGAAGAAGAGATGAAAGACGAAAAATCTGTGCAGTAGAAAGAGAACGGGAGGCTGAAAACATATAAGAGAAAACGGAGTGCTTGGAGCGGTGACTTGTGTTTACATTACTGGTTCTGAGAAGCGCGTAAGTTTTAGTGTACCCTGAATATGAGAGAAAATGGGATGTTTCTATGGCTGACTAGATTATTTGCTACATAACTTCCCCCGAGTGAGGAGGCACGACGAACGATACGTGCTGCTTAGCTGTGGCGCGTGGTGCTGAAGGCGTGGCCGGCGATGTCGGGTCGTGAGGTGCCGTCGGGGTGTGCAGGATGTAGGCGGGCTTGACTCGGTCTATGGCTATGACGTCAGAAGAGCCGTTTCTGTTGATGGTGATGTTTTTCCTCGTCCTGCGGAGGACCTCGAAGGGGCCTTCGTAGGGGCGCTGTAGTGGTTTACGGACAGCGTCAACCCTGACGAAGACGTGTGTGCAGTCTTCGAGATCCTGGCTGACGAAGGTCTTGGCGGGGTGCGTGCGAGGTTGCACCGGCTGCAGGCTTCTCATCGACTCCTTAAGACTGCTGGCGAAGTCTTGGACGCTGCAGGGGCCGGCGTCGGGTGAGCTGGTAAGGAGCTCGCCAGGGAGTCGAAGAGTGGTGCCGTATACGAGCTCGGCAGAAGAGTGGTGAAGGTCCTGCTTGAGGGACGTCCGGATGCCGAGGAGGACGAGGGGTAAGGTGGCGTTCCACTTCTCGCGTTGGTCGCTGGAAGCCATCAGTGACGACTTCAGCTGGCGGTGGAAACGTTCCACTGTAGCGTTGGCCTGAGGATGGTAGCTGGCAGTCCTGTACCGTCGAATGCCGAGTAGTGTCATCAGTTTGTTCCAGACACTGGACTCAAACTGGCCGCCGCGGTCAGAAGTGAGGCTGACAGGAACACCGAAGCGTGAGATCCACGTGCTGATAAAGGCACGTGCAACGGTGTCAGTGGAGATGTCAGTCAGCGGTGCAGCTTCTGGCCAGCGAGTGAAGCGGTCGACACAGGTGAGGATGTAGCGGCAGCCGTCGGAGTGAGGAAGAGGGCCAACGAGGTCGATATGGACGTGTTCGAAGCGTGTGGAGACTGGCGTGAAGGTGGCTGTAGGGGAGCGTGTGTGTCGCGTCACCTTGGAGGCCTGACAGGTGGTGCACCTACGTGTCCAGTCTCTCACGTCCTTGTTGATGGCGGTCCAGATGAATCGGGACGTCATCATGTGTTGTGAAGCTCTGATGCCAGGATGTGAGAGGTCGTGCAGCTGACGGAAGAGTGGATACCTGTGCCGTTGAGGCAGGTATGGTCTGACGGTGTTGGTCGAGACGTCAGCGTAGATGTGCACTTGAGTGCCTGGTAGCTGTACTCTCTTCATCTGTAGTGCGGCGTTTTCTTTCAGTTGCTGCAGCTCGGCGTCAGCGGCCTGATCGGCAGCAATGGCGGCGTAATCGATGAGAGAGGTAGATGTGGCACAGATGTTGCGTGACAGGGCATCGGCTGGGGCGTTATCTTCACCTTTCACGTAACGGAGGTCCGTGGTGAACTGAGAGATTAAGTCTACGTGGCGCAGTTGACGTGGTGAGTAGGATGACTTGTTCTTGATGAAGGTGCTCGTCAGCGGCTTGTGGTCAGTGTAGATATGAAACTGACGTCCTTCGACAAAGTACTGGAAGTGCTTCAATGCCTTGTAGATGGCGAGGAGCTCTTTGTCGAAGGCGCTGTACTTCTTCTCGGCAGTGTTGAGTTTCTTGGAGAAGAAGGCGACGGGTTTCCAGGCACCGTCGATGTGCTGCTGTAGCACTGCTCCAACTCCGGTGTCGGAGGCGTCCGTGGCGATGGAAGTAGGGGCGTCTGGGGCAGGGAAACTGAGCGCTGTGGATGTGAGCGCCTTCCGGGCAGCGAGGAAAGCGTCTTCAGCTGCGGGCGTCCAGGCAAGGGTGACGGACTGGCCTCGTTTGGCTGGCTTCACTAAGGCGTAGAGAGGCTGGAGGAGGAGCGCGCATCGGGGAATGAACCTGTTGTAATAGTTCAGCATCCCGAGGAACTGCTTCAACTGGCGCTGAGTTGTGGGCTTCGGGAAATTCTGGATGGCAGTACAGCGACTTGCAGTTGGGGTGAAGCCTGAGGAGGACACAGTGTGGCTGAGGAAGTCGACTGAAGGCACGCCGAACACGGACTTGTCGGCGTTGACCTGGATGCCGTAGTCCTTCAGACGAGTGAAGACTTGCTCGAGGTGTTGGCGATGAGCAGCGTCGTCTGGGCTGGCAACAAGAATGTCATCGACGTAAGTGAAGCAGAACTGCAGTCCTCGCAAAACTTCGTCCATGAAGCGCTGGAATGTTTGAGCAGCGTTCTTGAGACCGAAGGGCATCCTAGTGTATTCATATAGTCCGAAGGGCGTGATTATGGCCGTCTTCGGGATGTCCTCGGGGTTGATGGGGATCTGATGGAAGGCCTTTACGAGGTCGATCCTGGAGAAAATTGTAGAGCCGTGCAGTTGTGAGGAAAACTCCTGAATGTTAGGCACTGGATACCTGTCCATTTCGGTGCGGGAGTTTAGGGCTCTGTAGTCCCCGCAAGGGCGTATGTCACCGTTTTTCTTGGGGACGACGTGAAGCGCAGACGACCAGTTGCTGGAGCTTGGGCGGATGATGCCTTGCTGCATCAGAGACTCAAACTCGGCCCTGACCTGTTTGTAGCGTTCTGGTGCTAAGCGACGAGCCTTGGCGAAAACAGGTGGTCCGGTGGTCTCTATGTAGTGCAGGACGTGATGTTTCACTGGCTGCGTGGCTGAGTATGGCTGTGTTAGTGTTGGGAAACCCTTGAGGATGGCGGCGAAGGGGTTATCTCGGCAGACTGCGGAGATTCCGGTGCTCTCGCCAGGTGCCGTTCGGCCACGGGTCCGCAGGGAGGTGAGACGATCCAGCAGCGTGCCATGCTTCAAGTCGACTAGGAGGTCGTGGTGGCGTAGGAAATCGGCGCCTAGGATGGGTTGGGTCACAGCTGCTACGTAAAAGGTCCAGTCGAAGGAGCGGCGGAGGTTGAGTTCGAGGTGTAGTGTCTGCCGCGCGTACACAGGGATTTTCGAGGCGTTGGCTGCATAGAGGTGCGTGGTTACAGGCAACCTCTTCTGGCTGTCTGTGGCAGGCAGGACACTGACCTCAGCGCCGGTGTCGACGAGGAACTTAATTCCGGTGCGTCGGTCGTAGACGTGAAGTAGCTGTGACTTGGGCTGGCGGATCGTACGCGCCGTGAACGTCCGCCCGTTTAGTTTGACGCCGGGGTGGTGTTGTAAGTGCAGGGTTGGGTGCACTTAATGGCCTCGCTACCGAACCTGCTGTGGTAGTAGCAGACGCCCGGGGTGCGTGTAGTGCTACGCGACCGAGAGCGGTAGCGAGGGCGTCGAGGTGACGGTGGGCGGCGACGCTGGCGGGTATTTAGTCGTTCCTGCATCGCGCTGACCTGCAGGGCCAGCTGCGACACAGTGTGGGTGAGTTGCTGTACGTCTGCTGTGTTAGTGACAGTGGCGACTGAAGACGGTGGCGTTGCCGACGGAACTGTCGACATATAGTCGTCAGCCAGCTGCGCGAGGTCTGGCGCAAGGCGTTTGAGGACGGCTTGCCTGAGGTCGTCGTAGGGATTGTCCGAAGAGGGGGCTTTCGCGATGGCGTCAGAGACTTGCAAGAGGACCTCGGGTGGCAGGAGAGTGCAGGCGTGAGTGAACTGTTTCAAGGCCTCAGTGATGTTGTTTGCCTTGAAGTTCAGCTCCAAGATGGTAAACCACATGTTGGGGTCGTGGCTGTTGAAGGCTGGAGCCCTGAAGGGGGGAGCTAGGGAGGCGGTGTCCGGTGGAGCCATGGCTGCTGGCGTGCGATGGGGCCTGGTGGCTTGTTATGCGAGTCGTGGAGCAGGGTGTAGTGACGCCTGTCGGCGAGGCGCGGGCTCCTCCGGCGCCAGGTGCCAGTGATAGGTGGCAAGGGACGCCTGCTGGGCGCCACTGTGCAGTGATGGTCCTAGGCACGTACTTTACCGCACTCGCACTTACGGCTTGGAACGCACTGCCGTGAACGAAGTGTGTAGTCTGTGTGTGTGTGTGTGTGAGTGCGTGTATGTGTAGGTGTTGGTGTCTGGCACACGGGGGTTGGTACGCGCTGATGCACACTAGGGAGTTTTCTAGGGGCAGGGGTTAACACACACAGGGGGAGGGTGGACGACGGGGGAGAGGGGAGGGATGGTCGGGAGCACTAACACTTTGGTGGGGGAACGTTGCAGGGAACGCCGCCCTGTTGTCGAGCGGAAGACGGGAGTACCGGTGCAGGGGGCGCCGCCCTGTTGTAGAGAAGCGAAATCAGGGCCAGTGGGGTCACGGCCGGGTGGCGGTGACCGTGCGTGGTGAGCCGGAGAGGTGTTGCTGCTGCTGTGGTGGTGATGGAGGCTGGGCAGCAGGTGTGGCAGGGGTGGCAGGTGACCAGGCAGCAGGTGGAGTTGGCGCGGTGGGTCACGGCAGCAGGAGAGGGAAGGACCTGGTGGCGGTGGTGAGGCGGCAGGTGAGCGTGGCCTCAGTGGCCTGGGTGGCTGGCGAGGCGTGGTGAGTCACAGCTGCGAGAGAGGGTGGCTGGTGACTGGCGAGGCAGCGGCGGTGACCACGGTTGCTGGGCTGGGTGACGGTGTGTGTGTGTCACGTGGCGGCTGGCCGGGCTGGGTGGCGTCGGTGGGTCACGGCTGGGCCAGGCTGGGTGGCGGTTTGGCCGTGGTGGTCCGTGTCAGGCGGGGGCTGACCTGGGCGAGGTACCTATAGCTGTGGCGACGCTATAGTGCTAAAGAACCTGGGACACAGCATTGGTGGAGCTGGCCACTACGGTCTAACTCCGAGTCACCATTTCTAGTGATCTAGGTGGAAGCCGCCAGGAATGTGAGAAGAGAAAACCGACAGGTAACCGTCAGCAGTTGCAAGTCCTTTAATCTCTTAACTCGCCAGAGATAGAGAAGAGAAAACCGACAGGTAACCGTCAGCAGTTGCAAGTCCTTTAATCTCTTAACTCTTTTTGTTCACCAGCTAAGGTTGTATTTATAGCCACTTGTTAGACTGGTTAAACTCTCTCTACTTTATTTAACAAAAACATGAACATGTACACAAGAAATACTGAACATAAAAAATGATTTACATAAAGATATGGACAAAGAGAGTGAATGTGTGTGTGTATGTCTGTGTGAAGAAAGGAGTAATATGATGTATAGAAAAGACGTGTAACGTATGTGTCGAAAAGCGTGCACAGAATGTGTATGTATAAAAAATGAGGAAGAAGAGATGAAAGACGAAAAATCTGTGCAGTAGAAAGAGAACGGGAGGCTGAAAACATATAAGAGAAAACGGAGTGCTTGGAGCGGTGACTTGTGTTTACATTACTGGTTCTGAGAAGCGCGTAAGTTTTAGTGTACCCTGAATATGAGAGAAAATGGGATGTTTCTATGGCTGACTAGATTATTTGCTACACCGTGACAGTAAAAATTTTTACATGTACTTGTGTGTGGATAAATTGTAACGTAATTTTGAAGGAGGAATAAAAGCACCAGCAAAAATAGATACATATAGACAGGAATTTCGTAGAAAAGAAAAGGTTAGAAAGGGAAGAGAATGACAGTATCGCGCACTGGTTCTGCCGCCCCATCACTAAACACACGCAACTCATAGTTAACTTAGCATCAATGACTCCAGCCACGGACAGGCAAAAGCAACATGCAAGAACTGTCCTTCCATAATCGCGCAGAAGTCACATGACTTGAAATAACAAGGGGGAGTGTATAAGGAGCCACAAAAGGAGAGACCAATCACGCACTGCACAATAAATATCATAACTACAACTACTAACTGGGTGTTCCTGACAGCCAAGCCAGACACTCCAAAAATAGGTTACCAGTATTATTTTACTGAGCCTTGAGAGTCGCACGAGATATAGAAACGCACTCGAGGAATGAAATGAGAGAGAGAGAGAGAGAGAGAGAGAGAGAGAGAGAGAGAGAGAGAGACTCTTATGAAGGAAATAATATAATTGGTAAACAAGAACGATTTCATGAGAGCAAAACAAAGAATGCAATAAAAAAGATAAGTATCGATTTTGAAACAGTTTCCTCAAGGAGAAAGAGGCACAAAGTAAAAGAAATATTAAAGTACGTAGGAAGAAAATAAAAATTAACAGAATTTTTTTGTCAGAAAAATTAATATCTTAAAGTAACGTCTAAACATCTCAAGAGGATGACAAAGACGCAGAAAGTAAAAGAAATACTAGAGTATGCAGGAATAAAATTTTAAAAAATAAATAAATAACATAGGAGGAAGAAGAAACAAAAAAAAAAAAATATCTGTGTTACAGTAGCGTCCCAAAACCTCTTGTTTTGCACCTGTGAAAAAGATTCTCAAAATTACATAGATTAACCACACGCCACACGATTCCGGTAGCCCCCCTCTCCTCTCACCTATCTCCCGTCCCCTACCGTAACTTTGGGGCGTGGAGGCAAGAGGGGAGTTTGTGCGACACCCTTGAACTTAGAGAAAGAGAGAGAGAAGGAGGAAGAGGAAAAGAAGAAGTGGAGTAGAAGAAAAAGATGAGAGAGGGGAAGGTGGCGCTAAGTGTGAGGTGAATGTGAAGCAGGGAGCGAACTGAAGGTTAATGATGGTGGAAGGAAGAAAAGAACCGGTTAATTTGGTTACTTGGAGAGAGGGAGAGAGAGAGAGAGAGAGAGAGAGAGAGAGAGAGAGAGAGAGAGAGAGAGAGAGAGAGAGAGAGAGAGAGAGAGAGAGAGACTATGTACCTTGTTATTGTTAAGATGAGGTAAACATTTACTTCTAAGGACAAATATCGCATTTTAGCAGGAAATTAATAGAAAAAAAAATGTCTTCAGAAGAGAATCTATTGTTGTTATTTTCTTTACAACGTCTTATGTTCTTTTAAGCACCTTCACTTTCGTTTTGCATGTTTTCACTTTAACTATCAAACATCTCTTACTCTAAACTGTGTAGTGCAGTTTATCGCAAACAATCTCGCAAGGGCCAACATATCTTTTTCTCCTTGTCTTTCCCTTGTGCTCCTATTAATTCCCTTCTCCACACTGGACTGCTGACGGGACATTGCTCATAGATTTTAGGCAGGGAAGATAAAGTAAAACCTATATTTTGAAACGCAGTGTTCTCACATAAGGACCATTTTTAAAGCTCGCAGAGGTTATTAATCCAATTATCATTGGTGCTTTCTAACACTGGTGATGTAAAAATCCGTCAGATTATTACAGGAATCATGAAAACGGCCTTGAAAACGGGAATAACGTCTAAAAGAGGCGGTTAGTTTTAAAGGTAAGCCACCGAAACATTTGAAAATACAGTCTCTAGGTTCTCTTCTCGTTGGTTTCCACTTGGCAGAAAACTCCCAGCTGCCACCATCCATTGACTCTTCCTCGCCTCCACCGTCTGCCGCCGGCACGTCACCTCACCCTTCGCTCTCCAGCCGAGGACGGGAATTGTATCGAGTCTTACTAATTGAAATTCTGATTGCAGCACTGAGCGAGGAGCCTCCGAGTGCGACAGTGAACCAGCATTAGGCGCCCGAGCCACGCCAGATCCACCGGTATTGACCTTGGCGTGGAAAAATAGGGGTAAAAAAGTTAAATTCTCCTTTACGCAAGGAAAGAGAACTTAGTTGAAGGAGAGGAATTTTTTTTTTTTTTTTTTTTTTGCGGGGGGTAACATGATGGAGGAGATATGTACTTAAAGAAAAGTTAAGGATAAAAAATTGGTGTTGAGAAAAAATACATGAACAAAACGAGAGAGAACAGAAAAATTCCAATTTTTCCTAACGTTTGAAAAGAAAATGTGTACCTGTAGAAATCGAAGAAAACTTTTACTTTGCCAAATGTGAGAATATAATGTAAAGGAGACTTATCTAAAGAAATAAAAAAGAAATCTCGACATTTTGCTTAAAATTTAAAAAAAAAAAAAATTGGTCTATTTGAAGGCAAGAAATAGGAAAAAAAATGTATATAATTTTTCATAAGAAAAATACATAAAAGAGGCAGGGAGAGAGAGAGAGAGAGAGAGAGAGAGAGAGAGAGAGAGAGAGAGAGAGAGAGAGAGAGAGAGAGAGAGAGAGAGAGAGAGAGAGAGAGAGAGAGAGAGAGAGAGAGAGAGAGAGAGAAAAGAAACTTTAATATTCCATAACGTGAGAAAAGAATTTTAAAGAGTTAACTAGTAGAAGGCGAGTCTTTTCACTTAAGGAACAATTGTTACGGGCGTTGACAATACCTTATAGAGAGTAAACAAAGTAAGTTCTCGTACGTAATGTAAGTAGACGTTCGTTGCTTCTATGGAGGGAGGAAATTCTATAGGGAGGGAATTTCTATGCGGATGGAGAGGACTTCAGTTGGTGCCTAATGTTACTTAGAGCAAGTTTTCGTGTTTTATGTAAGTAAAGAAGTGGATAAAAATGTAAATAAGAGCTGGAGGATCTGAGGAAGAGAAAGAGGCTGTGGTAGAGGATGTAACATAGTGGAATGTACGAGAGAGAGAGAGAGAGAGAGAGAGAGAGAGAGAGAGAGAGAGAGAGAGAGAGACACACACACACACACACACACACACACACACACACACACACACACACACACACACACAGAGAGAGAGAGAGAGAGAGAGAGAGAGAGAGAGAGAGAGAGAGAGAGAGAGAGAGAGAGAGAGAGAGAGAGAGAGAGAGAGAGAAAGCAATAAACAGAAATGGAAGGAAGAACAACATTGGGGAGAATGAACGGGAAGCAAGAATTAGTGGTGAGGACAAAAGGAGAGAGGATGTGGAAAAAATAAAGAGGAAAGAGGAGGGGAGAGAGAGAGAGAGAGAGAGAGAGAGAGAGAGAGAGAGAGAGAGAGAGAGAGAGAGAGAGAGAGAGAGAGAGAGGGAGAGAGAGGGGGGGAAACAAGGCGTTATCTTCTGCCCCCAGTCTAGTCATTGTGGTAACATGAACACAAGGGAAATTCATCATTCTCATACTTTATAAATTTTTTGTTCACACACCCTCGTTTCCTCACGACAGGATAGTGATGGCGGTGATGGTGATGGTGATGACGGTAGTGATGGTGGTGGTGGTGGTGGTCGTGGATTGATGACTGCACGCCGATGCGCTTCACACATACACACCAAGGACAATGTGTGTGTGTGTGTGTGTGTGTGTGTGTGTGTGTGTGATGAAAGTGCGTTTTATCAGGATTTTTTTTTAAGTTTTTATTGTTGTTTGAAAATGTGTTATTATTATTGTTATTATTTTTTTATTGTTGTTGTTGAGTTACTACTACTACTACTACTATACTACTACTACTACTACTACTACTATACTACTACTACTACTACTACTACTACTACTACTACTACTACTACTACTACTATTTCTACTACAGCTACTACTGCTGCTACTACTCTACTACTACTACTACTACTACTACTACTACTACTACTACTACTACTACTACTACTACTACTACTACTACTACTATTTATACTACTTCTATTACTACATTACTACTATTATTGCTACTACATTACCACCATCACCACCACCACTATTACTACTACTACTACTACTACTACTACTTCTACTACTACTACTACTACTACTACTACTACTACTACTAGTAGTAATAGTAGTAGCAGCAGTACTACTACCACTACTACTAGCACTACTACCTACAACATCACTCATATACAGTATGAACAGTACATTTATTTGTATACATTTACATCAACCCATGCACAATAACTGATGTATTAATTTAATGATGTACCCACTATTCTCCTGTCCTCTTTGCAGCATTTTTTCTTCTAACATTATTTTTTTTTTCTCGGGCTAATCTCTTCATCATACAACACTCGGGACAATCCACCATCGCCATCACCTTTAAGATCAACAGAATGTCTTCTTTAATGCATTTCTTTTATTATCTTTCGCATGATTTTTCCACAAGATATATATTTTTATGGCTATATTTGATTGATTTAATACGCTGCAATAGCAGGATCATGTGGCGCCGTAAAACGTTGAACACTGACGTCACAAAATGCAGCAAAGGAAAATTTCAGACTTTCTTTCCTCTTTAGATTACAGTGAGTTTGTTTTCGTTTTTCATCCCATTTTGTCGCCAGGAAATCTATAGGACGATCTTTCTTAATAAAACTTTCCTGCGTCATTGGCCTTTACCTCTCTCTCTCTCTCTCTCTCTCTCTCTCTCTCTCTCTCTCTCTCTCTCTCTCTCTCTCTCTCTCTCTCTCTCTCTCTCTCTCTCTCTCTCTCTCTTGCAATCGATTCGGAGAAGGTAACATAAGGAGAAAGAAGAACTGAAGGAGGAGAAGGAGGAAATAGGAGACGAAAAACGAAAATATCAATGATGAAAACAGCAACAACAACAACAAACAGCAACGACAATAACAATAACTGGAGCCGATGCGATGCGATATGATACTTCTGGAACGAGAAATGGAGGAGTTGTTGCGTTCCCGAGCCGTTGAATTTTATCGAAACTAAACTCGTAAAGGGAAAAAGAAAATGTGAAATACGCAAGGAAGGTAACGATGAGATGGAACGCGGGAATTGAAGGGCAAGGAGGAGGAGATGGAGAACGAGGAGGATGACAAGGAGGAAGAGGAAGACGAGATCGAGGATGATAGGAAGGAGGAAAAGTAGAAGATGGAGAAGGAGGAAGAGGAAGACGAGTGTTGTAACCCAAGAATCACCAAGTAATGAAACACATAAGAGGGAAGAATATGAGACAAGAATGAAGAAATGAAGAAAGGAGAAAGAATAAATGAGGGAAGAAGATAAACACGAAAGCAGGTACCAAGATTACAAGGAACCATCACGAAACGCGACCACCGAAGAGAACAACAACATGCGACTAACAAAGGCGGAGGATAGCAGCAGATTACTAGACGAGACACCCAGGTGCCTATCACAAAATTAGTACACAAGGGAAGCAGAGGTCACCGGCAGGAAATGACGTGGACAAGACGGACAGTACGTATGAAACGCCGCCTCATTGTTCCTGATTAGATGAAGATGCGATTTACCGGTTACTCGAAAATTAACCTTATTGAAAGTTAAGTGAAAATAAACCGTATGACCATGTGTGGGAAGATAAATATAGTTGCTCGAAAATAGACTCTATCGAAGGTTGAAGGAAAATTAACCGTATGATTGAAGTATGGGAAAATAAATATAGTTACTCCAGTCCAGTCCAGAGTAAAATGTTGGTGTTATTCAGTTTATTTACAGAGTGGATGGCATAGGTGTAGGATGTGTTCCTTACTGAATACTGATCGCGTGAACTAATGCAAATCGGAAATATAATGTGAAGTTTTTCAAGATATTTAATGGAATTTATTTTCAGAAAGAAGAATCCAATTTTTTTTTTTTTTTTTTCTCTCCGTGCTAGGATGCTGTATATAGCGGTGGGAAGTCGTATATGATCGCGTGGGTGTAAATATATGTAAAAAATGCAAATTAAGTAAAGTCATAAAAACTCAACGCTTTCCCTTGAACCATTAAGTGCCTGTTTTAGAAATTTCGGCACGCAATAAGATCGTGCGACATGGAAGCATGAAACAAGGGCAAGGCAAGGATGATAGGGAGGAAGGAAAGTAGAAGGTGGAGAGGAAGGGAGAGCAGGATAACGACGAGGATAATATGAAAAGTAAGAGGAGGTTGAGAAGGACGTAGACGACAAGAAGGAAGAGGAAGTAAAAGCAGAAGGGAAAAAAAATCAGCCAAGTGAAGAGGGACAAGATGAAATTGAATGACAGACGGGAGGAGATAGAGAGAAAGAAGTGGACAGGAGCAGAATATTCTTATCATACGGCAGATACAAGTGTGATAAGGGTGACGAGGGGGTGGCAGGAGAGAGAGAGAGAGAGAGAGAGAGAGAGAGAGAGAGAGAGAGAGAGAGAGAGAGAGAGAGAGAGAGAGAGAGAGAGAGAGAGAGGATGCGTATGTAAACTGAAAATATAAAGTCATTAAAGAAAAAAAAATTATGAAAAAAAAAATGTGCTGCAAAATTAATAAAACAATGAGGTTTATATAAAAAAAACATGTGTGAGAGAGAGAGAGAGAGAGAGAGAGAGAGAGAGAGAGAGAGAGAGAGAGAGAGAGAGAGAGAGATCTTAACCTTCCTTTCCCCCATTTTCCTCCTTCACCACTTTTCATTGCACGTCCCGCATGTAATGTTAATGTGACGCTCAATAGGGAACTTTGCCCCTTTTGCTCCCTTTCATGGAACTTCAGCCTCCCTCTACCGCCCTACCGCCAGTATAGTCCTACTGAGGAACATTTACCCAAGTGACCCAAGTTGACATCCGCTCTCCGTTCGTACATTGAACTTCAGCTTGGAAAAGTTCTTTAGGTCAAATTATCGAGTGAATCTTAACCTTTTCCCTTCCTCTCGTACTTTACAAGGAAGAATGACTTTACGAGCTCCTGAATAAGTGTTACAGTCTGCTTCATGGCAATGGTTCACCAGGGAATGGCTCTCCTAGTAATATTGGCATTTACTTTTTTTCGTCCTTTAGCAAGTTAGGAGGAAGGAAGGGAAGACATGAGAAAGGTATATAGAGGAGGTAGTAAGACATACATCATTCAATATTTAGCAAATTTGTATCCGGAAAATTGATTGCAGCATACATCACATACTCGCCCCAGTTCCTCACTTTCTTACAAGTAGAAGAAGGAAGGAAAGTAGAAAAATGTATGAAATATAGACATATAAGTATAAGTAAAACATATACTTTAGCACGGTCAGTAAATAAGTTCCCACTAAATTAATAGTAACACAGATCACAGTCATACCTCAGTTCCTCGCTCTTTTACAAGTGGAGAGAAGGAAAGGGAGTAAAGATATATTTAAAATTAAGGCATATAGAGGAGGCAGGACATATGCTGGTACTATTCCACAACTCTATTAAATTGGCAGTAACATACTCGTACGTGGATCACATACTTACCCCAGTTTTTTTGCCTTCTATTTAAGTACGAAAGGAGGAAGTGAAGTCAAGAAATATATAAACGAAAGACATATCAAAAGACAGGACAGTAACTACTATTCCAATCACTAAATTTGTACACAATAGTGACTAGATTAACAATACAATTCACTTGCTCGACTCCTCTCCCTCCTACAAGTGAAGAGGAAGGAAGGAAAGTAAAGAAGTATGAGCATGATGTAAAAGTGAAACACATAGGGGTTGACATCCATCATTCCACGCTCAGTCCTTACACACTGGATCAATCACAGCACAAATCACGTATTCACCTCAGAATATGGATTGTTAAGCGGGTTTTTTTTTTTTTTTTTTTTTCGTCTGGTATAGTCGGGCGTGGCATCGACAAGAAGGAAAGGAAGAGGGAGAGGAAGGGCTCGTTGTGGAGAGGTGTCTCCTAAAAATAAATAAATAAAATTTAGACTAAAAATAAGTGTAAATAAATGAATAGATGAAATATCTATCTATCTATCTATCTATCTATCTATCTATCTATCTATCTATCTATCTATCTATCTATCTATCTATATATATATATATATATATATATATATATATATATATATATATATATATATATATATATATATATATATATATATATATATATATATATATATATATATATGTGTGTGTGTGTGTGTGTGTGTGTGTGTGTGTAAGAAATTTTAAGTTATAATCCCACTTCCGTCATACGTTCTAAAACAACCTCCTAGTAATTTTTTTTTCTTACTTTTTTCATCAGCACGGCGATGAAGTTTTTTTTTTTACTCATTTTAAAATCAGCTTCACTCTTAATCAATTGAGTGGTATTTGTGAAAGCAGAGGCGATTGACTGTTATTAATTTTTCGCGTTATTTGCAATGTGCCGGTGATGAAAAAATAAAGTCATTGCCTCACTAAAGTTTATTATTAATTCGAGCGAGTTTCACAAGGACGCGTAGGAAAAAATATAATGACTCTGTTAAAATACAAATACACGTAGACAGACAATGAAAATAATTATTGTAAATATTTTTTTAAAGAAGGGAGAAAATGAAATGAATAAATAAATAATGCATGAGAAATATAACGAATTAAATGAATGAAAAATAACTAAAATGAAAAAATAATGAACGGAAAAAAGCAAAGAATAAAACAAGTGAAAAATAGTCAATGAAAATATAGGGAAAAGTAACTCACTATTGAGCCTTACGAGCCGTGAATGTCAGCCGAACATTACGAAACAAAAACAAAACAAAAGCTAAAGAAAAGACATATTTCATCCTGCAAGATTAACAAAGGAATTAGGAGAAAAGTGCTCTTGAAAGCTTAAAATATTTGCACAGATAAAAAGAGAAAGAAAAAACGCAGGTGAGATATATGAATAAAATTAGAGGCAAGATTTTTTTTTTTTTTTTTTTTTGACGGGTTGAGGACACCAGCAGGACTCGACAGCCAGGAGAGAGGAGGGTGTGAGGGAGGGAGAGGGAGAGGGAGACGAATGGAGAGAGGTAAATAAAGAGAAGGGAGGAAGGGAGACAGGAATAGGTCTTTAGGAAGGAAGAGGCGCGAGGGATAAGAACAAGAGTATAAAGAGATAGGGAGGGAGGAGGGAAGGAGCAGGAGAGGAAGACAGATGTAAATATAGGGAAGGAGGGAGTAAACAAAGAAAGAAGACAGGGAAAGGAAGGGAGTAGGCTGACAGGAATAGATAGGCGGTTGGTAGGGAAAGACAGGAGAGAGAGAGGAAGGTAGATGGAGAGAATGGGGAGAGGGAGGGAGGAGAGAGAGCAGGAGGGAAGGGAGGGAGGAGAGGGAGGAACATGAGGGGCCTCGGTGCTGGACACATTTTTCCTTCCTGTAAATTAACAGTGAAATATCACGCTGAAAGTTTATAATCATCGTAAATTTCTTCATGGGAGGAATTACTATTTTCAACCTTTTTTTCCTCGTCATTTTTCCCCGCCTCCATTTTAATATGATGTTGATGATTTATTACTGTCATCGTTATTATTTTTACTATTATTGCTATTGTTCTTACTATTGTTGCCCTTGTCATGTTGGATTTATTTTGTTGTTATTACTGTTCTTATTACTATTATTGCTATGATTTGGGCATCATTTCTTACTCTTGTTACTATCGCTATAATTATTGTTATTTTGCGGCTCTATTTTTCATCGTTATCATTTTTTTATATTTTTTATCGTTATTATTACTATCGTTCTTAGTTTATTTGCCTGAGCCACGCGCTCTCCAGGTAGCGGCAGAGGTGACTGATTAACTAATTGCTTATAATACACCTCACCAACGTGGTCATAAGGCGCTGTCGGGTCAAGGTGAGTTCAGTCTTGCTAACATTAGGGTTTAACTTGACTGAGGTGCGCGAGGCGAGGCGTCACCCTCTCGCCGCCACCACGGAGAGAACAAGGGTTATCTCCGAGACGCGTGTTTGTCCGAACGTGACGCAATATCGCCGCCAGCACCACCACCACCACCACTGTCGCCACCATCACCACCACCCAGTTCGCTGCTGCCTCCGTCCTGCACCTTGCCTGACCTATCCTAACCCACACGTTCGTGCTAATATCCCGTCGTATCTTCGCCTACATACATCCCCCTTTGCACACACACACACACACGCGCAGCCACACCTCCGCTCAACTCTGCTGCCCACAACGGTCGTTCATGCGTTCCTGGAAGTGGTGTTTGAGGCTCATGGAAGCGGTTGCACATCCCACGCATGACTGCCCCTGTTGCTCCTGCTGCTGCTGCTGCTGCTGCTGATACTGCCTAGGCAGTGGCTGGTGCGGTGGCGAGGGTGGGTCCATGTTCAGACAGCAATGATAGGCAATGATGGTCAGTAATTGGGGAGCATAATGATGATGGTAAGAGTAATCGTTATGTTATTATTATTTCAGTACAGGATACGTCTCCGAGCCACTATACGTATGCGTTGATGCAATACAAAGGTCATCGGATTGTTTGGTTTTAATATGTTTAATTTATCACTAACTATAAAGGTACTTTAGATCGGTCTCCTTTTGAAGTACAGCTAGTTTTCTTTAATACTGTAGCTGGTATAATGTAGCTAAAGCAAATAGTCTAGTTAGGACTTAAAGATCTATCGCTGTTTGAAGACCACCGGCATCCACCTGCAGGAATGAGAATACGTGGGCAGGCAACGTCCGCCAGCCACATGTTCCTCCATCCAGTAAAGTGTGAGCACCAAATATTCTTCCTCTTTAATACGTGCGAGGGCGAGGCCGCCAGTGAGACACCAACACGGGCCCCAGGTTGCCACCGCCCGTCCCTGGAGGCCTCCACCGCTGTCTGTCGACCTCGCGTCTCCGGCGGCGCGTGGTGGTGATGTTTCCGCGCTCTCTCCGGTGCTTTCCCGCGGTGAATTGAACCCATTCTTTTGTTTTCTTTTGTTGCCTGCGACAAGAGTCTCCTCTGAGCCACCTCGTTTGTTTGAAAACATATATGGGAGAGGATGGCGGGATCGATATTCAATAGGGGAGTGAAAGGTTAAAGGAAGATGAGACAGACAACACTGCACATTCCTCCTCTCCTCTTTCCCCCTCTCTCTTCCTAGATCTCTCTCTCTCTCTCTCTCTCTCTCTCTCTCTCTCTCTCTCTCTCTCTCTCTCTCTCTCTCTCTCTCTCTCTCTCTCTCTCTCGCTTCCCTTTGCTCGGATCTTCTCCTTCTCCTGTCTCCTTGAGGAAGGACTCACAACTCCAACCCGCAAGCGACTCCGTCAACAGGAAATTACAGGGATTGCAGGACTTAATTGGAAGCGACCTGGAGGCCGCGGCGAGAGGCCCACTGGGTCCTGGAAGGGCTGTTGTGGCGAGGACGCTGGGAGGGCTTGTGGTGGACTGGAACCTGAGGGGTTTGAACAATGAAGGTGCTGGAGGAGGGGCTAGATCAGGAGGAAGGAGGAGCTGGATTGAGAAAGGGAATGAGGGATCGTTAAGGGGGGACAAGGGGCCTGAACCGAGGGGAATATAGGGCTGTTGTGAAGGGAAACTGGAAGGTATGCATAGGTGAGGCTGAAAGGACAGGACCAGGAGACGAGAGAGAGAATTGCCTGAGGACTTACCTGGACACAGCCCACTCTCACCCCGCCCTGGCTACGCTCTCAGGCCTCGCGATGCTGCAGTGAGTCCCTCGAGGCGTCTTTGCCCTGTCACAATACTCCAGCCGGAACTCAGCCAAAGCCACCGCAATTTCAGTAAACTCCTCACGATTAATATTTACCTCACGTGTAGAAATACATTTGTTTGCATAACGAATTGCACTGCGTACTGAAGAAATTAAACATTGTTGCTAAATCACACACTTCAAACTAAATTATTTATTCAGTAAAAGATTAAAGATAACGTGACATCAAGCTGACAGATGACGAGGCAGCGTCTAGAAAACATGGTGTCTGGCGGTGACGGTGCGACGCTGCCTACCTCCTCTTGTGACCTTCACCCAAACAGATGCATTAATAAGGGAATTAGCAAAACACTGCAAGACTCCACTATCACAGAATCGTGGCAGTTCAAGAGGCTTTGTGTGGATCGATGCGGTAATAGTGTTGTGCTGGTGGTGGTGATGGTGGTGGTGGTGTTGGAGGGAGGAGACGTGTGATGATGAAGAGCGGAGGAGAGGGAGCGAGGGAGATGATGGCGGTGATAGTGTGGATGGTGATGTTATAAGGCCTCGTTAATGGTCTGTAACATCCATGCCAGATAACGGTGGTGACGGCAGCGCTGGAGAGCGAAAATATTAATGGTGGTGATCGTGCTGCCTCGACTTAGCTGGTGGTGGTGGTGGTGGTGATGGTGGTGTTTGGGAGGTGTGATGGTGATGGTGGTTTTAGGGATGTGATGGAGATGGTTTTATGTTGCGGGTGTGGTAGTGGTAGTAAGGATGGTAGTGGTGGATTGTGATGGTGATGTTGGCAGCTTTGGTTGTGATTCAAGTAAGCAGCGACCGAAACACTGTATAAACACATATAAAGCTAAACCCAAAGATAATACGACAAAGGATAAGATATGCAATAGCAATAGTAACGGCAGCAGCAGCTGGAGCGCTAGCAGTAGTCGTAGTAATAGTAGTAGTAGAAGCAGCAGTAGCAGCAGCAGCAGCAGCAGCGGCGGCAGCAGCAGCGACAGCAGTATCAGTAATAGTGGTAGTAGTAGTAGTAGTAGTAGTAGTAGTAGTAGTAGTAGTAGTAATAGTAGTAGTAGTAGTAGTAATAGTAGTAGCAGTTATAGTAGCAGCAGCAGCAATATTATTAGCAGTAGTAGTAGTAGTAGTAGTAGTAGTAGTAGTAGTAGTAGTAATAGCAATAGTAGTAGTAGTAGTAGTAGTAGTAGTAGTAGTAGTAGTAGTAGTAGTAGTAGTAATAGTAGCCCTAGCATCAGCAGCACCAGCAGCATTAGCATCAGCACCAGCAGCAGCACCAGCAGCAGCAGCAGCAACAGTAGCGGCAGCAGCAGCAGCAGAATTTTGAGATAGTGTGCGCATAACCACAATCTTTTAACAGACATGGAAGTAATGATGGCGTTAACGTTAATGATTGTGCCGCCACCACCGTTGCAACCACCACCACCACCACCTTCAGCAGTAGCAGTGGTGGAGATGGTGATGGTGGTGGTGGTGGTGGTGGTTAAGGTGGAGGAGTCGTCGTGGCTCCAGTAATGGCATCCACACGTCTTGTGGAAGCACCATTTGCCTGCCTTGCCGCGCCCGTGGGGACAAGAGGACTTGTGTGTGTGTGTGCGTGTGTGTGTTTGTAAGTTAAGTACTAGAATCTCTCTCTCTCTCTCTCTCTCTCTCTCTCTCTCTCTCTCTCTCTCTCTCTCTCTCTCTGTCTCTCTCTCTCTTTCTCTCCAAATTAAAGTCACCAATAGCGTATAATCATTTCTGACAATAAAGCAATAATTATTTTTTTCGCATTACTTCAGGAATGCGATCTCTAAATATTGCAGTATGGAAGCAAATATTGTGATTTCTAACTAACAGCAAGAATTTGAATACGATTACGAATACTCTGAAATGTTGTATTCATGTGTGTTTGTATACAAATACTCGATCGCCAATGTGTGTGTGTGTGTGTGTGTGTGTGTGTGTATAACTGAACGACTGAGCTTCTCTCTCTCTCTCTCTCTCTCTCTCTCTCTCTCTCTCTCTCTCTCTCTCTCTCTCTCTCTCTCTCTCTCTCTCTCTCTCTCTCTCTCTCTCTCTCTCTCTCTCTCTCTCATATCCAGCAGAGCATACAACTAAAGCAAACGTAACAAAACAAGTAAACACCAAGGCGTTTTTAATTAAGAGCGCACAAAACACCTCCTCGGGAAATGATTCAAATATCGGAAACTTGTAATGTGTTCACTCAGTGTTCTTTTGACTCTAGTGCAATGCTTTTACTTGCTCCACCTCCACCCCTTCTCTTAATCCTTTCCCCTTTCCTTCTTTGCCCCCCTCTTTCCTGCCTTAACCCGTGCCCTTCATCTTGTTCCCTTTACCCTTACTCCCCTCTCCTTAACTCTTTTCCCCTTTATCTCTCGTTCGTTAATCTCATATTCCCTTTTGCCCGTTTCCCATTACGTTCTTGTCTCCATCCTGGCATCTTCTTTCCTACCTCTCTTCTTTTCTTTTTCTTTATCTTTCTCAGTTCTTCCTTTCTTC
>NC_087161.1:16818522-16838522 GCF_035594125.1 Scylla paramamosain
TTTTTATATTTTTACAGCACATCCCTTTTGTTTGTTTGTTTGTTTGTTTGTTACGTTTAATGCACTTTTAGCTTTCTTAGTTTTTAAGCCAGATCTCTTCCCACCCCTTTACTTTTACGAATGAAGGAATAATTCAAGGTGAAATTTTTCCTGAGAGAGGTACAATAAGGTAGTAAAACCCTTTGCTTGGCTCTCGGTCTATTCTGAAAACTTGAGCTCCAGTCCTTCCCTTTGCTTCGTGAGATTAAGATTCCAAGAAGTATTTTGTAGGCCTTGATGGTGCGATTTCTTACTAAGGACAGCGTGAGTTGCGTGTTCCAGATACTGACGCGTTAATATTTCCAAGAATTTGCTCCTCCACTAGTCAATATCCGTTAGTAAGTTCGTTAGCCGGCTAGTTAGTTAAGTAGGTAATTAATTAGGGAGGTGGATAGGTAAACAGGCAGGCAGTTAATTGAATACTTGATTAGTTGGTTATTATTTATTAGTTTGTTCGTTAATTTGCGCGTTGTTTATTCAGTTTAGTTAATTACTTCGTCAAATGGTTAGTTTATTGTTCCTTTGCTATTTAATTACTTAGATTGATTGTTTGTTTGTTTGTTTGTTGGGCAATTTGTTAGTCATTTGGTCCATCAGTAAGATAGTTGTTAGTTGTCAGTTATTTATGAGTAGTTATTTATTTAGTCAGGCAGGGTTAAATTCTCTCTCTCTCTCTCTCTCTCTCTCTCTCTCTCTCTCTCTCTCTCTCTCTCTCTCTCTCTCTCTCTCTCTCTCTCTCTCTCTCTCTCTCTCTCTCTCTCTCTCTCTCTCTCTCTCTCTCTCTCTCTCTCTCTCTCTCTCTCTCTCTCTCTGTGTGTCTCCTGGACCAGTATTGCGGGAAGGATAACCACCATTTACGAATCTGGAATGAAGGGGAAGGCAGGGGAGGAGGAAACACGGAAGTAAAGTACGGCAAAGGAATGTAATACAAACCGAAATTTTGCATCAAGCTGAGAAAATCGAACGAAGGAAATAATACTTTTTTGTCGAGGGAAAAATGTAAATGTTTGAAGAGGAAAAAAAGAGGAGGAAAGATGGGAGAGACGAAAAAAAGGAGGAGGGTATGAAGGGAGAGGGGAAAGGGGAGAGAGAGAGGGAGGAAGGGAGAGGGGAGACTGCTGGTTCATCAAAACTTACTCTTGCACAATATCTTCAAGACTGTCGCATAGTTGACGACATAATGAGGAAGAAAGGGAGAGAGGGGGGAGGGAGGACAGGGAAGGAAAAAAGAAGGAAGGTCGGAGAAAAGGAGGGAAGAAGGACAGAAGGAAGAGAAGGAAAGGTTAGAAAGGAGGGAGGATGGACAGGAGGAGGAAAAGGAAAGATTGGAAAGGAGAGAGGAAGAGGAAAAAAAGAAAGAATGACGTTGGAATGTGAGAGAGGAAGGAAAGGAAGAGTTTAAGAGGAGCAGGGAAAGAGGAAAGGGAAAGAAAAAAAGAAACTTGGAAAAAAGGGCAAGAAGGACAGGAAGAAAAGAGGGTTGGAAAGGAGAAAGGAAGAGGAAGAAGAGAAAGAAGGAAGTTAGAAAGTGATAGAGGAAAGAAAAGAACAGTTTTGAGAGAAGTAAGAGAGAGGATGAGGAAAGGAAGAGAAGAAAGAAAAGTTGAAACGAAGGAGAGAGGATGAACAGGAGAAAAAAGAAGGAAAGGTTTGGGAGGAGGAACGAATGAGAAGGAAAAGAAAAGGGGACTAGAAGAGAGGTTTACAGAGAAGTAAGGAGAGAAGTTTACAGGGAAATAAGGATGTAAGAGAGAAGGAAGAGAAGGGAACCCTGAAGGGAAGGATGGGAGAGGGAGAAGAGGAAATAAGGTTACAGAGGAAGAGGGAAGAAAGAGAAGAGGAAACTAATGTGGAAATTTGCAGACGAGGGAAGGAAGAGAGGAGGAAAAGAGAAGGAGAATTGAACAGAAAACTAATATAGGAACTTGCAGAAGAGGAATGAGGAAGAAAAGGAAGAGAAGAGATGGAGAAGGAGGGAGGAAAGAGAAGAGAAAAACTAATGTAGAAACTTGCACCTAAGAGAAGAAGGAGAAAAAAAAATGGAGATTGAGCGTCGAAAAATAGAAAATACAAGGACAAAAAAATAAATAACCAAGAAAAGTACAAAAAAAGGAAAACCAAACACACGAAGGTGCTCCAGATTGTGTGAAAATGAAATAGACGATTGAGGGAAAATATTTATGGAAAGGAGGAGAAAGAATATAAAAGACGAAAATAAACAAGAGAAATGTACAAAGTAGACTATTCCCTCACAAATTCTCCTCTTCATGGATATAAGGTGAAGAGATAACAGGAGATATAGAGTAGATAGTGGAGTGAAAGGGTTAGCGTCCAGAGGCTTCGGATGTCTTCCTTCTGAATTCCAGGGATACCAACACAAACATCTCCTTCAATAGTCTCCCCTTCTCCTCCTCCTCCTCCTCCTCCTCCTCCTCCTCCTCCTCCTCCTCCTCCTCTTCTTTCCTCCTCCTCCTCCTCCTCCTCCTCCTCCTCCTCCTCCTCCTCCTCCTCCTCCTCCTCCTCTTCCTCCTCATTCTCGTCCTCATCCTGCAGTTCGCCTTTTTTTATTTTTTTTCATCTAGTTCTTTTTGTCGTCGTCCTCCTTCTGCAGTTCGTCTTCTCCAACAATTCTTCTTCTTCTTCTTCTTCTTCTTCTTCTTCTTCTTCTTCTTCTTCTTCTTCTTCTTCTTCTTCTTCTTCTTCTTCTTCTTCTTCTTCTTCTTCTTCTTCTTCTTCTTCTTCTTCTTCTTCTTCTTCTTCTTCTTCTTCTTCTTCTTCTTCTACTACTACTACTACTACTACTACTACTACTACTACTACTACTACTACTACTACTACTACCTGTCATCCTCCTCCTCTTTCTCCTCTTCCTCCTCCTCCTCCTTCTCCTTCTCCACCCCCTCCTCCTCCACCACCTCCACCTCTACCTCTACCTCTACCTCTACCTCCTCCTCCTCCTCCTCCTCCTCCTCCTCCTCCTCCTCCTCCTCCTCCTCCTCCTCCTCCTCCTTGTAAGTGTTAGGATCTGTATACAAGGATTTCTATTTGTTTATATTTTGTGATTGGAAAAACGATGCATAAAATATCCATCACTCAAGACCACTTACCACCATTAACTCTTTCTCTCTCTCTCTCTCTCTCTCTCTCTCTCTCTCTCTCTCTCTCTCTCTCTCTCTCTCTCTCTCTCTCTCTCTCTCTCTCTCTCTCTCTCTCTCTCTCTCTCTCTCGTTTCTTAATAATGTCAACAAAGTAATGAGTCAGTATCTTATTTGTTTCTTCTGTTATTGTTGTTGTTGTTGTTGTCGTTGTCGTCGTTGTTTTTGCTACTGTTTTATGATGATGACGAAGGTGATGATGATGATGATGATAATGATGGTGATGATGGTGGTGGTGGTGGTGGTGGTGGTGGTGATAATGAAAGTGAGGGTAAAGGTGGTTGTGATTATAACGATGGTGGTAGTGGTGATGGTTATTCTAGTGATAGTGTTAGTGCTGATGGGGGAGAGTTCGCTGTAATCCTATTGCTGTTAATGCTACTATTGATATTAAAACAAACACACACACACACACACACACACACACACACACACACACACACACACGCACACGCACACGCAGGTGTTTATAATTGCTTGTCTTGATGTTATTAATCTAGACTTTCATCCTTGTGGTCTGTAGAGCGTTGTGTTGTGGTGGGGAGGAAAAAACACCCTAACCTAACCCTTTTAGCCTCGTGTGTGTGTGTGTGTGTGTGTGTGTGTGTGTGTGTGTGTGTGTGTGTGTGTGTGTGTGTCTGTGTGTGTGTTGCGTGGTGTGTAAGGGCGCGTCGCTCCTGCTGTCATCATGTTTTTGCTTACTCGTGAAGGCTGTCAACAATTTTTAGGGTGGAGTCCTTAGATTATCCTCTCTCTTTTTTAGTAGTAGTTTTGTTTATGTCTCTCTCTCTCTCTCTCTCTCTCTCTCTCTCTCTCTCTCTCTCTCTCTCTCTCTCTCTCTCTCTCTCTCTCTCTCTCTCTCTCTCTCTCTCTCTCTCTCTCTCTCTCTCTCCACACTTCCATCCTGATCTTTAACCGTATCTCCCAACCCTGTTTCTACGCCCACTACTGCTCTTTCCCTCTCTCCCTGCCCTCCTAATCCGCCTCCTCTGTGTTATCTCTCCCTCTCCCTTTCTCTCCTTCTACCTCTCCACCTACCTTCCAAAAGTTACCTCACGTCTCCTCATTTTCCTCCGCTCAT
Source organism: Scylla paramamosain (assembly GCF_035594125.1). Taxonomy (NCBI): domain Eukaryota; kingdom Metazoa; phylum Arthropoda; class Malacostraca; order Decapoda; family Portunidae; genus Scylla; species Scylla paramamosain. The sequence continues at coordinate 16,822,798 of NC_087161.1, forward strand.
CCCAATCAGTTAATTTACTTTGCTGACATGTGTTCTTGTCTACCTCGTATGTATGTGTGTGTGTGTGTGTGTGTGTGTGTGTGTGTGTGTGTGTGTGTGTGTGTGTGTGTGTGAGGCAACTGATCTAAACTTTTTCCGTAGTAGCTTTGTTTATGTCTCTCTCTCTCTCTCTCTCTCTCTCTCTCTCTCTCTCTCTCTCTCTCTCTCTCTCTCTCTCTCTCTCTCTCTCTCTCTCTCTCTCTCTCTCTCTCTCTCTCTCTCTCTCTCTCTCTCTCTCTCTCTCTCTACGTGTGACCGGTTCTCCTCCTTCCCAGCTTTTTTTTTTTTTTTGGCCCCAAATCCAATTCGGCCAACCCTTTCCCCTCGCAAAAAAAAAAAAAAAAAAAAAGGCAGGGAATTATCAGGAAACTGTAAATAAACAAGGAGTGTTCATGAGGGCCTCTTGTCGCCGTCATGGGGGAGTCGAGGGGAGAATGAGAGCAGGACAGACAGCCGCTCCTTCCAACCTTTTCTTTCCTTTCTTCTCCATTTGGTCCACCTCTTCGTCTGCTTGACATTCTCTCCCTCTGGTGTGTCATAATGTTTCTGTCTTCGATATTTTTTTCTCTGTTGTGGTGGTGGAAGAAGGAGGAGGAGGAGGAGGAGGAGAGATGGTTCTCTCTCTCTCTCTCTCTCTCTCTCTCTCTCTCTCTCTCTCTCTCTCTCTCTCTCTCTCTCTCTCTCTCTCTCTCTCTCTCTCTCTCTCTCTCTCTCTCTCTCTCTCTCTCTCTCTCTCTCTCTCTCTCTCTCTCTCTCTCTCTGGGAAGAAGTAATAGGGATGCAGGAAAGAAAGAAAGCTCATTAGTTTGGTAGGAGAATAAATCCAGTTTGTGTGTGTGTGTGTGTGTGTGTGTGTGTGTGTGTGTGTGTGTGTGTGTGTGTGTGTGTGTGTGTGTGTGTGTGTGTGTGTGTGTGTGTGTGTGTGTGTGTGAACGCGTGGGTGTGTTAGGGGACAAAGGTGATCATGGCCCTTCATTTTGGGACATTTAGGGCTCCCTCCCCACGCTCGCCCTTACTATATATTTCCCTCTAGTTGTGTGAGTGTGTGTATCTGTGTGTGTGTGTGTGTGTGTGTGTGTGTGTGTGTGTGTGTGTGTGTGTGTGTGTGTGTGTGTGTGTGTGTGTGTGTGCGTGCGCGCGCGCGTGCGTGCGTGCGTGCGCGCGCTCACTCGCGCGTGCCAGTGTGTGTGTGGGTGTACAAATATGTGAGCGGTTCTTCTCTTTTTTATTCTTTTTTATCTGTGCTTTGGCAATGGAGGAAAATTACGTGTGTGTGTGTGTGTGTGTGTGTGTGTGTGTGTGTGTGTGTGTGTGTGTGTGTGTTTTCATTATACTAAACACACACACACACACACACACACACACACACACACACACACACACACACACACACACACACACACACACACACACACACACACACACACACACACACACACACAGGGCTCTCTGAGACGAAGCAACGCATCGCTATTAATGGTAAATCTTCAAGATGGTGAGATGTTTCAAGCGGTTTACCACAGGGATCTGTTGCTTTCCTTATCTTCGTTGATGATATCGATGAGGGCCTCACCTATAAGATATTTAAGTTTGTTGACGATACTAAATGAACCAATAAAGTAACTACTACAGATGACAAAAGGAAATTACAATCCGATCTCGACCGCTTCATCACTTGGTCAGACAAGAGGCAGATGAGATTCAGTGTCGATAAATGTAAAGTGTTGCATACAGGGATTAACAATGATTGTGTAAATTACTCAAAGAACGTCTCCGAGCTTTTTAAAGTTAACGAAGAAAAAGACTAATGAGCTACTGTTACCTCAGACCTCACTCAAATCAAGTAAACATTGCTCATAGGTCGTTAAGACTGCGAATAAATTGGTTGGGTTTATTGGGAGGACCTTTGAATTTAAGTCCGGAGTAGTAATTCTCACTTTGCTTGATGCATTTGTCCGACGTCATCTTGAGTGCTGCGTTCAGTTCTGGTCACCCTATTGTAGGAAAGATATAGACAAGCTGGAAAGAGTACAAAGAAAAGCTACTAAGATGATTCCACGACTGCGAACCAAACCATAGGAGGAGCGTTTGAGGGAGCTCAACTTGTTCAGTTTAGAAAAGCGTAGGGTACGAGGGGAATTAATTGAGCTATTCAAAATGTTTTGAGTCTTTGATAACGTTGATATTAACAATTATGTTATTATTGGCAGAACTAATACACTCGTAGTAATGGTTATAAGATCACAGGTAAGCGATTCAGATTAGACGAACCTAAACACTTTTTTTATTAATAGAATCGTTAGTATTTGAAACTCTCTCCCAGCACAGGTAGTAAATAGTGATACGGTAGAAACACTGAAACATAGGTAAGATAAACATCTCGCATCAACCCCTCGAATAACGTACTTTGCTCATATATATATATATATATATATATATATATATATATATATATATATATATATATATATATATATATATATATATATATATATATATATATATATCTCTCTCTCTCTCTCTCTCTCTCTCTCTCTCTCTCTCTCTCTCTCTCTCTCTCTCTCTCTCTCTCTCTCTCTCTCTCTCTCTCTCTCTCTCTCTCTCTCTCTCTCTCTCTCTCTCTCTCTCTCTCTCATATAGTTTAGATAGAATTGCATGTTTCTCATTCAACCTTTACTATCACATTCTGTGACTGTTTCTCCCTCTGTGCTGCATTGTGTTTCTTCCTTGAACTTTGCTGTCCTTTTGCCTTTTTACTTACAGAATCTGTATTGGTAGCATAGTCACACAGACAGCCTCGTTAGGCCCAATAGGGCTGTTGTTGTCTGTTCTTTTCATTGTGTTCCTTTGTGTTCCTCCTCCTTCTTCTTCTTTGTTGTGATAAATGGAAAATGTTGTGATAAATGGAAAAGAGTGTTGTGATAAATGGAAAAGAGTCAGAGTGGCATAAGATAAATAGCGGCGTTCCTCAAGGCTCTGTATTAGGACCAGTACTCTTCATAATGTACATAAATGATATTGATGAAGGGATAAACTGCAAAATAAGTAAATTTGCAGACGACACCAAAATAACAATTAGAGTAACGTCTGTGTCACAATGGCAGGAACTGCAGTGTGACCTCAATAAACTAACAAGCTGGGCAGAAAAATGGCAGATGAGATTCAATATAGAAAAGTGCAAAATTCTACATATCGGAAGCAACAATGTTCAGGCGAGATATGTAATGAATAACATGCCTCTGTCAAGTGCTGATAAAGAAAAAGATCTTGGTGTCGTTGTGTCAAACGACCTAAAGCCGAGTCAAAACTGCACAGAAACAGTAAAGACGGCAAATAAATTAGTAGGGTTCATTGGAAGAACCTTTGAATTTAAATCAGAAAATGTTATACTTGCCTTATATAACTCACTGGTGCGCGCTCATCTAGAATACTGTGTACAGTTCTGGTCACCATACTACAAAAAAGACATTGAAAAAATAGAAAAGATACAGCGCAGAGTCACAAAGATGATTCCAAGATTGCGCAATAAGCCGTATGAGGAACGACTGGAAGAACTAAACCTATTTAGTTTAACAAAGCGCAGGATAAGAGGAGACCTAATTGAAGTGTTCAAAATTTTCAAAGGATATAGTAACATTGATGCACATGAATATTTTACCATTGATCATTCTAACCTAACAAGAAATAATGGATTCAAGATTATACCCAAACGTTTTAAATCCCACGAGGCCAAACATTTTTTCTTTAATCGTATAGTAAATATATGGAATAAACTTCCTGCAGAAATTGTGAACACCAATACTATTGAATCATTCAAAAATAAAATAAACAAATATTTAAAAGCAAATCCCCAACAAGCTCTCTTCTTGTCCGAATAATTATTAAATTCACTAATAAACTCTTATTCTACAGACACCAGTTTTAATATAACTTGTATTAACTTTCAGATAGGCGTATAAAGTTCACCGTAGGGTGAATAGTAGAAATTCCTTTCATCCTTTCCTATGAAAATTTCCATGTCAGTTTTTCCATACTGCATGGTACTTTTCCCAACTATTTTCATGCCAGCGCAAGCTGGAGGAAACGGTGGGTGGGGAGGAGCCTTCTGCTATGCTGTCCTGTCTCTCTTCCCTGTAGTTAGTTAGAAGTAGTTACCAAACAGCCTTGCAAGGACCAAAAGGTCTGTTGTTGTTTGGCTTTCCTTTGTATTCCTTTGTATTCTTCTTCGTTTCTCCTCCTCCTCCTCCTCCTCCTCCTCCTCCTCCTCCTCCTCCTCCTCCTCCTCCTCCTCCTCCTCCTCCTCCTCCTTTTTCTCCTCTTCCTCTTCCTCTTCCTCTTCCTCTTCCTCTTCCTCTTCCACCTCCGCCTCCTCCTCCTCCTCCTCCTCCTCCTCCTCCTCCTCCTCCTCGTAAACAGACTCCGCTCACAGCTTCCAAAACTTATCGAAAGAAAACACCTTAACTTTATCTAACCCTGACTTCCTTGCGGTCTTTTCCGGCCGAAAGCAAATAGTACAGGCTGCCTCATCTTCTTCGTCTGCCTCCTCCTCCTCCTCTCTTTCTCCTCTTCCTCCTCTTCCTCTTCCTCTTCCTCATCATCATCATCATCATCATCATCATCATCATCATCATCATCATCATCATCATCATCTTCACCATCATCACCGTCTTTTGGTAATGCTTGCTTTACTTTTTTTTTTTCTGTCGCCAAATGACACGTGTTACTCTCTCTCTTTTCTCCTTATTCTTCTTCTCTTCCTCTTCCTCTTCCTTATCCTCTCTCCTCCTCCTCCTCTTCCTCCTCCTCCTCCTCCTCCTCCTCCTCCTCCTCCTCCTCCTCCTCCTCCTTTCCCCTCTCCCTTCCTCTTCCCCTCCACGTGTGTCTTGCTGTACGTGACCTAAATGCGTTAATGTGTCATCAGTCCCTCGTCAGGCCAGGGAGAAGCTAAGGAGGCTTTTGTTTAATGATGATCCGATCTTGGCCGCCCGTATTAGTGATGGTGGTGGTGGTGGTGGTGGTGGCGGCGGCGACGAAGGAAAAGGTCATCTGTTAGTAGAGGTGATGAGATGAAGAGGCTGACAAGATGCCTGTGTTTATTGTTCGGGATTGTATTTTTTTTTTTTTTTTAGGGGGGCTGGGGTTGGCACACACACACATACACACGCACACGCACATACACACACACACACTTTTGCTCTTCTAGACAGGGTGAAATCAAAAGCTTTTCGTCTCATCAACTCCTCTCCTCTAACTGACTGTCTTCAGCCTCTCTCTCACCGCCGCAATGTTGCATATCTAGCTGTCTTCTACCGCTATTTTCATGCTAACTGCTCTTTTGATCTTGCTAACTGCATGCCTCCCCTCCTTCCACGGCCTCGCTGCACAAGACTTTCTTCTTTCTCTCACCCCTATTCTGTCCACCTCTCTAATGCAAGAGTTAACCAGTATTCTCAATCATTCATCCCTTTCTCTGGTAAACTCTGGAACTCCCTGCCTGCTTCTGTATTTCCACCTTCCTATGACTTGAATTCCTTCAAGAGGGAGGTTTCAAGACACTTATCCACCAATTTTTGACCACTGCTTTGACCCTTTTATGGGACTGGCATCTCAGTGGGCATTTTTTTTTATTAGATTTTTGTTGCCCTTGGCCAGTATCCTTCCTACATAAACACACACACACACACACACACACACACACACACACACACACGCACGCACGCACGCACGCACGCACGCACGCGCACACACACACACACACACACACACACACACACACACACACACACACACACACACACACACACACACACAGATAGATACAGATACAGATAGTTTATTGACCACAGAAAAATCAATACAGATACAAAAATTAAAAGGAAACTTTGGTCCAAAGTACAATAACTCTTTTGAACTATTCAGCTCTACTTGGAAATGTTATTGAAAACAATAAAAACTGAGATGTGTGTGTTGTATAAAATCAATAAAACTTGCTATTGCTATTTAAAACTATGAACATAAAAATGCGTGTTGTATAAAAATCACTAAAATTCACATAATCTAGAAGACAAAGCAGCAAACATCAAATTTAAGAGTTAACTTCAAATACGAAAGAAATAAAACAATCCCTATAAAACTACATAAAAAAATCGTAAATTCTTATATTTAATATATTTAATAGTTGTTCTGTTATTCAACACTACATTTCCACTGCCTAAAAGCATAGCACAACGTTGCTTTTATCAAGTGAGGATAAGCATGTACTTTAATGCAAGAACAATATTTTATGAATAATGGCACACGTATTATTATAGTCTATTCTATCAAGCAATAACTCCTCGACAGTTGTAATATTGTACATATTTCTTAGGTGCAAGGACAAGGGACAACTCTCGAGTACGTGTTTCAGTTTGCATCAAGCCGCAGGGACACAGGCTTTCCTCCAAGGGAAGGCGGCCACGCCCCCGCCGGTTCCATCGACCTTTCTACTCTGCGAGGGAGTATGCACTTATTTGCAGTCTTGTCCATGAAACACGTTCTATTTCATTGACTTTTAGTGTACTTGTGTATATGTTATGCACCACTAGATCTGGGTTGATTCTCTTATAAAAACTTAATCTGTTGGAAGCAGAATTGATAATATTTAATTTCATACCATGTTTGGCATTCTCTATATCATCAACATTGTTAACAGTGAGATCAGTGATGTACCTGGACACTTGGTCGTTGCAATTCAGCACAATCTTCACTGCGTGCATCAATGAGTCATCATCTATAGTATTTCTTCCTAACCACACCTTATGGAAAAAATTTCTTTGTTTTGCTTTAATTAGTGCTCTCAGTGCAGGCAATCCTAATTCCACCATACACACGGCATTGATAGTTGTCCTCCTCACACCCAATAGTTGTTTTATACACCTTTTATACTGTTTTTAACGGGTTTTATATGGCAGTTTAGCCGTGATTCACATCCTTTCAGTACCAAAGTTGTGACAGCAGCATCACTCACTTTTTTTCTTAACCGAGAATGGTATATCATTATTCCTGTTAACAAATGATATGAACTTCATATACACACACGGTCATCTTAAATAAGCCCTTCTATGAAACCATTCTTAAGGGTTCATATTTGTATCCTTGTAGTCCTCTTCCTCCTCTTCCTCCTCCTCCTCCTCCTCCTCCTCCTCCTCCTCCTCCTCCTCCTCCTCCTCCTCCTCCTCCTCCTCCTCCTCCATCAGATGACACTAATAATAGGACTGTGTGTAGATTAGATGTGATAGAAGTAGACATCATCTCTTTCTTACTTTCCTCTAAAATTCCATTGTTTATATATATATATATATATATATATATATATATATATATATATATATATATATATATATATATATATATATATATATATATATATATATATATATATATAACATGGTCCTCTCCTTTTGCTGGCCAGCTTCGGCTTAAGGGATAGTTGGGTGGGTGGGTGGCCTTTTTCTGTGCTATCCTGTGTCTTCCACTAATAGTTAGAGTAAAATAATTACACAAATAGCCTAGTAAGGACCTCAGGATCTATTGCTGTTTGAATTTCCTTTGTATTCCTTTGTATTCTTCCACACAAGTCCATGTCCACTTCTCGTTAATTTCCACTTCTCTTTCTTTTGTGTCATTTTCCTTTCAACTCATCTTCTCCACGCCTTTCCCACCCTTTTCGCTTTTTATCTCCTTCGCTCTTCTTTCAGTGTTCCTTCTTCCCCTCCTGCCTGCCACTTACACCTCCTTCCTCCCTCCTCCTCCCCCCGCCTTCCTGTCTTACTTGTTCTCCTCCTTTAGTCTTTACCTGCTCTTTTACTCTCCTCCTCCTCCTCCTCCTCCTCCTCCTCCTCCGTTCTATTTTTTTATCTCCCTGATCCATCTTTTCAGGCTTCTCGTCCTTCTCCTCCTCCTCCTCATTCTCTTCGTCGTTTTCTTCTTGATATCCTCTTCTTCTCTCTTTTTCAGTCTGACTGACTCTCTTTTTAATCTTCTATTCTGACTTACCTCTTTCCCTGCTTTTCTTTCTGTTCCTTCATGTCGTTTTTTTTTTTTCCTAATTTAACTGTTTTACTGCTTTGGTAATTTTTTTAAGATTAAAGGCACTGTAAAAATTGCATCCACGGCTGAATGAAAAAGGGGAATAGGAAGTCAATTATTCAAAAAAAAATGTGTTGCAAAAATTGCTGGTGATTATGTGAAAAAAAAATTGTCTAACAGTGAAAGGATTAATGATCCTCATCTTCTCTTCCTTCCTGTCCTTATTCTTCATTTTTTTCTCTCTCTCTCTTTCCCTACTCCTCGCTCCCTCTTATCTTCTTGGCTGAACCACTTCCTCTCACCTTTTACGAGCATTTAAAGCGAGTCGTGCGCCGGACTGCATATACAAAAAGGTGTTTTGTAAGTTGTTAGATCTTGTATTAAATTCCCCCTTACTCTTACCCTCCTATCCTTCCCCCTCTCTTCTCCACCCTCCTTCTCACACACTCCCTCTCCCTCTCTCTCACACTCTCCTTCTCTGCTTAAATGTTATTTCTTAGTGTTTTCAAAAAGAGGTGTCTGCTTTTCCCAAAATGGTTGTTGCAAAAGTTTTCGGTCAGTTTGCAGTCAGTCGCCATCCTCTGCTTTTTGAAACTTTTTTTTATCTTTTCTTTTTTTCTGGTGCCTAAAGGGAAGAGGATTTTCGTTCTCCGCCTCCGCCAAGGACACGTGTTGGGCTGTAATTTTGATGAATTAGTGAAAAGAAACGCCGTAAACGATATGGAGGGAGTGGTAAGGATGGTAATTATCATGAATGTGTGAGTGTCTTCATTAAGAAAAGCAAATATGTATGCATGATGATTATCCTCTCTTTCTCTCTCTCTCTCTCTCTCTCTCTCTCTCTCTCTCTCTCTCTCTCTCTCTCTCTCTCTCTCTCTCTCTCTCTCGACGAATGCCGCTCCTTCCTAACCCTTCCGTATGAGAGAGAGAGAGAGAGAGAGAGAGAGAGAGAGAGAGAGAGAGAGAGAGAGAGAGAGAGAGAGAGAGAGAGAGAGAGGGGTGTGAGGATGACAGGTTGTATTATGTGACGCAGCAGCAGCACCAGGAGAAGAGGAGGAGGAGAAGAAGGAAAAGAAGAAGAAGAAGAAGAAGAAGAAGAAGAAGAAGAAGAAGAAGAAGAAGAAGAAGAAGAAGAAGAAGAAGAAGAAGAAGAAGAAGAAGAAGAGGAAGAGGAGGAAGAAGAGGAAATGGAAGAAGACGAGGAGGAGGAAAATAAGGAGAAAAGAGAAGAATTAGGAAAGATGAGTAAAAATGACAGAATAGAGAAAACAGAACAAATAAGATAGACAAGAACAGGAAAATACCAAGAAAGAAAAACAATAATACAGAGAGAGAGAGAGAGAGAGAGAGAGAGAGAGAGAGAGAGAGAGAGAGAGAGAGAGAGAGAGAGAGAGAGAGAGAGAGAGAGAGAATATGTGGCTATATTTATGTGTTAGTGTGAGCAATACCGAGAGAGAGAGAGAGAGAGAGAGAGAGAGAGAGAGAGAGAGAGAGAGAGAGAGAGAGAGAGAGAGAGAGAGAGAGAGAGAGAGAATATGTGGCTATATTTATGTGTTAGTGTGAGCAATACCGAGAGAGAGAGAGAGAGAGAGAGAGAGAGAGAGAGAGAGAGAGAGAGACAAAAAAATGAGCGTGGCTCAGGTCAGGAAAGGTGGAGATAAGGTGGTGGTGGTATTGGTGGAGAGGAGAGAGGGAAAGGAGGAGGAGGAGGAGGAGGAGGAGGAGGATAGGTGGTGGGGGGTGGAGGTAAGGGAGCCTCGTGTAGGGCGTGGTGGAGTATTGGATATAGATAAAGGGAAACACGGTGATGGAAAACCTATAATGGCGGGTGTATTCTGCGTGTGGTGAAGGAGGAGGAGGAGGAGGAGGAGGAGGAGGAGGAGAGTAGGAAGGGGAAAAAGAGTCATGCGGGTCAAGGTGTCTGGGTCATATTGGGTAGAATTGGGGAGGTGTTTGGGGAAAGGTAAGTTAAGGGCTCGGGGATTCGGTGTCTCGCTCGAAGGTGTCAGATGCAGGTTCGAAGCTTCACGTGAATCTCCCTTCATGTGTGTGTGTGTGTGTGTGTGTGTGTGTGTGTGTGTGTGTGTGTGTGTGTGTGTGTTAGAAAGTCTCATTTACCTAGTTTTTCTTTTAAGTTCAATCTCGTTTTGGTGAAATAAGTCTCTCTCTCTCTCTCTCTCTCTCTCTCTCTCTCTCTCTCTCTCTCTCTCTCTCTCTCTCTCTCTCTGAAATGCAACAGTAAAAGAAATAAAGAAAAAGAAAAGTGTGAAAATGAAGTGAAAAAAAATGCGCAAACCTTTACTGAGTCGCAGGAAAAATTATAATGAAAATAAACTGTATTGTATTTCTGATTCTTTGCAACAAAGCACGATGCAGGGAAAAAAGTGCAGATAAGTGAATATATGAAGTGGAAAAAATGAAAAAAATGTACAAAAATTTAGAATACCGTATAAAACATTGAAAAAACTACATTATATTTATGAATCACAATTATAAAGTCGATAGAGAAAAATAGAAAGGAAAAATTAAGAAAACTGCGTGAGAGCATTGTCTGCCTACGTACCTACCTTCATTCATCCTCCTTAATCCTCCCCATATCCCTCCCCACTTCTCCCTCTACTCCCCACACCGCCTCCGTCAACACACCACCCACCTCCAGTCCACCATAGTTACTCCCATCCTGCTATCCACCCCTGCTTTAGATTCCCCCACCCACCCCCTCAACCCATCCATACGCCATCCCCTGACTTCACCCTCACCAAAAACGCTATTACATTCCTGATTCGAAAGAGAAAAAGATAAAGGGAAACGGCTTGAAAAAAAAAATGTTACTTCTTTCGAAAAAAAAATCCAATTATATTCATAACCTGAAAGATAAAAGACGGGAAAAGAAATTTAAGTCTGCCTCTTTCCCCCTTCTGAAGGAAAAAAATCATCATGGTATTAGCAAATCAAAAGAGAGGAAGGAAAAGAGAAAAAGAAAAGGAAAAAAGTATAAAAAATTCAGGCTACTCTCTTTCAAAAGAATCCTATTGTATTCATAAACTCTTCAAAGAGGGAAGCTGAAAAAGGAGAAAAAAATATGCATAGAGTGCCGGAAAAAATATAGGCTGAATATATTTCCAGCAGATCGTCGTGAGTGTAGAAGAGAAGGAAGGGTGGAGGGAAAGAATGATGGAAGATTGAATGAAGAAAAGTAGAAGGAAGAGAAGAATAAATAAAGAAAAAGAGAGTGAATGAAGAAAAGAAAGAGATCTGCATTATAGCACTGACGAGTACGTACATATTATGACCTTTGGCTGTCCGTGCCTCCGTCCGTCAGCTCGTCTGTAAGCATGTCCGTGCGTTTGTGTCCATTTGTCCATGCATCCATTTATCCGTGCTCCCATTTAACCACATGTCCGTTCTTCCATCCAGTCTTTCACCCTTGCGTCAGTTCGTCTGTACGGCCATCCATCCCTTAATCTTTTCGTCCGTGCATCCGTTTGTCCGTGTATCCGTTTGTCCGTGTGTCATTTCATTCGTGGGTCAATTCTTCCGTGCGTTCACTCATCCCTTCGTCCATCCGTCTGTGCGCTCGTCAATTTTATGTCAGCTGAGCACCTTGAGTTACGGCCCGGGAAGGTCGCTTGCAGGCGCTTGATGGTTGGACACGCGTGGGACGCCTTGTACTTAGCGCGGGCGAGAGATGGGGAAGGGACGAGATGAGTCACAGGGAAACAGGAGGGAGAGAAAGACTGTGACAGGGAGAGGAAAAGGATAAGTGGGGAGAAATGGAAATGTCAGGGAAGAGGAGGAGAGAGAAAAAGACTGACAGGAGGAGGAAAACGATACATGGGAGAGAAATGGAGGTGAGACAAGGAAGAGGAAGGAAAGAAAGACTGTAGCGAGAGAGAGGAAAGGAAATATGGAGAGAAATCTAAAGAAGTAAGGGAATAAGAGGATGTCGATTAAGAAGAGGAGAGTAATGAAAAGAAGAACGGAAGAAAAAAAGAGGAAAGGTCACAAGGAAGAGTAAGAAGGAGAAAAGAGTGTGACGAGAGTGATAGAAAGAAGAAGGGAGAGAGAAAGGGAGATGAGTCATGGAAGAAGACCAGCAAGAGGAGGAGGAGGGGTAGAAAGAAGAAAGAGGGAGTTAAAGTGAAGAGATAAGACAGGAAAGAATAATTAGATAAAAAAAAGAAGTTTGGTGAGTCGAAGAATTAAGGAAAGTAGAAAGAAAAGAACTGACTAGTGCTAAAAAAAGGGGGAAAACAGTTAAGGAAAACTAAGGACCATTGAAAAAAAAAAGTGAAGGGGGAAAAAACAGTAATAAGAGAAAAAAAGAAGAAAGCAAGGAGAGAGAGAGAGAGAGAGAGAGAGAGAGAGAGAGAGAGAGCGGAAGGGAAATCAGATAAAAGACTTCGGAGCGATGGAGGGAGCTGTGTGTGTGTGTGTGTGTGTGTGTGTGTGTGTGTGTGTGTGTGTGTGCCGTTATTAGACATGGAACACACACACACAGAAAGAACAGTGTGCGTAGGAAAAATAAGCACACACACACACACACACACACACACACACACACACACACACACACACACACACGCGCACGCACACACACACTCAAATAGCGCAAAACACGGGTTGAGCGAGAGCAATACAAGAGTCCATGAGAACGTTTGTGTTGTCCTGTGATCTTGACCCCACGCTGATGAAGCCAATGAGGGAGGCGACGAGGCAGGGAGACGAGGCTGGGCGACGAGGCAGGGCGAGGAGGGAGGGGGAGCAGGCAGGGCGACGGGGGATGGGGAGCAGGAAGGGCGCGAGGACGGCAATAGCACTGACGAGGACGAGAATGGTGATTGCCTCGTCCTCCATAATAACAGTCGAGGCCAAGCGTGGAATATAATGGTGTCTGTGTGTGTGTGTGTGTGTGTGTGTGTGTGTGTGTAGCTTGATGCCTGGTTCTCATTTCTTTCTCTCCCTTTTACTCATTCTCTCACCCATTCACTTTTCAATTTGCTTGTTTCGTCACTCTTTAGCTCACTCTCTCACTCATCTGATAATTATCTCTCTTTCTATCATATACTCGTTCATTCTGCACTTTTTTTTTTTCTCACTCACTCGCTTTCTCATTCACTCTCCTTCTGGCTCTGCCTCACTCAACTTGTTCACTAACTCATTCACTCATCCCCCTGTCTTTATTCCCGCACTCACACCCTTTCCTTCCCTCCTTTCTTCCCTCTTTCCCTCTCTTCTTTATTTTCCCTACCTCTCTCTCTCCATTCCTCACTCTCACTCACTCACTCACTCACTCACTCACTCACAAATTCCCTTAATCCCTCACTCAACTCACTCACTCACTCTCATCAAAGAATCAGGGTTTGTATATTTACATTCTATCTATCCTGATGTTACTTCCTCGTGTATGTTTACTGTGTATTGATTGAAGTGGAACTCTGTTGGTTTGATCACTTGCGTCACTGTTACGTTACGTTACTCTGTTCTACGTGACGTCACTTTTATTTTTCATTGGCTCGTAACGTCATAGAACTGAAAGGTGCGTTATTTTATTTCCTGCTCTCTCTCTCTCTCTCTCTCTCTCTCTCTCTCTCTCTCTCTCTCTCTCTCTCTCTCTCTCTCTCTCGTCTCTCTCTCTCTCTCTCTCTCTCCTTTCATCAATAACAAACCGTGAAGAGAAATGTGGTGGAATTTTCTCTCATTTTTCTCTCCTCTTTTATACGATATTCTGTTCTGTAAGGGAAAATATTTTTGTTGCTATTAAAATTGTATAATTGTGTGTGTGTGTGTGTGTGTTGTGTGTGTGTGTGTGTGTGTGTGTGTGTGTGTGTGTGTGTGTGTGTGTGTGTGTGTGTGTCCGTTTCTCTGTCTGTCTGCTTGTCTGTCTCTGCATATATGTATGTATGTATGTATGTATTTGTCTGGCTGGTTTTCTGTCTGTCTGTCTGTCTGTCTGTCTGTCTGTCTGTCTGTCGGTCTGTCTGTCCGTCTGTCTATCTGGACGTGTGTCTATGAAGGTGAAAGGTGAAGGTGCAACACAAAAGAAGAAAAAAAATCCATATTAGATTAACATACAAATTTCACTCTTACGGCACGAAAAAGAGTAAGGGAAATATTACAAAGAAAGCTTACGTAATCCAGCTTTAGGGGGAGAGAGAGAGAGAGAGAGAGAGAGAGAGAGAGAGAGATGGAGAGAGAGAGAGAGAGAGAGAGAGAGAGAGATAAAGTAGTTGATAAAGAAGTCAAGATAAAAAGAACTAGAGGATGTAAAAAAAAAAAAAAAGAAAACAAGAAAGCAAGTAATGAGAAAAGAATAATAAGAGGAGAAAAAAGAGAGAAAAAAAATTGTTAATGAAAGAAAATAGGGTTAGACTAAAAAAAAAAAGCTAAAAGTACTCAACTGAATCAAAACAAATCAAGCCAAAACCAATAAAGAAAAGAAAATGAAATAAAACTAAATAGAAATAAACCAGTTTCAGAAACACCCACCCCAAGTTTATTGCCACCGCACTTTTGCACCTGGCGGCCGTGAAGTGAGGTGAGGCAAGGTGAGGTGAGGCTGCGAGGCGGAGGTGAGCGTGGCTGGGGGCGCGGCTTACGGGTTCACGGGTTCCTGTACGAGAGCCGCGTTTGACGGTCAGGACAACTTTAGAAACAGCCTCTTAGTACGTAAACTTTACCCACTGCGATGCCGCCGGGGTATGATTAAGTTCAGGCCGTCAACGCCAAGACTGCGAGCCTGTTAGTATAGTGTAGGAGGAAGAGATAGAGTTAGGGAGTGGATTGGGAAAGGAGAAAGGGGAGGGGAGGAGGATTGGGTAAACTTTGCCGCAGTGAATTAAGAATGAGGTATAAGGAAGGACTTCTTTGGTGTTGCTTGCTGGTGGTGATGGGGAGGCGATGGTTGTAGTGTTAAGGATAATGATGTGAAGTGTGTCAAGATTGTGAGGTTGAGAGGTGATTTGGTAATGGTGATGATGGGATTTTTTTATGTTGCTTGCTAGTGGTGATGGTAGTGGTATAGGTGATGGAGAGATGACGTTGTGGTGAGGATATCAAGATTGTGAAGTGGTGACAGTGCTAGTGGTGGTGTGATGAGGATAGATTAGTTATAATGGTGTTTATGGTGGAGAGGTACCAGTGGTGATGATATTAATGGTGGTGATGGGAAGTGATGTGGTGGTAGGGATGGTGGACGTGGGGGGGTGTCAAGATAGTGAGGATATGAGTGGTGTTGTAGTAATGGTGATGATGTAAAAGAGATTAGATGTATTGGTGTTTGAGATGCATAAGTGAAGAAGTATGGGGTGCGTGTGGTGAGGTGGTGTCAAGACACTGGGGAGGTGAGGGGGGTTAGTGGTGGAGGTGGGCGGAGATGTCTGGCATTAGGAAGCTTGAGTCGCTGTGGTGAGGAGGGAAGGTGGAATGGTATAGTATAGTACACATGAAGCTGAACATTTCTCGCTTAGCGACCAGGACGCCTCCGATCCGACCATGACGCGCAGGGACTGACCTGACCACTGATTGAGAGAGAGAGAGAGAGAGAGAGAGAGAGAGAGAGAGAGAGAGAGAGAGAGAGAGAGAGAGAGAGAGAGAGAGAGTGAGTAGTAGTAGTAGTA
>NC_087161.1:16843522-16846022 GCF_035594125.1 Scylla paramamosain
TGGTGCCAAGTACGGCATCGACACTGAAATAATTCAGCAGGCATTAAAGTGACAGCCCGGGTGTTCACTTGTGCCCGCCGCAGGGGCTGGCAGAGAGCTTGAAAATGCGGGATTCGCTGTTGCTGTATTTTGTACATCACAGCGAGGCCCGCTACGTCCCCTGCGATGTTGAAGGGAGTGGAGCTTTGGCTCATTTCTGGCCCCACTGTCCATTTATGAGCCTCACTGCCCGAGCCTGTACCCTACCCAGGAGGGAAAGATGCCTGCTCGCCGCTCCTCCCCAAGCTCCTCTCTCTCTCTCTCTCTCTCTCTCTCTCTCTCTCTCTCTCTCTCTCTCTCTCTCTCTCTCTCTCTCTCTCTCTCTCTCTCTCCTTCCTCTATTACCTCCCCATCTTCTCTGATTATCTCCCATTATTCTTCTCCTGTGACCATTTCCTTATCCTGTCTTTTTTTTTTTTTTTAGGAAGGGAGAAAGGAGTGTTCTTATCTCTTATTTGTGTTTTTGTGTGTTTTTTTTTTATCTGTCTTTTGTTACTTTCATTATGTCATTTGATTTTCTGTTTGCTATACTTTTCAATACAATCATCGTCATTATCATTTTCTTCTTCTTCTTCTTCTTCTTCTTCTTCTTCTTCTTCTTCTTCTTCTTCTTTTTCTGTCTCTCCACTCTTTTTTTTTTAATAATTTGCCTTTGCATACGTATATATTTTTTTCACGTGCTTTATTACTCTCTCTCTCTCTCTCTCTCTCTTCTCTCTCTCTCTCTCTCTCTCTCTCTCTCTCTCTCTCTCTCTCTCTCTCTCTCTCTCTCTCTCTCTCTCTCCTCTCTCTCTCTCTTGCATCTCCTAATTCGTTTCCCCGATTTTTTCTTCTTTATTTTTCAACGTGTCTTTTTCCTTCAGTATATTTCTCTTGCTTGGCTCTCTCTCCCTCTCATGAATTTCCCATTTCCTTCCTTTCCTCTCAACCATCCCCCTCCATTCATCACTATTAGTTCTTACATTTTAAATAATTTCTCTCTCTCTCTCTCTCTCTCTCTCTCTCTCTCTCTCTCTCTCTCTCTCTCTCTCTCTCTCTCTCTCTCTCTCTCTCTCTCTCTCTCTCTCTCTCTCTCTCTCATATCCTTTCCTTTCTTCTCTCCCAACCTTTCCTACCTCCTTCATTTTTCTTTCCATCCTCTCCTTCCTCCTTTTCTTCTTCCCTCCTTCCCTCAGCTCTCTCTCCCTCCTGCCTCTCCACGTCATTTTCTTGAAGGACTAATTAAAGGAGGCCTGGTAAGGAACTCTA
The DNA here is from genome assembly GCF_035594125.1 of Scylla paramamosain. Classification (NCBI taxonomy): domain Eukaryota; kingdom Metazoa; phylum Arthropoda; class Malacostraca; order Decapoda; family Portunidae; genus Scylla; species Scylla paramamosain. Next base: position 16,844,810 of record NC_087161.1, read on the forward strand.
AATTGGCCTAAATATTCCCCTACGACAGGTGAAAAAAAATATGGACGGAATAATTCGAGCAGAAAAAAAAAAAAAGAGGGGGGAAAATGAGAAGGGAGGCTTAGGTGGAATTAAACCTATGGAGATTATATGGGGAAGTTTGTCTTATTTTACCCTTGACGTGTGTGTGTGTGTGTGTGTGTGTGTGTGTGTGTGTCTTAGATTTAGGACAAGTCTTAGGTTTATTTGATGCATTAAATTTCCAGACCAGGTGTCAAGAAAAATAATAGGTATTTATATGTGTAGGTTATTATTGTTATTATTATTATTATTATTATTATTATTATTATTATTATTATTATTATTATTATTATTATTATTATTATTATCATTATTATTATTATTATTACTATTATCATTAACATCATCATTAGCAGTAGTAGTAGTAGTAGTAGTAATATTATTATTATTATCGTTACTATTATTATTGGTGTTCGTCTTTGGTTTGTTTCGTTATTAATTTATTCTTTTATGAATCTGTTCACTCGTATATTTGTTTATTTTACGTTCTGTTGAATTTCGTAATCCACAATCCTCTTATGCGCTCTCTCTCTCTCTCTCTCTCTCTCTCTCTCTCTCTCTCTCTCTCTCTCTCTCTCTCTCTCTCGCTGTCGCTGAACCTTCTAGCATTACTGTCCTCTCCATTTTTCTTCCTCTTCATTCACTACCTACTTTTTTTCCTTCTCCTCCTCCTCCTCCTCCTGTTTTTCTTTTCTTCTCCGGTTACCTTTCTTTCACCTCCTTCATTTCGCCCTCTTTCTCCCTCTCTTTTACCTCCTCCTCCTCCTCCTCCTCCTCCTCCTCCTCCTGTTCACCATCACCAACTTTCTTCTCTTCTCCCGTTACCTTTCTTTCACTTCCTTCATTTCGTCCTCTTTCTCCCTCTCTTTTACCTCCTCCTCCTACTCCTCCTCCTCCTCGTCGTCCTCCTCCTCCTCCTCCTCCTAAAAACAAGTCCCCGGGATACGTTTTCTACTGAAGGCGTCGCGAGCGAAGTCACACACTCTGCCTCTCAAGTTCTCCTCCCGGGGGCGCTGCCGAGGGCCTGGCAGCACCGACACTGAATGGGGGAGAGTAAAAAGGGATATTAATGGCCAGAAATCATCTCAGTCCCCGGGGCAAGACTCGGAGGCGGCCCGGCTGTTGACGTTGCTAATTAATTGTTGAATGATTA
>NC_087161.1:16856022-16868522 GCF_035594125.1 Scylla paramamosain
TCAGAACGCGAACCTCACTCCCGTCTCTATTGAAAGGTCAGTGTGAACGTGTGAACGTACAAAATAGAAAAGAGAAGCTGTCATCCCACCAACACCCCTTCCAGACATGTCAGGAACGAGAGAAGAACTCTTTTGTGTGGGGAGTGGGGATGGAGTGGTAAAGGGGGCGCAACTCCAAACCGAAATTGACATGGGGTATGAGTTAAAGTTAGTGGAATTTGAAGTTAAATGAAGTGAGGTTCAACCTGAGCGTAGTAGTAGTAATACACATATATATTATTTATGTATTTTATTTTTTAATGGAGATGTTTACATACACTAACAGCTTTATATTACTGCTCTTAGTATAGTATTTATATACGAGCTTCTCTTACCTCGAATATCAATTTGTTATTCTTTATGTATGTTTCTTTCCGTTCTTCCGTTCTTCTGTCTATAAGTTGTTTGTCTGTTTATGTCCCTGTCCATTTGTCTTTTGTCTGTAACTCCGTCTGTGTTTGTCTATATGTCTGTCTGTCTGCCTGCCTGCCTATTCCTCCGTCCACATTTCGCCTGTCTTTTGTTGTATCTGATCAAAATTTGTCTTTCTGTGTGCCTGCCTGCCCGTTTATAGCCTGTCTGTTTATTATTCAAAAGTCCGTCAGTCTTTCTTTAGTCTTTGTCTTTCTAAAGTCTGTGTATTTTTCTGTGCCCATCAGTCTGGCTGTTTTTTCAGCTTGTTCGTCTATAACAGCTAAAATTTGCCTGTCTGTCGGCTTATATTTTGTCTATCTGTCTCTATAGATTTATTTTGTCTGGCTGCCTTTTTATCTCCGTCTATATTTTGTCTATTTTCTCTCCTTATATTTTGTCTGTCTGTCTGTGTCAATGTGTCATTAGCCTCAGAAGTAACGCGCCGGCCAGTCATAACTCCTTCCGTCTCTCCTCCTCCCGCCTTCTGAATACCTGGCCTGAGTCTTGGTGCAAATGAAGAGGGGTGAGCCAGACAGACCACACATGTATACATGCTGTTGCCCCCACCAACGCCTATCTTCCCCCCACCCCTCTCTCTCTCTCTCTCTCTCTCTCTCTCTCTCTCTCTCTCTCTCTCTCTCTCTCTCTCTCTCTCTCTCTCTCTCTCTCTCTGTGTGTGTGTGTGTGTGTGTGTGTGTGTAATTCATCTTCTGTAGTTCTCTTTTTCACCACTCTTCTTTCTTTCTTTACTCCTCCTCTCCTCCTCCTCCTCCTCACTTTTTTTCACCTCCACTTCCGTTATTTTTTCCATTTCCCTTTTATACTTTTTTCTTTGTTTTCCCTGCATTTTTGTGTGAAATCTCTACTTCACTTTTATCGTCCTGCGTTGCGTTTCGATTGTGTTTTCTGGCATTCGAAGAGTTTTCTTTTTTTTTTTTCCCTTATTCACTGCATTTCGTAACTACTTTTATTTTTTTCCTTTTAGTTTTTTTTTTCTTTTTTTTTTTTTTTTTACGGGCTCTTTCTTCTTCAAGCAGTAAGGCGCCTGAAGCCCAAATGGAAGGAATGAATACGTTTAGAGTTTAGTGTACGTATAGGAGTGAAGAAAATCCACTTGACCTTTCATATAGATAATACTGTCAAGGATATTTATTATTGTTGTTGTTGTTGTTGTTGTTGTTGTTGTTGTTGTTATTGATGTTATCATTATTATTATTATATATACTTTTTTTTCATTATTGCTGGTGGTGGTTGTTGTTTCTGTTGTTGTTGATATTTTTGTTATTTTTGTTGTTGTTGTTGTTGTTGTTGTTGTTATTATTATTTGTGTTACTGTTGTTGTTTTTGTTGTTGTTGTTGTTGTTGTTGTTGTTTTATGTAGGAAGGACACCGGCCAAGGGCAACAAAAATCTAATAAAAAAAATGCCCACTGAAATGCCAGTCCCATAAAAGGGTCAAAGCAGTGGTCAAAAATTGGTGGATAAGTGTCTTGAAACCTTCCTCTTGAAGGAATTCAAGTCATAGGAAGGTGGAAATACAGAAGCAGGCAGGGAGTTCCAGAGTTTACCAGAGAAAGGGATGAATGATTGAGAATACTGGTTAACTCTTGCGTTAGAGAGGTGGACAGAATAGGGGTGAGAGAAAGAAGAAAGTCTTGTGCAGCGAGGCCGCGGAAGGAGGGGAGGCATGCAGTTAGCAAGATCAGAAGAGCAGTTGGCATGAAAATAGCGGTAGAAGACAGCTAGATATGCAACATTGCGGCGGTGAGAGAGAGGCTGAAGATAGTCAGTTAGAGGAGAGGAGATGATGAGACGAAAAGCTTTTGATTCCACCCTGTCTAGAAGAGCAGTATGAGTGGAACCCCCCAGACATGTGAAGCATACTCCATACATGGACGGATAAGGCCCTTGTACAGAGTTAGCAGCTGGGGGGGTGAGAAAAACTGGCGGAGACGTCTCAGAACACCTAACTTCATAGAAGCTGTTTTAGCTAGAGATGAGATGTGAAGTTTCCAGTTCAGATTATAAGTAAAGGACAGACCGAGGATGTTCAGTGTAGAAGAGGGGGACAGTTGAGTGTCATTGAAGAAGAGGGGATAGTTGTCTGGAAGGTTGTGTCGAGTTGATAGATGGAGGAATTGAGTTTTTGAGGCATTGAACAATACCAAGTTTGCTCTGCCCCAATCAGAAATTTTAGAAAGATCAGAAGTCAGGCGTTCTGTGGCTTCCCTGCGTGATATGTTTACCTCCTTGTTGTTGTTGTTGTTGTTGTTGTTGTTGTTGTTGTTGTTGCTGTTGTTGTTATTTTTGTTGCCGTTGTTGTTACTGTTGGTGATGGCGATTGCATGTACAGTCGGATTAACCTTAAAGGAAGTCAGACCATAAACAATAAAATAATAATAATACTCGTATATGTATTTGTCACCACTGTTTCTCACTACACTCCACATATGTTTCGCCACTTCTGACTACACAACACTTACCACTATGCACCACAACACATTACCTCACACCTCTCACTACACATCACGAGTATTTCTCATTACTTTTTAACTACTGCTCATTGCACACCACTTGACACAACTGCTCTATCACACTAGAAGCTGAAGTAACTGAGGGAGCTCCAGAGAGAGAGAGAGAAAGAGAGAGAGAGAGAGAGAGAGAGAGAGAGAGAGAGAGAGAGAGAGAGAGAGAGTTTAAGCATCGATCTTCACTCCCTGCAGCACTAGTAGACAGTCAGCGCTTCTTTACACTCTTAACGCGAGCACCAGTAACCTCAGAATTATGACGCAACCCACCCTCTCCCTCACCAGCATAACACAAGACCCTGCTGACGGAGACGTGGACAGAGACACAGAGACGCTAGTGTAGGAGGACAGGAGGGCGGACGGAAGGTTAGGGAGACGGTAGGAGGGGGAGGAGGCAAACTTGGGGCAAAAATACTGCTTTGATAAGGAAACACACGCACGTATGTTTCTTTCCATCTGGAGAAGTTTGGGACGAATGGGAATCGTTTCTCGCCCCACGAGTAACAGGTCAGACGTCACGCACCAGCTGTAGCGAAGCAGGAGGGCGGCGAGGAGCGCAGGAGGGGAGAGGATGGGAGACGAGGGGAAGGAGGGTAAGGAATGGATGGGGTGCAATGGGAACGGGAAGGAGAGGAGGTCGGGTTGGGGTGGGGTTGGGAAATGAAAAGGGGAAGGCTAGGAATGAGAAGGGAGAGAAGGGAACTTATATGAAAGGTCTACACTACATAGGGATGAAAAGAAGACAGGGTGAATAATGTCTGGGAGTCAAGGAAGGAGAGGGAAAGTGTGCTAGGTTAAGGAACAGAGAATTTATGGGATAGGAAAGGGATGGGATCGTGGGAAAGGAAATAACGGAGGATGTAGAGAATAAAAAGGGAGAGATGGAAAACAGAAGGAAAGGGAAATAAAAAGTGAAGATTAAGGAATGGGAAAGAAAACAAAGGGATGCAGGAAATTAAAAGAAAAGAAAAGTCATAATGAAAAAGGAAAAGTGAAGGTTAAGTAAGATTGGTTTATAGGAAAGGGATGGAGTTGTAGAGGAGTAAATAAGGATTATAAATTAATAAAAATTAAAGGATTAAAATCAGAAGGAAAATGGAAAAAATTAAGTGCAATTAAAGTAAGGTTAATTTATATGTCAGAAAGGGATTAAAGGAAAGGTAATAAAGAAAGAAGTTAGGGAAGAGAAGGAAACTTATTTGAAGTGTCTACGATATATGGGAAGGAAAAGAGGGAAGGGGAGGAGAGTAACTTGTGCCAAAGTCCACAGGAATGGAAGTAAAAAATGTGAGATAAAGAACGAAAGTGGATGGGAAGGGAAAGGAAAACTGGAGGAGGAGGAATAACAATTTAAAGAGCAAAGAGAGAGAAAGAGAAGTAAATAGATAGGGAGAAGAGACGAGGGCAGAGAGAGAGAGAGAGAGAGAGAGAGAGAGAGAGAGAGAGAGAGAGAGAGAGAGAGAGAGAGAGTAGTAGTAGTAGTAGTAGTAGTAGTAGTAGTAGTAGTAGTAGTAGTAGTAGTAATATAAAGACCTGTACTTAAAAACGATTTCTTCTTGCATAAGGACTATTTTCAAAGATCACATAAATTACTAGTGAAGTTCTCAGTATTTTTTTTTCTCCATTGACAATATGGAACCCTTATCAAATTATCACTAGTATCATGAAAACACCCTTGAAAACCCCAATAAAATCTATCAGAACCTACCTAAATCATTCAAGATTAGACGCAGAAATATTAAAAGAACACGATGCAAGATTTATATGAGAAAGGGAAGAACAGATAAGCGGAAGGAAGGAAAAAGAAACGGAGAAACAAATAAGCAGGAGGAAAGGGAAAGAAAAGAAACGGTTGATTGAGTGAAGAAAAAAAAAAAAGTTACGAGAAAAAAAAAACGTAGAAAAACAAAAGAACACGATGAAAGATATATACGAGAGATGGAGGGAGAAATAAGAAGGATGAAAGAAAAAGAAAATACCACAGGACTGAGAAAGGGAAAAAAGAAAAGGAAGGTTACAGGAAAAGATTAAACTACGTAACGATGAGAATTGATGGGACGCAGCGTGGGTGCGGGCGTGGGGGTCTTGATCTGAACCCCTTCGTGTGCTAAATGGCTTGAACATTATTTATGGAAAGTGTCCCTGTGTTATTACCGCTTTCACTCTCGTTAGAACAGTCTGTATTACTCTTGTGGGTGGGAGGGTGGGGAGGATGAGGACGAAGGAAGGACATATGGGTGAAGAAAAAACGAATATTGTTAGTGAAGGAGACGAAGGAGAAGAGATGTTAGGGAGGGAGAAGAGGCGAAGAATAGGTCGTGAAAGTATAAGGAGCAAAGAATAGACGTGAGAGAGAGAGAGAGAGAGAGAGAGAGAGGAGAGAGAGAGAGAGAGAGAGAGAGAGAGAGAGAGAGAGAGAGAGAGAGAGAGAATGGGTAGGTATATAGGGAGAGAAAACGCAATGAAGGATAGATAGGAAAGGGAGAAGGAGTAAGGATTGATGGAGAAAGGAAAGGGGATGAACGAGATGCGGGAGAGAAAGCGAGAGAAGGATAGATGTGGAACAGATGAGGGGGCGAAGAAGAGCCAGGGCAGAGAGAGGAGGGAGGATAGGGGGAGAGGGAGGAGGGAGAGGATGGGGGAGAGAAAAGAGATGGAGGATAGATGTTGTGCGTGTCGATAGGTTGACGAACGTATAAATAAAGTGAGGAGAAACAGAAGAAAAAGGAGATGGAAAGAAACGATAAAGGGAAAGATAAACGTGTGAGCAAGCATTCGAAGGATGAAAATGTAAATTTGAACTTCAAACAAGGAAACGTGAGAATGCCAAAGATGTGAAACTAAGAAAAGAATGAGAAGAATCAAAACAACGAAATGAAAATGGAAATAATAAAGAACAGGAAGAATACAAATTACGAAACTGGTCAGAAGAAAGGGAAAACTAAGAAAAAGAACTAAGAATAGAAGTAAGAGGAGTAGAGACGAACAAACAGACAGACAGACAAACTGAGAGAGAGAGAGAGAGAGAGAGAGAGAGAGAGAGAGAGAGAGAGAGAGAGAGAGGGAGGGAGGGGGGTAAAGGGAGTTAAGACTACCTAGATGAAAATGAAGATACTAAGGAGCAGAAAGAACAAACAAAAAAATGGAAAGGTAATCAGAAAAAAATATGTATATAAATATACAAAACAACTAAGACTAGAAGATGGATGAATAAGGAGAGACAGCCAGACAAACAGGCAGACAGAAGGAGCGGAAGTTGAGACTAGATGAAAATCGATATATTAAGGAGCAGAAAGAAAGGAAGAAAAATTAAAAATGATCAGAAGAAAAAGGGAAAAATACGTAAAACAACTAAGAATGGAAGCAAGACGAGCAGAGAGGGAGACAGACAGACAGACAGACAGAGACAGAGAGAGAGAGAGAGAGAGAGAGAGAGAGAGAGAGAGAGAGAGAGAGAGAGAGAGAGAGAGAGAGAGAGAGAGAGAGAGAGAGAGAGAGCGACAAACAAAACAGAGAGAAACAGACAGAAACGGAGAGATAGAGACTGAAAGAGAAGGAGAGGGCGTTGAGACTAGACTAAAGGTAATGCAGCTGTATACAGGAGCACCAAGATGGAGCATAACCAGCACGGCCGAACATAACGCCGCCATCTTGCGCTGGGCCTTGCGGTGTAATGCTCAGGACTCCATCATGTCGGGAGCAGGCGAGCATAACGGAGCTGGCTAACGAGATATAAAGAGCTTCGTCTGCAGGAACAATAAGAGGAGGTGAGGCGTCTGGCGGGGCCGTTATATTAGCGTAATGGTAGTTAGCATGCGATTAGAACAGCAGTAGTTAGTCGTTAAGTGGCCTGATTGGGGTAGTTAGTGAATTGTTAGGAAATTTCGCCTCAGCTTGGAGTGGATGAGTGAGAATGGTGCGTTCGTGTGTGTGTGTGTGTGTGTGTGTGTGGAGATTGTTGTTAGTGGTTGGAGAATGGTGTGAATTGTGATGATGGTGGGATGTTAGGGATTGCGGTTGTGAGGAGCAAGTGAGAGATTGTGATGGTGGTTATGAATGGGTTGGGTTATATTGGTGGTGAGTTGGGATTGTAATTTTAGAGATATGTGGTATTTGGGGATGGTGGGAGTGAAGGTGAGTTTGGCTGGGGAGAGCAATAAAAGATCAGTGGTGATAATAATTGTGGTGATGCAGGTGGTGAGAATGTTGATAGAGGCGTTTAGGTAATTCAAGGATGCAAGATATTCGAGTGGTGCTGGTGCTGGTGGTTGTGGTGGTGGTGGTGGTGGTGGTGGTGGTGGTGGTAGAGTCTCACCGTAAGAAGGGTCCATCAGGGTATCTATTAATTAGGCAGCACACCTCCTACACCTGTCACTCAGTCGTACCTTCCACTGATTTAATTAAAGACAGCGATGCCATGTGTCTTCCATCTGCTTGGTGTTTCGATGCAAAAAAAAAAATCCAGCCAAGAAGAAGAAAAAATACCCAAGCGTGTCTTGTTTTCTTACATACTTAATGAAGTGTCTGGTTCAGTGCTGGAACACATCTCTCCTTTAATGGATTTGCTTTCAAGGCTTTGAAGTTCTGACTGAAATTATTTTATATAAACGAGTCCCCTTATACCTACAAGACTTATTCAATATATCCTTTAATTTCCTTCTCTTTTGCAACACGAAGAACTATGACACGAAAATCATTAACAAGCTCTCGTTATTTATTTATTTATTTATTTATTTATTTATTTATCTGTATTGTTTTTTACGTATTAAGAAGACAGGCCAAGAACATCAAAAGGAAAAAAAAAGAAAAAGAAAAAAAAAAAACGTTCTCTCAATTTGCCCCCTTCAAAAAATCGAAGAAAAATATACTACGTTATTTCATAAATGCACTATATTTATAAATGAAATTTATTTGTAGTTATGTATAAATGCACTTTGATTATCTTGATTCTGTGGACCTACGTGTAATGAAGTATACGTATGTACTCTTGAGTCACACTTTACTGTTGTTAGAAGTAAAAATAATAACAAAATAACAGTAACATTGCAAATCTTGACCCGTGCAACAACCACCACCACCACCACCACCACCATCACCACCACCACGAGGGTCCCCAAGGTTTACGTCCCAAATAATATACACTTGTCGGCAGTATCGTAAGCTCTGAAAGGCCCGCCAGCCCCGCCGCCTCGCTCCTTCCCCGTTTTTTATCGCCCCTCAAACCTAAGTGGAGGGATTTATATGAGTCTGGGTACTGGTGGGGCTCGGCGATCACAAATCCATGCGTTTACGTTCACCAGGGCGCCGCGCGAAGGAGAGAAGGTTCGGCTGCCTCATTCTCTTGAGTCTTCAAGGGCGTTCACCGTGTAGAGGAGAAAACGTTTGCATCAACCGTAACAAGATGAGATTCAGAGAGAGAGAGAGAGAGAGAGAGAGAAAGAGAGAAAGAGAGAGAGAGAGAGAGAGAGAGAGAGAGAGAGAGAGAGAGAGAGAGAGAGAGAGAGAGAGAAAGAGAATCTTAAATAACGACTTCCTCATCCCCCAACATATCCCCACACCCATTAGCACACACACACACACACCACACACACACACACACACACACACACACACACACACACACACACTCCTCTCCCCTCCTTCCACATACACACACAGTACGAGTATATAGCACATCAACGTGGCGCCCCAAATGAAGTTCAAATTCTGCGTACGCGGCTGCAGTCCTTCAGGATAAGATTAACACAAACCTTTCATCAGCTGGAAAATGTCTACGGCGCACACCTGACACAGTGCTCGGGGCTCCGTGAAATAAAGGAGGATGTTAGTTAGGTTCCAGGCGGCCATTCCGACGACCCGCGCCACTGCAGAGCCCACACCGCCCTCGCGAGGCCACAGAGTGCGTCAGAAGGGATAGCAGCAGTAGAAGGACCGAGAAGAGGAGGAGGAGTAGGTGGAGGAGGAAGGGAAGGTGGAGGAGGAAGGTGGAAAGAGAAGAAATGAAGGGCAAAACAGAATAGCAGGAAAATGTAGTAGTAGTAATAGGAATAGGGGGGAGGAGGAGAGGAAAAAGTAGTAGTAGTGGTAGTAGTAGTAGTATTTGTAGTAGTAGTAGTAGTAGTAGTAGTAGTAGTAGTAGTAAAACAAGAACGAGGAGGAGTAGGATTAGGAAAAGGAAAGGAGAGAAATTAAGGGCAAAACATAATAGGAGGAAAAAGTAGTACTTTTAGTAGTAGTAGTAGTAGTAGTAGTAGTAGTAGTAGTAGTAGTAGTAGTAGTAGTAGTAGTAGTTGTTGTTGTTGTTGTTGTTGTTGTTGTTGTTGTTGTTGTTGTTGTTGTTGTGGTTGTTTTTGTTGTTGTTCGAGGAGAAGGACGAGAAAGAGAAGGAAGAAGAAATAAATAAAGAAAGGATGAAAGAAAGAAAAGGAGAAGAAACGTCGAGACCTGGAGTGTGAAGAAAGACAGCATTATCCAATTAGGAGTGAAGAGGAGGAGGAGGAGGAGGAGGAGGAGGAGAAAAATAAAGGAAACGAAATGCAATGACAAATAATAACAAACTATTTATTATTATTTTTGTTATTATTAATATTAGTGTTATTATGATCATTATAATGACAATATTTATTATTATTATTATTATTATTATTATTATTATTATTATTATTATTATATGATAGCGATGAAAGTCATTTCACGTGTCCTGTCTCGTGCCTTTCTGAAATTTAATCCGAATTCAGTTTATTGGTTCCTCGTAAGCTAAATTAGGATTCTTTAAGAGCATTTTGTGATTAGGACAGTGAGAGAGAGAGAGAGAGAGAGAGAGAGAGAGAGAGAGAGAGAGAGAGAGAGAGAGAGAAAAAAAAAAATTGCACTGTGTGTGTGTGTGTGTAAAGGTCTGGAATGTGAACCATCCCTGGAAGCGGACTAATTTCACCTTTTCTGACATCTTTATGGAAGTTCGGCTCCCTACACACACACACACACACACACACACACACACACACACACACGTTCCCCTGTTTTACCCTGCATTCACGATAGCACGATCAGAACGAGGGGCGTCGCTTTGCCCACGCGTGTGTTTGTGTATAAAGAGTGCTTCATTTAAACATGCAATCTGAACGGGTCATTTAAGACAAGGCACAGGAGGAGCCACGCGCGACACGACTTGCTCTCCACCCCTGCCGGGAATGACAGCACGGGCGCCAGACCAGCACAAGGCTAGACAAACCACGACACGAGAATAGAAGTTAGGAAAGAGAGTGAGTGTAAAAAAATAAAAAACTTCTTACAGGGAATCATTTGGACGATCCCAATACTATATATATAGAGAGCATACCAGCTCCCCCCGTTATTGGCAATCTATTTTCTGATTGGATCTTTTACCGGCTGGTGAGCTCAGTCGCACAGGTTCCCGCCAAGACTGGCGCGCTGCTGCCAGACGCATGCCTGTAGCCCAGAAGATATCTGCCAAGTGAGTGTTCCTGGTGCTGCTGAGCCGTCACGCCCCCTCCCTTGCGTCACGAAGAAAACAATGTGGGGTGTATTGCCAAGACGTCACCGTCACCTTAGCATCACCGGCCAGCGTACGACGCCGCCACGTCTCCCTGCCTGGCGCGTCTCGTCTCACGGAGAGATGGAAAATCTTATCGCAATTTTCTAGGAAGCAGGGCATGCGACGTTGGTTAATATCGTAACGTTTGGTCTTCTTATCTAGGGCCGTGGCAGGCTGGCTGGCGGCCCACGACAGGTCTGACGAGACTTGACTGGCGGCTGTCAACGGGCTCGTCCTGCAGCAGCCCGTGTCCCGCCGGCCGCCAGTCTCGGTAAAATTATTAAAATTCCATCGAATAAACATGTGCGCGTGTTATGTCTCCTAGCAGCTGCGAAGGAAGACCCAAGAGACGCTGACTCGGAAGCCTTCCTCGCGATGGCCGCCGTGTGAGCGTTTGTACACGGCCATAATGCTCCATAAAGAAGTGTGTGGCGGCGGGATGCCCACCACCACACGCTTGATATTAGTAATGAAAAATTTTCCCCGCACTGTTGGCGCCTCCTTCCACCAGCAGGATGCCCCCGTGAATCCCGCCGTCGCCCATACTCCCAAAATGAATACCAACACAGCATTCATTTTCATTTCAACGCGGGCTGACGTATGAGGCAAGGGCGCCGCGTGTACCTCCTCCCGCCCCTACTGTTGAGACATCAGTGCCACGACGCGTCCTGAAAGCCTGCTGTCGCCCGCCGCTGTGGTGCATTGTTTGTTTTAGCCGTGGCTGACAACCCTATGAGGACTGCGGCACACACACAGGCACGGCAGAATGGTGGTGTACGATACTTTGGGCTGCAGCGTGAGGACATGCAAGACATAAACAAAGCTCCGCGATGGGCCTCCTGACAGTTAATCTCTCCCTTTCCTTCTGTATATCTCTTAGTTCTTCCTACCTCACCGTCTTTTTTTAGTCTTATTTATTACTTCCTTTTCCGGCCGTTTTTTCGTCCTGTAATGCCGCTTTTTCCTCCTTTGCTTTCCACTCAACATTCCAACCTTTTTTTTTTTTTTTATTCACTCTCTTTTCCTCTGTTTTTTGCATTGTTTTTATAGTGCGGCTGCAGGGTAGAAAACGTTTCCATCGAGATTTCATCTACACACTACATTTTTACCTACGTGTTGCAATTTTACCAACCAACTGCAGTTACAGAAGCATTTACATCCAGAACTGCCATCCCAGGGGAAGTTTCACTCGCCGCTTATTTATGTTGTAACGCACGCAAGACTCCTGAGTTTTTTTTTTTTCCGAAATTCGATAGGTGTTCGCTAAAAAAAAAAAAAAAAAAAAGATAACAAAATAAATAAACACATACCGACAGTAGTAAGAGACGTTAAGCGATTACACTGAGGACTTTGAATAATAAGAAACTTTTTTTTTCCTCTTTTTATGTCACTTATGCCTATTCTTCTTTCCACTCGACTGTGAGCCACATAAGAAGTAGGAGTATTGTTATTTTCTTCTGTTTGTCTATATATTACACTTACTATACACTATAAACATGTTGAATGATTTATATTCTGCCGCAAAACAGCATGTGTTGATACTTTAAGAAGGGAAACAAGCTACATACTTCACCCCCTCTCCACAAAAAAAGGGCCTTATAGCATGATCAATGTCCTCTATCATCTTTTTTCCTTCCCAGTGTTGCTGCTGCTGAGATGGAGAAGGGCCAAGGGAAGACAGAAGGGGGGACGAGGAGGATGATGGTGAGGAAGAGCTAGACAGAAAGGAAGAAGGTAATCGAAACATTGATTTTTCTCCTTTATATGCATTTTGCTAGCAGGGCCATGAACATGTGTGTGTGTGTGTGTATGTGTGTGTGTGTGTGTGTTTGGCGTTGCGTAGTCCAGTTTCCATGTCTGTTTCCCGTGGGTGACGTTTTGTTTTATTTATTTATCTGTATAGTTTTACGTATTCGTGTGTATATTTTTCCTTTCCGCGGCGGCATCCCAGAAAATCTTGCATGT
>NC_087161.1:16871022-16878522 GCF_035594125.1 Scylla paramamosain
GAGAGAGAGAGAGAGAGAGAGAGCTTAACTTTGTACTAAGGCACTCCATTGCAGCCTTACACACAGGATTGTAAACATTAAGCTGTACATGATTCTTCTTCTGAGTTGCGGAAGGCAGTTCAGAAAGAAAAATAAGCTCAGTAGTTAACTTGATAAACGCCTTGCATTCTCTCTCTCTCTCTCTCTCTCTCTCTCTCTCTCTCTCTCTCTCTCTCTCTCTCTCTCTCTCTCTCTCTCTCTAAATATAATGTACATAGAAAAGAAGATTCCATAAATTTTCAAAAGGGAGCTGTGGTCTTAACTAAAAATGATCACTGTCTAGTGTCATTCACTTAAGAGCTGCTGCGCGGGACGGCTTTTGTGAACGAGGGAGTCACTGCACTGTCATTATCAGTCACTCGCACTTCCCTCGTCATTGTTCGGCACTTTCATTATCAGGCACTCGCACACTCATTATCACACTCGCACCTCCCAGATCACTGACTTACGCTGACACTGTTAGGCACACCTCCACTTCACGGCACTGTCATTGTCAGGCACATTATTACACTTTATAGGACTGTCACTGTCGGGCACAATATTTCGCACACCCTCGGCACTTATGTCACTGTCACTGTCAGGCATTTCCATGTTCGCCACCCCTCTTTACTCTCACTGTCAGGTGGGTGTATCCGAAACCAGGCGTGGGCGGCGCACTTCACCTGCTGGGAGGACATCCTGGTGACGTCCACTGCTGAGGTGAAGGCGTTCTACAGCACCATGGTGTCGTGGGAGAAGCCACGCTGACACATCATCGAGCGGCACCTCGGCACCTCGAGGAGGATGTCGGACATTACCGCTCTCGTAGTGCGTTCACTCCTTCAGGGGAATCCGTAGCGCCGTGAGGTGATGTGTTTGCTGCACCTGGGCCTTGTGCAGCACTGTGAGAGTCCCCACTCGCCTTTGGTGCTCCAGGCTGTCCAGCTGGTGGATGGGGGCGTCTTGGTGAGTGTGTGGGTGCGCTCGCTGCTGTCTCTGCTGTATCTGCTGCCGCTGCTGTTGTCGCTCCGTTTGGGGCTGCTGTCCCTGGCTGCATCACCGTAGATGAGGCGCTCGGCCAGCCACTGCACCTTGTCCAGCAGGGAGAGGTGGGACTGGGCACTGCACATCCACGTAAGAGGACTGTACTCCATGATGGGTCTCACCTGCGCCTTGAATAGCGTCATGAGGCTTTTGGCATCGAGTAGGCTCATTCGACGCAGGAGTGTCACCCTCAGGGAGGCCTTGCGTGCCACGCTCTCTAGGTGGCGGTCGAAGCTGAGTTTGGAGTCAATCTTCACCCCCAGGATGTTGATTGAGTCCTTGATGGCAAGGGTGTCTTCTCCAAATTTCACCTGGCCTTCCATCAGCCTGGCGTCCTCCCGTGAACGTGAGATGACCAAGGCAGCAAACTTGACTTGCCACCGTTTACCCTAGGCCATGATGTCACCTAGGTGGCGGTAGATGGCATCGATCAGATTCACGGACTCCTCTCTACCATAACTGTGTGAGAGAGTGGCATTATCCCCATAGGCCGGCTCTCTCTCTCTCTCTCTCTCTCTCTCTCTCTCTCTCTCTCTCTCTCTCTCTCTCTCTCTCTCTCTCTCTCTCTCTCTCTCTCTCTCTCTCTCTCTCTCTCTCTCTCTCAACCAATGATTCAGTTTCGTATTTGCTCTCCTATTAAGACGTAAAAAACCATAGTAATAATTTCAGGAAGAATAGTACGTTTAATGAAAATAGTTAATGATATAATGACAAACGTACCTTGTCTTTACTGACAAACTTAATATGACTGGGGCACCACCATTTTTATAATTTCGACATTCTAAACTTACTGTAGATTAAGTTAAATCATTCTGTTAACTTAATATAATGAGAGTTTAATTGAACGTGACAACAAAATCACTCAAAGGGCGATGCATTTTCATTTAATTTTTTTTTTATTGTCGATGCATCTTATTCATTTTGACGTTGGTTAAATAAAATTACAACAGAAAAATTACAATGCCTCCTAGCTAGTCTTTCCTTCTTCTTCTTCTTCTTCTTCTTCTTCTTCTTCTTCTTCTTCTTCTTCTTCTTCTTCTTCTTCTTCTTCTTCTTCTTCTCCTCTGATTTGTCTTTCTTTTTCTCTCTCGCTTCTTCCTTATCGGGTTGTTGTTGTTGTTGTTGTTGTTGTTGTTGTTGTTGTTGTTGTTGTTGTTGTTGTTGTCTTCTTCTTCTTCTTCTTCTTCTTCTTCTTCTTCTTCTTCTTCTTCTTCTTCTTCTTCTTCTTCCGGCTTCTTTCATGGACAAAAAAAAATCCAAACTTTAATTTACATATATAATATTATTTCAAGCACTGAAAAAAAAAAGAATTATAAGGTTGGGAAGAAAATAACAATACGACGCATATTTCGATCCAGGTAGTCAACGTTATTGTCTATTATACATTGGCGAGGTGATAATGTAAAATATTAAGTAGGAAAACGAAAGTAAAGTAAAAAAAAAAATTCTACTATATTTGGAAATGAACGAATACATATGTATATTATTGAAATTAAAGCATGTGAGAGAGAGAGAGAGAGAGAGAGAGAGAGAGAGAGAGAGAGAGAGAGAGAGAGAGAGAGAGAGAGAGAGAGAGAGATGGCAAGGAAATAAATGAAAAAGCTTATTTGATTTTTAAATTAGTAAATAGATTTAAAAGAGAACTGGTAAAACAAATAAAAATAATTACTATATTTTAAAATTGATACATGAATGAAAAAAGAGAAGTGGCGAGAGATTAAAAAGACGCCACTAAATTCGGGAAAGAATGAGTAAAAATACAGAGGAGTGAGAATAAAGTTTTAAAAAATGTTGCCATATTTGGAACAGAATTAATAAAAGAGAAGAGTGAAGAACATATATTTAAAAGCGTCTCAGTATTTGGAGGAAGAAAGTATTTGGGGCAGAATGAATAAAATAGGAGAGTGAGAAGGGATTTTAAAAACCTCACTATATTTGGCAAAGTGAGTGAAAAAAAGGAAGCTTGTGAATCCCTCGGCTCTAATTGGAGGACAAAGCGGAGGAAGAAATAATTGGACGCGCGGATGACAAATGGAGACTAAGATGAACTGACAAAGGAACATCAGCGATCGTGGACAAGCAAAACAAACACCTAACAAACAAGACACCTAAGAAAAGACCAAAAAAAAAAATATCCGTTCGTAATTCAGAAGATGCGCACCTAACATATCTTTGTATACTGTACGCACATACATATATAACATACATACATACATACACACATACATGCATGAGTACATACATAGTATACATATATATATATATATATATATATATATATATATATATATATATATATATATATATATATATATATATATATATATATATATATATATATATATATATATATATATTCAGAACAGATGCGTCATTTCGTAGTTATACCGAATGGAAGGTAGAAAGTTAGAGTGAAGAGTAACTTGAAAATAGAAGCAGAAAGATACATGTATATATAAAAAAAAAAATTAATAAAACCTTAAACAGACAAATTAATCAATATCAACAAACAGCCAAAGAAATACTGTATAGTAGGAACGAACAATTTAGATAAAATGTAAATTAGAGATATTCTAGATACAGAGTTAATAACACTAATAAACACCAACAACAAACAACACATGACGAGTGAAAAGTAGGGAAACGTGCAGAAAGGCAGAAAGACGTTTAAGAATAGGAGATAGGTGAACATGGAGAGAATGAGAGATAGAAAAGACGGAAAGTGAAAACTACATAATGAATTAGGCAGTGGAGGAATGCTAATACAATGACGTGCTGAGAATGATACGAACTGAATTTTATTCTTATTATAACGCACTTCTCTTGTTTTAAAAGTTAAGTAAAAATTCTCTCTCTCTCTCTCTCTCTCTCTCTCTCTCTCTCTCTCTCTCTCTCTCTCTCTCTCTCTCTCTCTCTCTCTCTCTCTCTCTCTCTCTCTCTCTCTCTCTCTCTCTCTCTCTCCCCGAAGCACTAATTACATTATTCATAAAGCTAATTTGTAGTGTCAGTTATGGAATCATCGACACAATTATGTACTTGTGAAGACATAATTATTCTGCATTAATTATCATGAATGAGTGTGGGTATTGCTTTTTGTTATTCTGTCTTTCTGTGCGGCTTTTTTTTTTATTTGTGAGTATTTTATTTGCATTGATATATTTCCAGTCTCTCTCTCTCTCTCTCTCTCTCTCTCTCTCTCTCTCTCTCTCTCTCTCTCTCTCTCTCTCTCTCTCTCTCTCTCTCTCTCTTGCTCTGTATCTATTTGATCAATTATTCATGTCATGCGCACAAAATAATTTTCCTAACTAAAAGCTTTTGTTATATGGTCATGCATTTTTCCCTGTGTGTGTGTGTGTGTGTGTGTGTGTGTGTGTGTGTGTGTGTGTGTGTGTGTGTGTGTGTGTGCTTTGAATGTAATGTTTTTAGCCAAGCTGCAGGTAGTAAAGAAAATTATGACATGCAGCTGAAACAGATTAAATAGAGAGAGTCATTGATGTGTGTGTGTGTGTGTGTGTGTGTGTGTGTGTGTGTGTGTGTGTGTGTGTGTGTGTGTGTGTGTGTGTCTGTGTGTGTGTGTGTGTGTAGTATACCTGCGTTCAGTTCTAAATCGGGAGTCTATGCAAATATAATGACAACGAGTGGAATTCAAGTATATATATACACACGCACATATAATAAAAGTGCGTGTATATTATACGTATAATTTACCATTCTTCTTGTTTAGTGTGAGTTCATAATCATACACATGTTTCCGCTTTGATTCATCACCTCACTACTGATTTCTCACCATGGTTTCTGAAATTAGTGTTCACTTACACGCATCATAGATCAGATTTCTCTAGTAATATACTGCATACACACACACACACACACACACACACACACACACACACACACACACACACACACACACACACACACACACACACACACACACACACACACACACATATATATATATATATATATATATATATATATATATATATATATATATATATATATATATATATATATATATATATATCAAGCATAAATTGATGAATGAATAGGTAGATTGAATGACAGAAAGGTGACCTTGAGACTGAATTTTAAAAAAGAGAGAAACAGAAAATGAATGGTAAGAAAGATAAATAAGATCAATAAGAAGAAAAGATGAATCACACGGAGTAACCATATTAAGTTAGCGTGGATATATTACGCCAGGTTATGCTAGGCTACCAAACCTAACCTAAACTTACCTAACCTAACTTAAGCTTTACTAACCTAACCATCAAATCTAAGCTAACCCAACTCAAACTAACCTAGCTTAATCTAACCTAATTAAATCTAACCTAAACTTACTTGAACTGATCTAACTTAACCTAAACTCAACCTAACCTAAACTTATCTAAACTTACCTAACCTAACCTAATCTAAACTCCACTTGCCTATAGTAAAATTTGCTGGGATGTCCAGTTTTTCATATAATCCTAAAACTCCATGTGCAAGATAAACTGTTTGGAGTCACGGCCATGCAGAGGAGGAGGAGGAGGAGGAGGAGGAGGAGGACAAACGGACAGGTCAATTAGGCTTACTACAATGTTAGATTACAAAGCAACTCAAAGGCAGAATTATAAAGTGCAGTATTTTAACATCGTAGTGGAGATAATGGTGGTACCATTAGTTGTGTAAGTAGTAATAGTAGTAGTACTAGTACTACTACTACTACTACTACTAGTAGTAGTAGTAGTAGTAGTAGTAGTAGTAATAGTAGTAGTACTAGTACAACTACTACTACAACTACTACTAGTAGTAGTAGTAGTAGTAGTAGTAGTAGTAGTAGTAGTAGTAGTAGTAGTAGCAGCAGAGAGGCTTATTAAGAGAGAGAAATACCAGCGCCCCACTTCCCCTCTCCATTCCCAGTGCTTAGTAAAAGGGAAAGTCTTGTTAAGTTAGACTTTTAGTGGGATTATAATTTGTCATCATTTGTGTCCTCCCCCTTTCTTTTTTTTTCAGTTCAGAGTTGCATTTTTTTTTCTAGTTTTCGGTGTTTGTTTTTTTTTTAGGATTTGTTGGTTTTATGTGTGTGTGTGTGTGTGTGTGTATGTGTGTGTGTGTGTGTGTGTGTGTGTGTGTGTGTGTGTGTGTGTCTGGTGCAAGAGAGAGAGAGAGAGAGAGAGAGAGAGAGAGAGAGAGAGAGAGAGAGAGAGAGAGAGAGAGAGAGAGAGAGACTAAAAGACGTGAGCATGCGGATCGAAATAATTGGAGAGTCAGAAGTGGAGGAGAGGGAATAAAGAGAAGACATAAGAGAAAGAGAAAGAAAAAAGAACAAGAGTAAATTGCGAAAATTGGATAAGAAATAAGGATAATGAAATGAGGAAGCAGAGAAAGAAAGGAAGAGATAAGATGCCTCAGTTAACCTTGAGATGGAAGGGAGGAAAGGTATACATAACTACTGCACGATGTATTTAATTGCCTGCATAACTTACTCCTAATGTCACGCCCCTTGTGTTGTAATGAGTAAGGATTTACAGGCGGCGGTGGTGCTGGTGCTGCTAGTGATGGTAATGATGGAGGTCGAAAATGTGTATGGTTAGTATTCTATTTTTTTTTTTTTTTTTGGGGGGGGGGTTAAAGTTTAAGTATTGATCCTTTAATTAGTAAAGGTTGTAGTGTTGGTAGTGATAGGTCTCTCTCTCTCTCTCTCTCTCTCTCTCTCTCTCTCTCTCGCTCTCTCTCTCTCTCTCTCTCTCTCTCTCTCTCTCTCGCTCTCTCACTCGTGTACCCAAATTTACACACACACACACACACACACACACACACACACACGAGCAGGCTGTCAGAGGCTCCTTAATAAACAAACACTAATTGATGAGAGAGAGTCAAGTGTTCTCATAACCCCTTATGTCCCCCTCCCTTCCTTTCTCTCCCCCTCACGTCTCCTTCCCTTCCTTCTCCCTTCCATCACTACCTGCAAACATATTCCTCCCTCACTTCCGTCTCTTCATATTCGTACGTCTCTTCATATTCGTACTACACCAGTCATTCCTTTCTCTCCTTCCTTCCCTGTAGCTTCCATCTCTCCCTTCCCACCCCTCGTCCATCCCTGTTTTCCCCCTGCTCTCCCCCTCCCAGCACACTGCCAGCACACAAACTTTCCCTCCCTCGCCTCGTCGTCACCATCGCGGCAGGAAACTCGTCGGAAACTAAGTGATGTATTGAGGTAGTATGTGAGAAGTATTATGCTGCTGCTGGTGCTCCTACTCCGCCTCCTCCTTGCTCTCCTCACAGAGCCCTGAACAAGCTACGTAGTAATCTGTGTGTATGTGTGTGTGTGTGTATCCCTTGAGTGCTTGCCTCTTTTTTATGTATAATCCTGTTTTATTATTGAAAAATCATGTAGAATTTATGTACTGTTTGTATATTAAATTTTGATCATCATCGTCATCATCACCA
>NC_087161.1:16883522-16893522 GCF_035594125.1 Scylla paramamosain
CCAAACACCGGCGATGAATAATTTTCGCTTGAACCTGAAACACAGAAGGAAGTTAAAAAAAATGAGTTTTTATTTATTTATTTATTTTTTTCTTCATTCGTTTGCTAAGATGGTCTAAGTAGCTGTTTCATCTATCATCGCAGTTATGTATGAATTTACTTTCTCAAAAGATTTGGATAATTCTTTTATTTATAATTTTATTTAGCTCTCTCTCTCTCTCTCTCTCTCTCTCTCTCTCTCTCTCTCTCTCTCTCTCTCTCTCTCTCTCTCTCTCTTTTATTTAAACAAAAATTTACATCACGCTTAAAACAACACGTTTTTTTATGTTGTTATTTGAAAAGCCTATACTTAAATGTAAAGAAGAAAATATATACAAAAAGCGAACTCATCCTCCTATATATATATATATATATATATATATATATATATATATATATATATATATATATATATATATATATATATATATATATATATATATATATATATATATATATATATATATATATATATATATATATACACATATACACACATGATTAACACAGCACTAGTGTGGGAGTTTGTGTTTTAGTGTGTGTGTGTGGTTTTAGGAGTGTGTGTGCAGCCACTTTCACTTGCTGAAGTGTCATTGTCTTTGTATCACTCGTGGCTGCCGTAAACACATTCCACAGTCTGGAGGTTCTGGCTGTGTAAGAGCGCTGGTGCTGCCTCGAGTAAGATCGAGGCACTTGCACCAGCATGTCATTGGAGGTGGTGGTCCTGGACTCCCTCTGGACATCTTAGCGAGCTGAGATGAGGGACCTCCAGAACCCGGGCCTTGTGCTGGACCACCAGCGCCGACACGTCCCGCCGATGCTCCAGCGACGTGACTCCGGTCTGCTGCTGCTGCTGCTGCTGCTGCTGCTGCTGCTGCTGCTGCTGCTGCTGTCCGTCCATCCCCACCAAGCGCAGGGCACGTCGTTGCACAGCATCCAGTCTCTGCAAGTGGGTGGGGGCACTCGACATCCAGGACAAGGCACTGTACTCCATACAAGGCCGTATCTGAGCCTTGTACAGTGTGAGGATGCCCCGGGAGTCGAGGTTTCCTGACATCCGACGCAGTGCAGAGACTCGCTGGGAGACCTGGTGGGCAACAGCAGCAACATGGTGGTCAAAGCGCAGGCCACAGTCCACTGTCACTCCCAGCAACTTGACGTGTTCCTGGAGGGGAAGTGTCTGGCCTCCAAAAATCAGACAGCCTGAGACGGCTGGGGAGGCAGCTGGGGACCGTGAGATGACCATGGCCTGCGTCTTTTCTGGAGCGAAGCTGACTTGCCACGCCTCTCCCCACTCCATCACCAGCCTGAACTGCCTATTCAGCTCTCTAACGGCTCGCTGACTGTCGGAGCGGCAGTAGGAGCGGGAGAGATTGCAGTCGTCGGCGTATGTAAGCAGAGTCGGTATTTGCCTCAGGAGGTCATTGATGTACATGTTCCACAGGATCGGGCCCAACACTGAACCCTGTGGAACTGAGGCCTGTATAGGTAACGGCTGGGATGCCTGTCCATTGATGACTACCCGGAGGGTTCTTCCCTGGAGGTAGTTCTCGAGCAGTGCAAGGAGGTTGCCTTGGATACCCTTGGCGCAAAGCTTTTTAACAAGCTCCGCGTGCCAGACCCTATCAAAGGCCCCAGCAATGTCCAGGGCCACCACAAGAGTATCCAGACCTTCGTCCAGGGCATCCTGCCAGCCTTGGGAGAGGAGGGTGAAGAGGTCCGCTGTTGAGCGGCCAGGCCGGAAGCCGAACTGTCTGTCTGAGAGGAGGCGGTGCTCACTCAGGTGATGACAGATGACACCTGCCACCACCTGCTCCAGCAACTTGCCCACCACGGAGAGCAGCGAGATGGGTCTGTAGTTGCTGGGCTCAGACTTTGAGTTCTTCTTGTGGGCTGGTACCACTCGCGCCTCCTTCCATATAGAGGGCCATCTGTGCTCCATCAGGCAGGCCCTGAAGACGCTGGTGAGAGGACCTGACAGCTCACTAGCGCAGCGTTTGAGGAGCCGCGGGCTGATGTCGTCCGGGCCGGTGGCTTTGTTCTCCTCTACTTCCCTCATTAGCCGCTCCACCTGTTCACGTGTCACCTGAACATCGGCGACGGTGTGGTCTATTTCCTGAGGGAGGTGAGGTGGACGTCTACCCGGATCAGTGACTGACATCTCTGCAAAAAACTCAGCGAGTAGAGAAGCCTTGTCCTCAACTCCTGGTGGCTGTTGTCCCGTCCGGCCTTGTTAGTGGAGGAACAGTGTCACGGTGGCATGTCCCTTGCTGCTCCTTGACAAGCCTCCACCAGGTCTTAGCTCTCTCTCTCTCTCTCTCTCTCTCTCTTAGCTCTCTCTCATCTCTATCTCTCTCTCATCTCTATCTCTCTCAGCTCTCTTAGCTCTCTCTCTCTCAGCTCTCTCTTATCTCTCTTATCTCTCTCTCTTATCTCTTAGCTCTCTCTCTCTCTCTCTCTCTCTCTCTTAGCTCTTCTCTTAGCTCTCTCTCTCTCTCTTAGCTCTTCTCTTAGCTCTCTCTCTCTCTCTCTTAGCTCTCTCTCTCTCTCTCTCTCTCTCTCTCTCCCTCTCTTAGCTCTCTCTCTCAGCTCGCTCTCTCTCTTAGCTCTCTCTCTCATCTCTCTCAGCTCTCTCTCTCTCTCTCAGCTCTCTCTCAGCTCTCTTAGCTCTCTCTCTCTCTCTTAGAGCTCTCTCTCTCACTCTCTTAGAGCTCTCTCTCTCTCTCTCTCTCTCTTAGCTCTCTTAGCGCTCTCTCTCTCTCTTAGCTCTCTCATCTCTCTCTCTTATCTCTTAGCTCTCTCTCTCTCTCTCTCTCTCTCTCTCTCTCTCTCTCTCTCTCTCTCTCTCTCTCTCTTAGTTCTCTCTCTCTTAGCTCTTCTCTTAGCTCTCTCTCTCTCTCTTAGCTCTCTCTCTCTCTTAGCTCTCTCTCATCTCTCTCAGCTCTCTCTCTCAGCTCTCTCTTATCTCTCTCTCTCTCTCTCTCTCTCTTAGCTCTCTTAGCGCTCTCTCTCTCTCTCTTAGCTCTCTCATCTCTCTCTCTTATCTCTTAGCTCTCTCTCTCTCTCTCTCTCTCTCTCTCTCTCTCTCTCTTAGCTCTTCTCTTAGCTCTCCCCCTCTCTCTTAGCTCTCTTAGCTCTCTCTCCCCCTCTCTCTTAGCTCTCTCTCTCTTAGCTCTCTCTCCCCCTCTCTCTTAGCTCTCTCTCTCTCTTAGCTCTCTCTCTCATCTCTTAGCTCTCTCTCTCATCTCTTAGCTCTCTCTCTCATCTCTTAGCTCTCTCTCTCATCTCTCTCAGCTCTCTCTCTCATCTCTCTCAGCTCTCTTTCTCATCTCTCTCAGCTCTCTCTCTCTCTCTCTCTCTCTCAGCTCTCTCTCAGCTCTCTTAGCTCTCTCTCTCTCTCTCTCTCTAGCTCTCTCTCTCTCTCTCTCTCTCTTAGAGCTCTCTCTCTCTCTTAGAGCTCTCTCTCTCTCTCTCAGCTCTCTCTCTCTCTCTCTCTCTCAGCTCTCTTTTTTTTTTTTTTTTTTTTATTTAAACAAAATTTACATCAGGCTTAAAACAACACGTTTTTTATGCTGTTATTTGAAAAGCCTATACTTAAATGTAAAGAAGAAAATATATACAAAAAGTAAACTCATCCTACTATATATATATAGACATGATTAACACAGCACTAGTGTGGGGGGTTGTGTTTTACGCCACCTGTGTGCAGCCACTTTCACTTGCTGGAGTGTCATTGTCTGTGTATCACTCGTGGCTGCCGTAAACACATTCCACAGTCTGGAGGTTCTAGCTGTGTAAGAGCGCTGGTGCTGCCTCGAGTAAGATCGAGGCACTTGCACCAGCATGTCATTGGAGGTGGTGGTCCTGGACTCCCTCTGGACAGCTCGTGGTGGGAGCCTTATCGAGCTGAGATGAGGGACCTCCAGAACCCGGGCCTTGTGCTGGACCACCAGTGCCGACACGTCCCGCCGATGCTCCAGCGACGTGACTCCGGTCTGCTCCTCCTGCTGCTGCTGCTGCTGCTGTCCGTCCATCCCCACCAAGCGCAGGGCACGGCGTTGCACAGCATCCAGTCTCTGCAAGTGGGTGGGGGCACTCGACATCCAGGACAAGGCACTGTACTCCATACAAGGCCGTATCTGAGCCTTGTACAGTGTGAGGATGCCCCGGGAGTCGAGGTTTCCTGACATCCGACGCAGTGCAGAGACTCGCTGGGAGACCTGGTGGGCAACAGCAGCAACATGGCGGTCAAAGCGCAGGCCACAGTCCACTGTCACTCCCAGCAACTTGACGTGTTCCTGGAGGGGAAGTGTCTGGCCTCCAAAAATCAGACAGCCTGAGACGGCTGGGGAGGCAGCTGGGGACCGTGAGATGACCATGGCCTGCGTCTTTTCTGGAGCGAAGCTGACTTGCCACGCCTCTCCCCACTCCATCACCAGCCTGAGCTGCCTATTTAGCTCTCTAACGGCTCGTTGACTGTCGGAGCGGCAGTAGGAGCGGGAGAGATTGCAGTCGTCGGCGTATGCAAGCAGAGTCGGGATTTGCCGCAGGAGGTCATCGATGTATATGTTCCACAGGATCGGGCCCAACACTGAACCCTGTGGAACTGAGGCCTGTATAGGTAACGGCTGGGATGCCTGTCCATTGATGACTACCCGGAGGGTTCTCCCCTGGAGGTAGTCCTCGAGCAGTGCAAGGAGGTTGCCCTGGATACCCTTGGCGCAAAGCTTTTTTACAAGCCCCGCGTGCCAGACCCTATCAAAGGCCCCAGCAATGTCCAGGGCCACCACAAGAGTATCCAGACCTTCGTCCAGGGCATCCTGCCAGCCTTGGGAGAGGAGGGTGAGGAGGTCCGCTGTTGAGCGGCCAGGCCGGAAGCCGAACTGTCTGTCTGAGAGGAGGCGGTGCTCACTCAGGTGATGACAGATGACACCTGCCACCACCTGCTCCAGCAACTTGCCCACCACGGAGAGCAGCGAGATGGGTCTGTAGTTGCTGGGCTCAGACTTTGAGTTCTTCTTGTGGGCTGGTACCACTCGCGCCTCCTTCCATATAGAGGGCCATCTGTGCTCCATCAGGCAGGCCCTGAAGACGCTGGTGAGAGGACCTGACAGCTCACTGGCGCAACGTTTGAGGAGCCGCGGGCTGATGTCGTCCGGGCCGGTGGCTTTGTTCTCCTCTACTTCCCTCATCAGCCGCTCCACCTGTTCACGTGTCACCTGAACATCGGCGACGGTGTGGTCTGTTTCCTGAGGGAGGTGAGGTGGACGTCTACCCGGATCAGTGACTGACATCTTCTCTGCGAAAAAATCAGCGAGTAGAGAAGCCTTGTCCTCACTGCTGGCGGCTGTTGTCCCGTCCGGCCTTGTTAGTGGAGGAACAGTGTCGCGGCGGCCTGTTCCTTGCTGCTCCTTGACAAGCCTCCACCAGGTCTTGTGGCCAACCCCTGAGCCACAGAGCTTTTGCCTCAGGTCCTCTCGCTGCTGCCGTCTCGCCCACCTGCAGGTAGCTGTCACCCGTCTACACGCCACACGGTGTTGGGCCCAGTTGTAGTGTGTTGGACGACGTTTGTACCTCACCCAGGCTTCGTGTTTAGCCTCAGCGGCCGCTCGGCATCGGTAACCAAACCAAGCAGGGTCATTAGGCCTAACGAGGTACCTTCTGCTAGGGACGTGTTGCTGCTGGAGGGCAAGGAGCTTGGTGGTGAGGGCACGGGCCTTTTCCTCCGCGTTGCCTATCAGTAGGGCGTCCCAGTCGAAGCGAACGATGTCGTGTCTCAGGGATGCCCAGTCAGCCTGCTCCCACAGCCAGATAGTGCGCGGGGCGGCGGCCTCCCTCGCTATATCCAGCTTGACTCGTGCCAGCACGGCATGGTGGTCGGAGGTGCCCACCGTCCCCAGTTGATGGCAGACGATGCTGGAGTCAGGGAGATCTGTTAGCACAGGGTCCAGCGACCCTCCCCTCTCATGTGTAGGGAAGGACACGTGGTTCGTCAGACCCTGCACCATCAGGAGGCTGTTAAAGGCATCCTGCTCCAGGTGGAAGTTTAGATCCCCCAGAATCATGACGTGGGAACACTTGTGTCGCTGTAGCATAGTGTCCAATTCCTCCGTCAGAAAATCCAGCGCTGAACGTCCTTGCCTTGGGGGACGGTACATGACACACAGGAGGAGTCCTGTGCTGTCATTTATTACCACTCTGAAGAACAGCGCCTCCATTCCTTCAGGCAGCACCACGTCAATTTTTTGAGTTTGGAGGCCGTGTTTGAAGCAGGCAGCCACGCCTCCGCCCACTCTATGCTCACGGTCCTTCCTCACCCACTTTGTGTAGCCCGGGATGTTGCCAAACGTCGGCTCCACCTCACCACTGAGCCACGTTTCCGTGACAGCAACAATGTCCGCGTTGTGTCGGAGGACAAAGTTGTGGGTGAGGTCACCAAGGTTGGTGCGAAGGCCCCTCACGTTGGCCGACACAACAGTCAGGTGTCGGCTGAGGTGGCCAGTCTTTTGTTTTTCCTTGGCGCTGGTTTGACTTAGGGCTACCTTGGCAGGGGGAGGCGTGTTACTGCCTTCCCTGCCACATGAGTGGGCTCCAGTCGTGGTGTTGCCTGGGTTGTGGTTGCCATGATGGTGGGTAGGGGTGGAGAGGGGAGTCTCGAAAGGGCAGCTGAGGTTGAGGATTTAGCTCTTTTCTCCATCCTTCTGTCAGGACCCTTCTGAGAATCGTTTCCTGCCTTATATCAGCAGTGCGGCTGTAACACACCTCGGATGTGTGTCCGAGGCGGGAGCAGTAGTCGCAGCGTGGTCTGTCTCCACCTCTGACGTCCCTTTGGGATCTAAAATTATGTGGGTGGGACTGGGGTGCGGGAGGGTTGGGTCGCGCACCTGGTGTGGCGGAGTGAGGTCCTAATCGCTGCTGACCTCGTTTCTTCCTCCTCTTGTTGCTGCTGCTCCTCTCTCTCTCAGCTCTCTCTCTCTCTCTCTCTCTCAGCTCTCTCTCAGCTCTCTTAGCTCTCTCTCTCTCTCTCTTAGAGCTCTCTCTCTCTCTCTCTCTCTCTCTTAGCTCTCTTAGCGCTCTCTCTCTCTCTCTTAGCTCTCTCATCTCTCTCTCTTATCTCTTAGCTCTCTCTCTCTCTCTCTCTTAGCTCTCTTAAGAGCTCTCTCTCTCTCTTATCTCTCTTAGCTCTCTCTCTCAGCTCTCTTATCTCTCTTATCTCTCTCTCTTATCTCTTAGCTCTCTCTCTCTCTCTTAGCTCTTCTCTTAGCTCTCTCTCTCTTAGCTCTTCTCTTAGCTCTCTCTCTCTCTTAGCTCTCTCTCTCTCTTAGCTCTCTCTCTCTCTCTCTCTTAGCTCTCTCTCTCTCTCTCTCAGCTCTCTCTCTCTCTCTCAGCTCTCTCTCTCTCTCTCTCTTAGCTCTCTCTCTCTCTCTCTCTCTCTCTCTCTCTCTCTCTCTCTCTCTCTCTCTCAGCTCTCTTAGCGCTCTCTCTCTCTCTTAGCTCTCTCTCTCTCTCTTAGCTCTCTCTCTCTCTCTCTTAGCTCTCTCTCTCTCTCTCTCTCTCTCTCTCTCTCTCTCTCAGCTCTCTCTCTCTCAGCTCTCTCTCTCTCTCTCTCTCTCTCTCTCTCTCTCTCTCTCTCTCTCTCTCTCTCTCTCTCTCAGCTCTCTTAGCGCTCTCTCTCTCTCTTAGCTCTCTCTCTCTCTCTCTTATCTCTTAGCTCTCTCTCTCTCTCTCTCTCTCTCTCTCTCTCTCTCTCTCTCTTAGCTCTTCTCTTAGCTCTCCCCCTCTCTCTTAGCTCTCTTAGCTCTCTCTCCCCCTCTCTCTTAGCTCTCTCTCCCCCTCTCTCTTAGCTCTCTCTCTCATCTCTTAGCTCTCTCTCTCATCTCTCTCAGCTCTCTCTCTCATCTCTCTCAGCTCTCTCTCTCTCTCTCTCAGCTCTCTCTCTCTCTCTCTCTCTCTCTCTCTCTCTCTCTCTCTCTCTCTCTCTCTCTCTCTCTCTCTCTCTCTCTCTCTCTCTCTCTCTCTCTCTCTCTCTCTCTCTCTCTCTCTCTCTCTCTCTCTCTCTCTCTCTCTCTCTCTCTCTCTCTCTCTCTCTCTCTCTCTCTCTCTCTCTCTCTCTCTCTCTCTCTCTCTCTCTCTCTCTCTCTCTCTCTCTCTCTCTCTCTCTCTCTCTCTCTCTCTCTCTCTCTCTCTCTCTCTCTCTCTCTCTCTCTCTCTCTCTCTCTCTCTCTCTCTCTCTCTCTCTCTCTCTCTCTTAGAGCTAAGAGAGAGAGAGACTCTCTCTCTCTTAGCTCTCTCTCTCTCTTAGCTCTTTCTCTTAGCTCTCTCTCTCTCTCTCTCTCTCTTAGCTCTCTCGCTCTCTCTCTCTCTCTCTCTCTCAGCTCTTCTCTCAGCTCTCTCTCTCTTTTTTAAACAAATATTTACAGAAAGGCTTAAAATTCCGCAATGAGTTTGGAATTATTTAAAAAGCCTATGATAGTATTATTTACAGGAATAACACTATACATACTTAACTAACATAAAGATAATAATACTAATACAATAATACAATAAAATAATAAAAATTTAAAGCGCCAGTGGGGACAGGTGCGTGCTGCGCCAGCTGTGGGCTGCCAGCTTCACCTGGTGTGTGGACATGTCCTGCACTTGGGGCGTGGCCGCCGTGAACATGTTCCACAGCCGCGAAGTCCTGGCTGTGTGTAGGTGCGCTGGTGTTGGCTAGAGCGAGATCGAGGCATCTTCACTAGCTCGTCGCTACTGGCTGCAGCTCTGGTGCACCTCTGCACTGTGTGTGGTAGCAACCTCAGGGGGTCAAGGTGAGGGGACCCTCTGCACCTGAGTTTTTTGGCACACCACTAGTGCCGACACGTCCCGGCGGTGCTCCAGTGACGTTACTGGTGGTGGGTGCTGTTGGTCCTCGTCGGTGGCCACCAAGCGCAGGGCTCGCCGCTGCACAGCATCCAGTCTCTGCATGTGGGTGGCGGCACTCGACATCCAGGACAGGGCACCGTACTCCATACATGGGCGTATCTGTGCCCTGTATAGCGTGAGGATGCCCCGTGGATCGAGGGTGTTCGCCATCCTGCGCAGGGCAGAGACTCGGAGAGAGGTCTGGCGGGCGACGACAGCGATGTGGTGATCGAAGCGTAGGCCGCGGTCCACAGACACGCCCAGGATCCTGATGTAATCCTGAAGTGGCAGGCTCTTGCCTCCAAAACGCAGCTGTCCTGAGACTGCGTGTGAGGCACCTGGGGACCGCGAGATGACCATCGCCTGCGTCTTCTCAGGAGCGAAGTTAACCTGCCACATCTTTCCCCACTACTCCACCAGTCTGAGCTGCCTGTTCAGCTCAGTGACGGCACGCTGACTGTCGAGGCGGCAGTAGGAGCGGGAGAGTGTGCAGTCGTCGGCGTATGCTGCCACAGATGACAGCTGCCGGAGGAGGTTGTCGATGTATATGTTCCATAGGACTGGGCCCAAGACGGAGCCTTGTGGAACTGAGGCCCGGACAGGTGAGGCGGCGTTGATGACTGCCCGTTGACTACTACCTGAAGGGTCCTACCCTGGAGGTAATCTTCTAGCAGCATTAACAGGTCACCTTGGACACCCTTGGCGCGAAGCTTTTCAATGAGCCCCGCGTGCCAGACCCTGTCGAAAGCCCCAGCAATGTCCAGGGCCACCACAAGGGTGTCCAGGCCTTCTTCCAGGGCGTCTTGCCAGTCCTTGGAGAGGATGAGGAGGAGGTCTGCGGTGGATCTGCCAAGCCTGAAGCCAAACTGCCTGTCTGAGAGGAGGTGGTTCTCGCTCAGGTGTTGGCAGATGGCAGCAGCCACTATTTGCTCCAGCAACTTGCCCATCACTGAGAGCAGGGAGATGGGTCTGTAGTTGTTGGGCTCAGACCTTGAGTTTTTCTTATGGACCGGGACCACACGCGCTTCCTTCCATACTGAGGGCCACTTCTTCTCCCT
>NC_087161.1:16898522-16913522 GCF_035594125.1 Scylla paramamosain
CTCAAAATATGTTAACTAATAAGGACTTTCTTAAAATCAAACAGTAAACACTCAGTCATTACAGGGTAATCTTCAAGTAAACACTCAGTCATTACAGGGTAATCTTGAAGAAATAGAGCTGTTAATGTATGAAATAGATGTTAATAATATACTGTCAGTGAAACATAGTTATCTCCCTGTACTCCCGATTCCTATGTTAATATACAAAACTACAACCACCGGCGTGATAAAGGTCATGGTTTTGGTGCATGTGTAAGTTAAAGATCATCTTATCTCTAAAGTACTGCATACAAACCTTAGGAAACAACCCGGTGTTGATGTTTGGGTAAAAAATTAGTGTAGAAAGTTACCTTTATTATAACTGGCTGCATTTACAGACACCATAAAGTTCATTCTGACTCTCTGGATTATATTGTTGATCTTTTAAGAACGATATCCATGCGCAACAACCCGTTTTTTTTTTATTCTGGATGATTCAAATGACGATCTTCTTAACAGTAATAGTAAACTCTCACGAATTTTACAGAACAATAAGCTAACACAAATTATTAACCAACTTGAGTTACTCCCATCTCCGCCACACTTCTTGATGTCTCTTCATCACTAACAAGCCTGTGGCTCTGTACTCACCTCTCAAGTAATCCCTCACCCTGTAAATGACCATGAATTTGTCAATGTTACTGTTATTATCAGTAAAGAAAAACGATCTCGTGTCTTTTGAAACTTTACGTGACTTATCACTTTACGATAAGTGACGCATTTTGCTCTGTTACTGGACGAAAGTAACGAAGTGAACACAATTTTTGATACAGTGTTAACGTACAAACTAATGCAATAACAACAACAAACGTCCCAGTTACTGTGCCCCTATAGTTAACAAGGAGATACGCTGCCCACTCGCCCCGTTACCCCGAGATAAGCCAGGCAATGACGGCAAGAAACACTGCGCGGCGGGAACTCAAACAAGATCGATCTAATCCCATCCTACAGGCTCAATATAAAAATTTTAAGAAGCACGTTACGCGATCTATCTCTATAAGACAAGGAGAGAATATTATCATGCACAGTTACTAAGTTTTAAGAATAATAGTGCTTCTACATGGAATATTATTAAGGAGCTCATTCCCTCAAATAAGAAATGTAATGTCACTGCATCTGACGATGATAAACAAAGGAAAGCGGAAGACTTTGAATACCTTCTTTGCTAACATGGGTAAAAAACACATGAAAACACCCAAAGCTTCTTGCGGTAACTTCAATGACCAAGGCGTGAATCACCAGCTGTCGCCTCACAAGGTCCTGTGAGGCTGGTGACGCGAGACTAATATGAAGCACGAGTTAATTAGAGTAGAAATTAAGGAAACTGCATTCATTATAGTAGTTAATTGCAGTAGTGAAGTTGTGTGAGAGGAACTAGCTGAGGAGAGCTTAGCTGTAGAGAGGTAGTGAGGGTTGTGTTTACGTGGTAAAGTTGATGACATGGCACGTAGGGTAGATAAGACGCAGAGGGATCTCTGTAGAGGAATGGGTCACCCGGGGTCGCATATTTGGCCCAGCGCCTCAGACGGGGGCAGAGTGTGCCCAGTCTTCAGAGAGAGAGAGAGGTGTTGCGACCTACTGTTTTCTCCATAAATCCTAAACCCTCAAACGTCGGCCCTCATAGTCGTAAGTGCTGCGTGTGGTTAATTAGCCGTCTTAAGTAACTGCTTCATGTTAAAAAATATACTGAGAATTATTATACGTATTGCATTTGTTTCTATTATTCTGGATGCTTATTAAGGCGTAAATCATTATGTATTTTGGTTATTATATTGCACTTTATTATGATGGAATGTTATCTCTTTATGATGTTTATGTTCCTTACGTGCATGTGAATGCTTTATTGTAGTTCAATACTCCTCGTGCTGATTTCAAATTAATTGTTATTACAGGTTAACCGGATTAAAGCGAGGTAAACGACTAGGTCGTTTGTCATCCTGATGCCTTACAGACGTGACGGCGTCTACACAATGTGTGACGTGTTTCCAACCACAACCTGTCGATGCAAACACGATCATTTTAACCATTAAACACCTTAAGTATTTTGGATCTGATGATATTCCTCTCCGATTCAGTTTTTGTTTTAGTATATTAGTTACATTTATTTATAATATTTCCATAGTAACAGGTCTTTTTCCAGACCAGTGGAAGTACGCCATAGTCACTCCTCTCTACAAAAATGGTAAAACAAACTATTTTCTCTGAAGTGATCGAAAAGATTGTTACTTCTTAGCTCACTACATTTCTTCAGTAACAGGAAGATTCTTAAACATCTATCACTTCACAACCTTCTATCTGATCGCCAGTATGGGTTCCGTCAAGGCCGCTCTACTGGTGATCTTCTGGCTTTCCTTACTGAGTCTTGGTCATCCTTTTTTAGAGACTTGGTGAAACTTTTGCTGTTGCCTTGGACATATCAAAAGCCTTTGATAGAGACTGGCACAAAGCTTTGATTTCCAAACTACCCTCCTACGGTTTCTATCCTTCTCTCTGTAACTTCATCTCAAGTTTCCTTTCTGACCGTTCTATTGCTGCTGTGGTAGACGGTCACTGTTCTTCTCCTAAATCTATTAACAGTGGTGTTCCTCAGGGTTCTGTCCTGTCACCCACTCTCTTCTTATTATTCATTAATGATCTTATAAACCAAACTTCTTGTCCTATCCACTCCTATGCTGATGATACCACCCTGCACTTTTCCACGTCTTTTCATAGACGTCCAACCCTTCAGGAGGTAAACATATCACGCAGGGAAGCCACAGAACGCCTGACTTCTGATCTTTCTAAAATTTCTGATTGGGGCAGAGCAAACTTGGTATTGTTCAATGCCTCAAAAACTCAATTCCTCCATCTATCAACTCGACACAATCTTCCAGACAACTATCCCCTCTTCTTCAATGACACTCAACTGTCCCCCTCTTCTACACTGAACATCCTCGGTCTGTCCTTTACTTATAATCTGAACTGGAAACTTCACATCTCATCTCTAGCTAAAACAGCTTCTATGAAGTTAGGTGTTCTGAGACGTCTCCGCCAGTTTTTCTCACCCCCGCCAGCTGCTAACTCTGTACAAGGGCCTTATCCGTCCATGTATGGAGTATGCTTCACATGTCTGGGGGGGTTCCACTCATACTGCTCTTCTAGACAGGGTGGAATCAAAAGCTTTTCGTCTCATCAACTCCTCTCCTCTAACTGACTGTCTTCAGCCCCTCTCTCACCGCCGCAATGTTGCATATCTAGCTGTCTTCTACCGCTATTTTCATGCCAACTGCTCTTCTGATCTTGCTAACTGCATGCCTCCCCTCCTTCCGCGGCCTCGCTGCACAAGACTTTCTTCTTTCTCTCACCCCTATTCTGTCCACCTCTCTAACGCAAGAGTTAACCAGTAATCTCAATCATTCATCCCTTTCTCTGGTAAACTCTGGAACTCCCTGCCTTCTTCTGTATTTCCACCTTCCTATGACTTGAACTCCTTCAAGAGGGAGGTTTCAAGACACTTATCCACCAATTTTTGACCACTGCTTTGACCCTTTTATGGGACTGGCATTTCAGTGGGCATTTTTTTTTTTTATTAGATTTTTGTTGCCCTTGGCCAGTATCCTTCCTACATAAAAAAAAAAGTAACATTTTTCCTAGTAATCAACACAGCTTCCGACACAAATTATCTACTGAAATAGCCCTTACAGTTATTACCTATAAAAACATGAACCAAAAACATATTTAATTACAATCGCTATGTGATCTATCAAAAGCATTTGATAGTGTGAACCATTCGATACTACTTAACAAACTTGAAAAATGTTGTATTGATACTTACTGGTTTGAGAATTACTTAAAAGATAAAAAACACAATCAGTACGCCTTAATGACACTCTCAGTTCCATATTGCCTATTGCATATGGTGTTCCACAAGGCTCTATGTTAAATCCTACTTTATTTAATATTTTTTGTAAATGACATGCCAGACACCATTAATGACTGCATATTGGTACAATATGGTGATACGCAATTTCTACATAGTGATTTCGTTGGCAATCTTGATAATGTTATACGCAAAACAAAACAAAAATTGCATAAAGCAACACAATACTTTTTACGCTATGGTTTACTCAGGAATGCTAAAAAGACACAATGAATGTTCATCGGTTCCCACCAGCTGCAATCTCACCTACCCAACAACAAAACAATATTATATTTACACAATTGTACGTGTGTGTGTGTGTGTGTGTGTGTGTGTGTGTGTGTGTGTGTGTCACTATTTCAACTTTTTCCACTGATGTGTACTATTTATAGCTATTTTAGCACCTCGAAATATAATTAGTTTCCTTTTATGATTTAAAAAAAACCCAAGTGTCAATGTGTCAAATAATATTGTTAACGACATATATAAGAATAATCAATCACTGCTGGTGGATTATTATTATTATTATTATTATTATTATTATTATTATTTAAGCCATTATTACTACATGGTAATAACCTACCTAATTTTGTTCTTCTCACTATTCACATAATTTCTAATGATTACACTACTTGTCGGAAATTAATAACGCCACAATAGGCCTGGGAATGCACAGCGCTCTCAACTTTTTCTAAGTCCACAGGTTAACATAAATGATGTATTGTTGCCTGAACTTCAGTTGTTTAATGCTTTGAATTGTGGGTAGCTGCTGGATAGGATCACTGTGTCTATAATTCCTCGGGCCAGTCACGTGCTACCACCACTTAACACCACGAGTTGCACCAATAGGAAGTCTCTATAAGTACCCATAAGCTGCGCGGGCAGGTTAGGTTAGGTTAGGTTAGGTTCCCCACAGGCCCCCAAGCTTGCTTGAGGGATTGGGGGGCCGTGGGTAGATTGGGGACATTGGCTTAAACTATTAATTTATTATTATTATTATTATTATTATTATTATTATTATTAAACTATTTATTATTATTATTATTATAATTATTACTCGTGTGGAGCTGACCACTCCCAAATTTAAATGAAGTACATTTGTATGTATATGAAAAAAAACCGATGTTCCTACAGTACGTACTGCAATATCAACTATCAATTAACCCATAAAAATAAACGAAAGTTCTCTCAAATTAGCCCCTTTGTATTTCCACATCAAATAACATGTCAACACTTTACAGGCTCGCACCTGTACCCAGATTGTCCTCATGTACACATCAAAAGTACTCTTGCTTGAAAACTGACGCATCACGTGTAATTAGTTGTATGTAATCCTTTGTCACTTTACACTATTCACCTCATTGTAACACTATATCCCTTTGTCTTCTATTTTCCGGCTATTCTTTCATCATTATTACTTTTGCCGTCTATTACTCAACTATCATTTCATCATTATAATTATCATTTATCGTACACAGATCACCACCACCACCTACCCTGACTATTCACAACCGTCCTTCACCGCTGTCCTCTTTCTCACCGTCAGCCAGTCCCCCACCGCAGCTGCCGTCCACCTGCCTCTCCTCCCTCCTCCACTCACTGAAACCTCTGTCTCGAAACGTAGTGGAGCAGATTCGCTGGTTTCCACTCGAGTCCACGATACTCGAAGATGAATTCTACATTATCAATAATTTTAGATAGTTTATATTTACGAAGACATATGAGGCTTTTGTTATTAATAGATTATATCATTATTATTGTTGTATTTCAGTCTTTCACTCATTGCTCACACACACACACACACACACACAGACACTAGGAGAGGACGAATGGTTTATAACCATTCTCTGACGAGGAAAGCAAACAATCTGTACTATCTGTTTTACTATACTGAACTGAAATAAATATTTATCATTATCATTATGGAATTACTACCTAAGGAAGTGCAACTTCCTACTACTAAGGAAGTGCAAAACAAACCTAAGTAGTAGTAGTAATTATAACGTTAAGTAGGATATCACATTATGCCACCACCATTAGCCTCTGTAGACAAAATAAAATATCAAACCAAAAAATATTGTACACGAGAAACTATTCGATCGTTCATTATTTCCTTTACTTTTCCTCTTCCAGGCGGCTGTACTCTTCAGTACACTTCTTTTATCCCCTTCGTTGTTACTTTAGTTACGATTTTTAATCCTTCCATTGTCACTTTTTGTCCCTTCTTTCTTTCCCACCTATAAAACATCTGTTTCGTGTTAACTTGCCTTGGAGTAACATTTCTATTTTTTTTTTTTTATTAGCGTCTTTTTCTTTTTTTTTTCTACTGTTCTTCCTCCTCTTCTTTCTTCTTCCTGTCCCTTCTCTTACTTTACCTTCTCCTTTTCCCTCTTTTATTCTAACAGAACGCATTCCTTTCATGGAAACAATAAACAATAAAATAATAGTAATAATAATAATAATAATAATAATAATAATAATAATAATAATAATAATAATAAATAATAATACTGCAACTACACACACACACACACACACACACACACATACAGTACGTACATTTTAAAGGAAGCTCCGTGGGTACGCAAAACTCATGAATTTTTAATATGCGATGCAAAAAAAAAAAAAATAACATCCCCAAAGTCCAAGCTGTTTCTCATACGTCTTCTGCTTCCCTGCAAGTAAACTCCCGGCGAGGAGGAGGAGGAAGAGAGTTGGAAGAGGAAGAGGTACAGCAGCAGCAAACGCAATAAGGGAATGAGGAAGAAAACCTTGAAATACAAAGGAGACGGATCTGTTCGTACATTGAAGACTGACTCTGACTCTGACTCTCTCTCTCTCTCTCTCTCTCTCTCTCTCTCTCTCTCTCTCTCTCTCTCTCTCTCTCTCTCTCTCTCTGTGTGTGTGTGTGTGTGTGTGTGGTATTGACCTATTGGAGACTGGTATGAGAGAGAGAGAGAGAGAGAGAGAGAGAGAGAGAGAGAGAGAGAGAGAGAGAGAGAGAGAGAGAGAGAAAGAGAGAGAGAGAGAGAGAATCTTACACACACACACACACTCACACACACACACACACACACACACACACACACTTTATTAATAA
Source organism: Scylla paramamosain (assembly GCF_035594125.1). Lineage (NCBI taxonomy): Eukaryota > Metazoa > Arthropoda > Malacostraca > Decapoda > Portunidae > Scylla > Scylla paramamosain. The sequence goes on from NC_087161.1 coordinate 16,905,560, forward strand.
TTGTGTGTTTTTCGTCTAGTTTTCCCTAGTCTGTTAGAGCTGAGACGGTGCCTCCTGATGAAGGACTTTTGGATTTGGCATTTGGGAACCGTTATTAATAATACCAACAAAAATTAACGTTTATATATATGTACTATAATGAAACGATGCATATCATTATAGGACGCGAGGCAGTGGTGCTCCTACCACGCTGCTTGAAGAGGAAGAAGAGGAGGAGGAGGAGGAGGAAGAGCTCAGAAGACAGAAAAATATAACACGAAGAAATGATGCAAGGAAGAGGAGACTCATCAAATATCCAGACATCACCAGGAACCAAACAAGAGGCGACACCAAGTCCAGGGAGGTCAGATCAGGTCATACAGGGGTCAAGTCTCCAGTCAGGTCACGGCGTGCAAAGGAAGATTCACTGGCCCCGTAAACCTCAAGAGGGTGAAGGAGATGAGGGAGGAGGAGGATACATGACGGGAAGACTTGTCAAAAATGTTTCCTTTGGTCAGGAGACTTGAAACACTGCTCCGTGTCTCTGCGTGGCCGAGAAGGAGGGTTGAACGTAAGGGAGGTGAGGGCTGAAGGGAAGAGTAGGGGGTGGAGGAAAGGGAGGTGGAGGGAAGAGAGGTTGGGGTGAAGGGAAGGGGCCGGCACCGACATCCTCTTAAAGTTTACTAGGGTCTTCAGAAGAAAGGAAAGAGGAATGGGTCGGTACTCGGGGCTGGAAGTGGAATTCTTGTTTCGCTGGAAGGGGACGAGCAGACGAAGACGAGACGAGAAGAACAGCGTCTAATTTCCACTGTCCCGTTTCAGACGTCGAAGAGGGAGAGTCATGACTGCTGCCTTGTCTGTTTCCTGTCTGTTTGTCTGTCTGTCTTGCCAGCTGTCTGTCCTCCTCCTCCTCCTCCTCCTCCTCCTCCTCCTCCTCCTCCTCCTTCGTTCTCTAATTGCCCCCATGTCTCTCAGAATTTTTTCACTATTTGCTCAGGTTGGGAGAGTCCTTCCACATCTGTCTGTCTGAGTCCCTACTGACCTGTCTCCCTGTCTGTCTATTCGCTACTGTGAGAGAGTGTCTGTCTTTCTGTCAGTCTTTGTCCTCCACCATTTAACATTTGCAGGACTAGAATGAATACAACGATAATTTCCGGCACTTTCAGGCGCATTAAGATTCCAATCGTTATTTTTGTCCGGCAACGTGATTTTAAGGGTCGTATTCTTAAACACTTTGTTGTCTCACTACAAATATTTTCAAAGGGCAAAGATGATTGGTCGAGACCTCATCGGTGTTTCTTCTCCCTAATGATGCTGAACCCTTGCTAAACTTTGGGATGATTTTGGAATAAATTTTGGATGATCCTTTTCACCTCTCTCTTAGGACTGACACTTCAGTAAGCTCGCTCTCTCTCTCTATCTCTCTCTCTCTCTCTCTCTCTCTCTCTCTCTCTCTCTCTCTCTCTCTCTCTCTCTCTCTCTCTCTATCTATCTATCTATCTATTTATCTATCTATTTATCTATCTATCTATCTATCTCTGTTATCCTTAGCCAGTGCCACTCTTACACAGAAAAAAAACTATCACTAAAATCACGAAAGCACGCTTAAAATAACCTCTAACCCAAGCTTCTTAAAAAGTTGTCGAAACGTTTGAGAACAAGTTAGACACTAGATCATCCCACGCGAGTCAGGGAAGCTGCGCACAAGGACAGGCTGATGGTTCTTCCACGAGCCTCGTTCATCTCGCTAATGCCGATGCGGCCTCTTGAGGGTACAATACAACACGTGGCAGTAATTTCTTGGGGCTAATACGAGGCAAGGGATGTGGTTTTGTGTCTCCGTTGCATTATCTTGTCTCGTGTTTTCATGTTAGCAAGATGTGTGTGTGTGAGAGAGAGAGAGAGAGAGAGAGAGAGAGAGAGAGAGAGAGAGAGAGAGAGAGAGAGAGAGAGAGAGAGAGAGAGAGAGAGAGAGAGAGAGAGAGAGAGAGAGCAACAAGAACACAGGAGGAAAAAAACACTACCAGAAGGAATTAGTCTGATTGCTTCCTCCGATTCTTCTCTCTTCGATCATAAATCCTTACTTAGAATTACTACGATTAATATGCCGTGTGTGTTTGTAGGTGTGTGTGTGTGTGTGTGTGTGTGTGTGTGTGTGTGTGTGTGTGTGTGTGTGTGTGTGTGTGTGTGTGTGTGTGTCACTCTTGAAATAAAAGTAATATACGGAAGATGAAAACAAGAAAAATAATTTCAGAAACGACAATAATCCAAGTCATCTTTTTCAAATTGTGCTTGAACCTATAAAGTGAACGCTTGTTACACCTGAGATTACGTTAAACAGACAGACAGACAGACAGACAGCAGACAAAGTCAAAACAAAAATTCTACATATAAACACAAATACGCAAAACATGCATAGAGACAAATACACACAAGCATCTAAACACACACACACACACACACACACACACACACACACACACACACACACTCGGGGGAGAGAGAGAGAGAGAGAGAGAGAGAGAGAGAGAGAGAGAGAGAATCAATAGACCGATAGATCTTCAAGGAACTCTCCAAAACTAACTCTCAGAAAATAGTAAAGAAAAACAGAACGATATCAAGGCAACTTCTAGACAAGAGATAAAAGTAGTTTCCCTTGAAGTGGAGGAGGACGAGGGAGAGGAGGAGGAGGAGGAGGAGGAGGTGGTGGAAGGGGAGGGGAAGAGGGTGGTAAAAGAAGCTTATCCGCTTGTAACGTGGCTGCCTGCTTGAAGTGGCTAAGTGTTCTCTCCTGATCATGAGAAGGACCATGAAGGGAAGAAAAGTTAGAGGAGAAATAAATATAAACGCGGCAGAAGAGAACAAGGAAAAAATAGAGAAAAGAAAATAAAAGAACAAGAAAAAAGAAAGATTAGGAAATACAGGAAAACAAAAAAACAAGAGAACAAGAAAATTGACAACAAAACAACAACAACAACAGCAACGGCAACAACAACAACAACAACAACATGAAGGAAGAAATGAGTATGAGTAAACAGGTAAATATAAAACAAAACAGACGCAAAAAGATTAAATAAAATGAAAAAAAAAAGCAAAGATAAACTGACGATAAAGCAGGACATTAAGAGAAAAGAGCAAGAAAATTCATAGCGTACCGACTGAAAATACTGGAATGCTGTTGAAAAAAAATAAATAACATAGCAGACATGAGATAAAAGAATGAAAATGTGAACTACGGAAAACATAAAACGAAAATATTAAAATCAACAAAATAAGAGAAAATAAGGGAAAATTGAGAGAGAGAGAGAGAGAGAGAGAGAGAGAGAGAGAGAGAGAGAGAGAGAGAGAGAGAGAGAGAGAGAGAGAAAGTGGAATTTTTTTTTTTTTTTTTCAAGTAAGCAATTCTGGCACGGTCTCTGACCCCCTGCTGTGAATTTCATAAACGAACAAGAAAAATAAATTTTCTCTCTCTCTCTCTCTCTCTCTCTCTCTCTCTCTCTCTCTCTCTCTCTCTCTCTCTCTCTCTCTCTCTCTCTCTCTCTCTCTCTCTCTCTCTCTCTCTCTCTCTCTCTCTCTCTCTCTCTCTCTCTCTCTCTCTCACTGAAGCTCCATTATATCATTGTTTCCTTTGATTTTTTTTTTTTTTTTTATTTTTAAGACTGACATGCTATTATTTACAGAATATTTTATTTCACTTGTATTTCTTGATTTGTTTGTGACTCTTTCTTTTAATCTTGATATATTGATTTATCTTTCTATGACTACATTTTGCTTCCTATATGTGACTGTCTTTTTTTTTCTGTACATTGCTCTGCTTTTGTTTCTAAATCTATGTATTCTTTCGGTCTGCGTCCACTAGTCTGTTTGTTTACCTGTATTTGTCGGTATTAGTCTGCTTGTCTGTCCATTATTAGTCTGCTTATCTGTCCATTTGTCTCTATCTATCCGTCTTTGCCTATAGGTTTGTCTGTCTATATATGTCCACCTCTGTCTTGTCTATTTTCTGTCTGTCCCTTTTTCCATTTTCTTATTATCTCTTAATCTCTCACTCTGACACTCACTCTCACTCTCTCTCTCTCTCTCTCTCTCTCTCTCTCTCTCTCTCTCTCTCTCTCTCTCTCTCTCTCTCTCTCTACGGCCACTCTCCCCTCTTTATAGCACGTAATTGTGCCGCCGACTCACTGAAGGAGAGCAGTAATTAAAAAAGAGGAGAGGCCACACTGCTGGATTAAGAAATATATTACTCTTGAGAGGCCACTAGGCAATAGTAATTAAATCCCAAGTGCCTAGACTGGGTGGATTTCTGGGAGGATTAATCTCAAGGAAGGCGAGAGGACGGGAAGGAGAGAGAGAGAGAGAGAGAGAGAGAGAGAGAGAGAGAGAGAGAGAGAGAGAGAGAGAGAGAGAGAGAGAGAGAGAGAGAGAGAGAGAGAGAGAGAGAGAGAGAGAGAGAGAGAGGAGGAAGGCAGATAGGGTGGGAAGGATGGCGTGATGAAAAAATAAGAATAAAGGAGTGAAAGGACTGACTGTGGATTGTACAGTGATGAATTAACAGAAGGCGGAGGCGGAGGAGATGGAGGAGGAAGAAGAGATGAAAGGAGAGGAAAGGGGAGGAGTGAAGATGTGGTGTGAAGTGAGGAAAACGTGTGAAGAAAAAAGAAACTTGCTAGAATGACAAGAAGTTAATAACAATAGTGGGCACAGAGAGAGAGAGAGAGAGAGAGAGAGAGAGAGAGAGAGAGAGAGAGAGAGGAGATATGAACAAACCACAACATATGAAAAATTATAACCTAAATGCTCTCTCTTCTCTTCTCTTCCTCTCTCTCTCTCTCTCTCTCTCTCTCTCTCTCTCTCTCTCTCTCTCTCTCTCTCTCTCTCTCTCTCTCTCTCTCTCTCTCTCTCTCTCTCTCTCTCTCTCTCATCTACCAGCTGACAAAGGGGAAAAAGTTATATACAAGGCGTTCAATGTAATCAAGTGCAAAATTATGCCAATATTTATTTACTTTGGGGAGACTAAAGTAGAAGAAAATATTACCTCCCTCATTTCCATTTTCTTCCATACGCTAGAGTTTTTTATATCATTATTTTGTTGAAGATCGGCATACAAATTTTTCTCTTGCTAAAAAAAGACTCTGGGGAACTAAAATAAAAGGAAAAATATGACGAAGGAAGAGAAATAAAAAACGATTTTAGATAAAAAAAAAAAAAAAAGATCAAAAAAGAAACTAATGAATTGAAAAAAACGGTGGTACAAGAGAGAGAGAGAGAGAGAGAGAGAGAGAGAGAGAGAGAGAGAGAGAGAGAGGGGGGGGTGGGGGAAGGAAAACCCTTGAAATATTATCCCAGAGTAAATCCAATTACATCTGTGGTGTTTACAGATGGTAGAGAGAGAGAGAGAGAGAGAGAGAGAGAGAGAGAGAGAGAGAGAGAGAGAGAGAGAGAGAGAGAGAGAGAGAGAGAGAGAGAGAGAGAGGAAAAAGTGTGTGGATGGCGCGGGAAAAAAGACTTACACATAGCTATCGTATACATTCTTTCCCCAATTTCCCAATAAATTTGAGAGCTGACTTTCCCGATATGGAGGGTTACGCCCTTAGAGTGTATGTGTGTGTGTGTGTGTGTGTGTGTGTGTGTGTGTGTGTGTGTGTGTGTGTGTGTGTGTGTGTGTGTGTGTGTGTGTGTTAGAGGATTGTTTTTGTTTTTCCATTCTCTTCCTGTTTTTCTACTCTCTCTCTCTCTCTCTCTCTCTCTCTCTCTCTCTCTCTCTCTCTCTCTCTCTCTCTCTCTCTCTCTCTCTCTCCTGCGCGCACGCACGCTCACAACGTCAATTTTCTCTAATTTTCCTTATCTGGTGCCTCTCACCTAATGCCAATAAACGCTTATGTGAGAGAGAGAGAGAGAGAGAGAGAGAGAGAGAGAGAGAGAGAGAGAGAGAGAGAGAGAGAGAGAGAGAGAGACCTCTTCTTTTCTCCTCAGTTATATATCTCAGCAATATACACCCTTCAATATCTTGTCTCCTGGAAATACAATTACCACCACCACCACCACCACCTCATCCTTTCTCTATCAACACTGGGTCTGGAGTGTCACCTTTCTATGTCACTAATAAAGTAAACACTCATTATACCCTTTCTAGCCTTCAGTTCCTTTCTTTTTGCTGATATTTTCAATATCATGGAAGCTAATTATAGTTAAGATGCCATTAAGAGTTTACCATCAGGTGAAGGATGATACTTTTCGTTATAACAGGGTTGTAGATCTAGTTAGTTATCCAACACAATTGTATCTTACTTACACTATTTCGACTGACTAGTGAATTTCATGAAATTTGGCAATTGTCACTGAATGGGTTAGGTACGCGAACAGTGGATTGGATGGAGCTGTGGCCTGAGTGACTGCTGCCTCTCTTGATGCCGCCAGACAAACCTACTGCACCACTCACGTATGTACCTATACTTCCCGTACCACACTTTGCCATACCACATTTGTGCCCTACCACACAAAAAACAGTAGCTGTACATTACATTACTATCCTCTTCTATATTTTACCAATTTCTTGTTAATGTTATCGTTATACTGGCGTTCTTGAACCGAACAGTGTACTTAAAGAGCTAAAGGTCTGTAGCTGTTTGATAATTACTAGCATTCATTTGTTTGGCTGGATTGTCGCCACTCATTAAAATTTAGCATCTCATTTCTTACCTATGGTGGATGTTTCCAGTGTGTTGTGGAGGCCACGTCTGTCAATACGACGGTGGTGAAGTGTGTCACGTTTACTGTTTTTCTTCCATCAGATCTAGCCATCCGAGAAACACTGCCACTTGATGGATGACGGCACACTGCCGAGGAAATACGTATCCGTTTTAACAACTTGTCCTTGATTTACGTTTCTATAACAATATCACTCAACTTTTGTACTTACTTGAACTACAAAGTATGTTACTTTATAAGTTCTACGGCGGCATCCAGTTCAGGGAACCGCATCTCTCACTCCAACGCCAAAATGTTAAATGGCCGTGACTCAAGTTTGCCTCTCCCTGCACGGAATATCCCTAATTGGTACCCGTCCACAGTGAATTCGTTCAACACTAATTGGTACCCGTCCACAGTGAATTCCTCCAACACCGTACCGAAACACCCTGAAGCATTCCTTTCCTCATAAATAACAACACAAATACATTAATTATTATGTAAACTGATACTTTTGAATTAAATATACAAATTCCATATTACACCTGGGACTATTGTATTTGGGACACAACAGTGTTTTGCCTCGATAACATTTAATAACAGTATCTACTGTACGCTATCTTGGTTCTCTAGAGTATTTTCAGATTTTAATGACAGTTTAACAAAGATTCTGCATCATCAGTAGAAATATACTTCATGATAACACCATTAACCGTCTATAACCTTTCAAAATAGTTCTTGTGAGATTCTGAATCGTTTAAGAATGTGATCCGCAGTGACGCCACCACAACTTCCAAGAACACACAGCCGCCTCCCTAACAGAGTCGCTCTTCAGTCGCCTCAGAGGAGTTCAATTTCGTCGTTTGTTGACCAGCCAGCCTTTCTTCCTTCCCTCGTCTCTTCTCACCCTCTTCTTATTTCATTTCCTCGCTTCACAGGTTTACGCTCCACTCCCTTTAATAACATAATGAATTTAGACACAAAATCACTAAATCATGACTGGCATTTCAGTGGGGATTTTTTTTATAAGATTTTTGTTGCCCTTGGCCAGTGTCCTTCCTAAATAAAAAAAAATAACGACTCCTGTGATTAACTACCGTCATCCTTTCCTTCACCTTTATTTTAATTCTTCGTTTCTCAAGAATTTACTCGGCGTAAAACCGTAATGCATTCACACACAAAATAACGAAATCACTTAAAAAGACAAAAAAAAAAAAAAAAAAATAGCTACTTGATAAATTACTACACGAGTGATTTGAAGAACAAGGGGAAAAAAATTGACTCAACACGTGGACTT
>NC_087161.1:16918522-16921022 GCF_035594125.1 Scylla paramamosain
CAACTGAATTTTTCTAGATAATTTTTATTCCACTCGTTTTTAATTATTTCTTAATTTCTCCGTGATAAGTTTTTTTCTCTCTCTCACACACGCACGAATTTATCTTGGAAAATAAGTACCCCATTATTTTATCCACTTAATGGGATTTATCTTTTTGTCCTCTCTTTTTCTTTTCTTTTTTTTTTTCTTTGTCCTTTCCTCGTATTATTTATATTCATACTTTATTTCACATTCCATTTATTATTCATATTTTCTTTTCATTTATCGTTTCGTCATTTTCGATCTGTTCTCCCTCCCCCCCTCTCTCTCTCTCTCTCTCTCTCTCTCTCTCTCTCTCTCTCTCTCTCTCTCTCTCTCTCTCTCTCTCTCTCTCTCTCTCTCTCTCTCTCTCTCTCTAAAAGACCTCTTCTCACCTCACCACCCTCCTTCCTCCCCTAATCTTCCCTCCTTTCCTCTCTCATTCCTCCTCCCCCCATTTCTCCTTTCCTCTCCCTCCCTCCTTCCCTCCTCTTCCTTCCTCCTTCCATCTCATAAGCCTCTTACCGGAGCCTTCTCTTGTCATTCCATTTCGTACTTTTGCTAAAATGCCTCGAACACTCTGAAAAGGAAATAGTTCTCCACATTTTCTCCTCTCTCTCTCTCTCTCTCTCTCTCTCTCTCTCTCTCTCTCTCTCTCTCTCTCTCTCTCTCTCTCTCTCTCTCTAATGAAATCCGGAGGGAAAAAGTATACGGGAAATTATGCATCAATTAACACACACACACACACACACACACACACACACACACACACACACACACACACACACACACACACACACACACACACACACACACAGAGAGAGAGAGAGAGAGAGAGAGAGAGAGAGAGAGAGAGAGAGAGAGAGAGAGAGAGAGAGAGAGAGAGAGAGAGAGTCACTATTTGTAGAAATGTGGATATAATTTTTTTCCTTTCTCCATCCGCCTTTTTTCCCTTTTCTCTTTTTTTTTCCGAGTGAGAATGAAATGGCTGGAGTTTTTTTTTTTATTAATTTGCATCCACGAGTTTCCAAAACGATGATGATGATAGTGATAATGGTGATGATGATGATAATAGGAAAGATTGTGAAAAGTAACATTAGTAGTAGTGATAACAGTAACAATAGTAATAGTAGTAGTAGTAGTTGTAGTGGCAGAAGCAGTAATAGCAGATGCAGTAGTAGCAGTGGTCGACGTGGTGTTGGATGTTGGAATGATGGAGGTGATGACAGATGGAAAAAAAAGAGGAAGAAGAGAAAGAACAGGAGGAGGAGGAGGAGGATAAGGAGGTGTTTGAAGAGGCTCCTGACATTCCTTCAAGTGTTTCCTTAAGCTACTAAAACTTAAAGCCACACTTAACACTTAAAAGCCGCACTTGACACGGCTCTTCCTCCCCCTCTCCCTCTCCCTCTCCTTCTTTCTTTCTCTCTCTCTCTCTCTCTCTCTCTCTCTCTCTCTCTCTCTCTCTCTCTCTCTCTCTCTCTCTCTCTCTCTCTCTCTCTCTCTCTCTGACGAGGTCGTGTGGAACTTTGGACGCGTCGTATGTTAATATTAAGTTTATTGAACGAGGCATCTTAAAATTTTCCCTGAAAGATTGATGAAGAACTTGGATCAGAAAATAGTTCATCAGGGCACTGTGTTGATACGGAGGAGGAGGAGGAGGAGGAGGAGAAGGAAGAGGAGGAGGAAGATGAGTGAAGAGAGGGAGGTAAGTAGGGAGAGGTGAGAGTAGCTAAAGTAGGAAAGAATTAAAAGAAAAAAAAAAGAAGCGACGAAAAGAATGTGAAGTGACGCGAAGAAAAAAAAAGAGGAAAGAGCAAATATGAAAACCTCTTTCTCTCCCTGTTTTTTCTCTCTCTCGTCTGGCTTTTTGATGTTTGTCTACTACCTACATTCTCTCTCTCTCTCTCTCTCTCTCTCTCTCTCTCTCTCTCTCTCTCTCTCTCTCTCTCTCTCTCTCTCTCTCTCTCTCTCTCGTTATGAAGAGAATTGCTAACTCTCAATGGTTTCCTGATAATTACCAAGCAGAGGAAGTCCTGCACCAAGTTTTCAGTTTAATGACAATCTGACGAGCAAGGCGAGGAGAAAAAAAGAGTAGGACCAAAAGTGGGAAAGGAGGTGGAGAGAGAGAGAGAGAGAGAGAGAGAGAGAGAGAGAGAGAGAGAGAGAGAGAGAGAGAGAGAGAGAGAGAGAGAGAGAGAGAGAGAGAGAGAGAGAGAGAGAGAGAGAGAGAGAGAGAGAAAGGGTGATTAAGGGAAAGTAAGTGAAGGTGAAGGAAGAAGTGAGGGAATCTCTCTCTCTCTCTCTCTCTCTCTCTCTCTCTCTCTCTCTCTCTCTCTCTCTCTCTCTCTCTCTCTCTCTCTCTCTCGCTCTCTCTCTCACCCACCCACTCACCCATACACATACATAGTTCTCTTTATGTTTTTTTTTCTTTTTTGTTAACAAGCTTAGAGAGAACAGGAAAGTAGGCAGGCGTGGGAGGGGA
>NC_087161.1:16931022-16943522 GCF_035594125.1 Scylla paramamosain
TCATGATTACGGGTATTTATGTTCTTGGTTCCTTTTCTCTTTTTTTTTTCTTCCTTGTTCTTGTCAGGATTGTTGTTATTGTTTTCGTTGTTGCTGCTGCTGCTGCTGCTGCTGCTGCTGCTGCTGCTGCTGCTGCTGCTGCTGCTGCTGCTGCTGCTGCTGCTGCAGCTGCTGCTGCTGCTGCTGCTGCTGCTCCTGCAGCTGCTGCTGCTGCTGCTGCTGCTGCTCCTGCAGCTGCTGCTGCTGCTGCTGCTGCTCCTGCAGCTGCTGCTGCTGCTGCTGCTGCTCCTGCAGCTGCTGCTGCTACTGATGTTGCTGATACTGCTGCTGCTGTTGTTGTTGTGTTTTGTTTCTTCTTTTCCTTGCTTTCTTCTTTTTTTCTCTTCTCTTCTTTGTCCCTTCAATTCCTTTTCCTTTTCCCACTTCCTCCTTTCTCGTCCTCCCCATCCTCCATTTTCTTTCTCTATGTACCCTCATCAAAAACAATATATTTAATTAATATCTAGTTGACGTCTGCACATCTTCAGGAACGTCTCTCTCTCTCTCTCTCTCTCTCTCTCTCTCTCTCTCTCTCTCTCTCTCTCTCTCTCTCTCTCTCTCTCTCTCTCTCTCTCTCTCTCACACACACACACACACACACACACACACACACAGGGAAAGACAGAAAGACGGAGTGATACAAGGAAGAAAAAAACTTTTGTCAGCAATATCTTATACAGCTTTTTTTTTTCTCTCCCCTTAGGCTGTAAAGAGGAAGAGAGGCGGGAGAGGGTGGGCACTCTCTCTCTCTCTCTCTCTCTCTCTCTCTCTCTCTCTCTCTCTCTCTCTCTCTCTCTCTCTCTCTCTGGCAGTATTTCACCAGGCAGGTGTCGCAGTATTGAGCGGACGGAATAATGTAGCAGTTCACCCTCCAATATATTCCACACCAATCACGTTTTCTTTATCGTCTTTTCTTAATCAGCTGTATTCTTTACGGGAACAATTAACGGAAAATATCCACTCATGATATCGGCGTTTTGTTTCTCGCTCCTGTTGTCACCTGGATGAAGCGCCGACCAGGTGAGGCATGGATGGATGTTTATAATGTGAAAAGCAGATATGTACTATATTTGTTATGGATTGATGCGTGTGCATGTGTGCGTGTGTGTATAAAGTAATGATCTCCCTCTTCCTTCTCTCTCTCTCTCTCTCTCTCTCTCTCTCTCTCTCTCTCTCTCTCTCTCTCTCTCCTCGTTTCCATAATGCTTTCCTCCCGTTTTTCTACTTCCTTTCTTCCGTCCCTTTTCTTCTCGCTACATCTCTCCAGGCTTTTGATGCAAATGATCTCAGCGCTCAGTTCCGCACTCTCTTTCCCCCCCCCCCCTTGGTATCGACATCTATAGTCAGTCAGTCTCTCTCTCTCTCTCTCTCTCTCTCTCTCTCTCTCTCTCTCTCTCTCTCTCTCTCTCTCTCTCTCTCTCTCTCTCTCACGTAGGTAGACACTGCCAGGAGTTTCTTCCAGCGCCAGCCAATGAAGGTCGTACAGCCCTGCCAGTGGTCCAGAAAACCCTCGTTATTCCCTCCCAACAACGCCTGCAGGAATTCGAACGCCCCACCCTGCACCTCAGACCGCAGCCGCAGCCTCCATCGCTGTGCTACGCCGCGCCACACGCAGGGAAAGACAACGCCTCAAAAAAAAATGGATGCTCCCAAGGGCGCTGCCGAGTCGCAAATCCTTGGCTGCATGTTGAGTGTAATCCTGCCCCCGCGACAGCCACGACTAGATGCAGGTCACGTGCAGATTACAGCTCCGAGGAACAGGTCACGCGCATGTTGCAGGATGAATTGCAGGTCGGCAGGGTGCATGCCCTCGCCACCGTCTTAGCCTGACTTAGGGCCCCGCGGGGAAGGCGTTACCCCACCACAGACAGCAGGAGTGACTGAGGGATTAGTTTACAGCGGAGATCCGTCTTCCGTGCTACCCAAATGGTCCTCATGGGGAGTCTTGCAGTCCCAGGAGGAAACCGCAAAGGCGGGTGTCAGCAGGGGGCGGCCAATCCTGCGGGAAGCTTGCGTATGCTAGGGAGGAGACTGCGGGGCAAGAGATACAATGCGTCGCGCTGTCGAGAACCCCGCTGGCGATTCCCGGACGGTACACGCGACGTCTCGACAACGATAACCACCACGCAGCATGTACCCTTCAAAACTCCCCTCTCCACGAGGCATCAAATAAGAGCATCGGCGAGTATTACAGTGACCACAAACACCTGGAATGACGTGACAGGTGCAGGAATCAACTTACGTGCAGTGTTGGAAGCAGTATCAATGCCTAGCGTTGTGAGTCTGCCTCCTTCCACTCACCGACTCACTCGCCATCCTTGAAGAAATAAGGCTGAAGAACTAAATAAAAGGAGTGTCGCCGGATGAGTAGACACGCGCCAGACCACAGACGACTGAAATCACATCACGTCCCGCCCTGCCAATGCTCTGAGGTCTTGCCGAGTCAATAGCTCCCGAGGGACCTGTGCAACTATTCCAGGGTTTAAAGGTCGGGGCTGTGGCGCTCTCCTGAAGAGACGGGCAGGGGAGGGAGGGAGGGAGGAGGGGAGGGAGAGAGGAGGGGAGGAGGAGGAGAAGGAGGAGGAGGAGGAGGAAGAGGAGGGAGGGATGCATCAGGGCGAGGTTGCCTTTACTGTCACTTACTTTTTTTTCTTTTTCTTCCTTCTCTTTTCATTCTTTAGTTTCCTTTTCTTTTACTTCTCTTCACCGTTCTTTCCCTTCTCTTCTACACCCTTACTACTTTTTTTCCTCTTTCCCTTTAATTTCGTTTCCTTGTAAAGCCTTTCTTTACCTTCCATTCCTAACTATCGGTTTTTTTTTTTTCATTTCTTTGTCCTCTCTTCCCTTTCCTTCACGTCCTCTTCCTCCTACTCCCTTTCCTTCCGTTCTGTCTCTCCCAATCCACACCCCGTCTTTCCCCGTCTCTCTGCTTGGTGGCCGAGGTGAGGTCACGTGCTCTGCGCTATAACAAACTGGCGGCGGCGTCCGAGGCACAAAATTAAACGCACGTCACTTGCGAGTTGTACGAATTGAGTGTAAATTGGGGGAGGACGCGGCAGCAAGCTGAGTGTGTGTGTGTGTGTGTGTGTGTGTGTGTGTGTGTGTGTGTGTGTGTGTGTGTGTGTGTGTGTGTGTGTGTGTGGCAAGCTGTGGATGCTGGGGCGACGAAACCTGAACACACACACACACACACACACACACACACACACACACACACACACACACACACACACACACACACACACACTTCATAAAACTAAGAATGAAGAAAACTTGTAAATCAATCAGCGAGAGACAAAATCCAACTTTTTTCTCTTTTTTACTCCAGCACTGTGGACGTGAACCGAATCTTTCACTGATCCGAACTGGTGCTTGGAAACTCCACGAGGCAAGGTGCTTTAAAAAGCCTCATATGTACGTAGCAGAACGAGAAAATGAAGCACAAATACTCGGACATTAAGCAAATAAAAAACAAACTTAAATAAACAACTAACTTATTAATAGAACACATAAAAGAAGGGATATAGACAATAGAGGGAAAAATAAACAAGGGAAAAAGAAAGTAAGTAAGAGACTAGACCTTGCATTGATAAGGAAAAAAAGGGAGAAAAGAGTCAACCAGATTTCACTTTTTTCATTAGTTTCTTCTCAGAAAACAAAACAAAAATAAATAATTTCTATTATGCGTCCATTGTAGCTTCTTTTGTTTTTACTTCTGTGTCCTTTGTTTTCCCTTTTTTGTGCCTCGTCTATCACAAAGCGTCCTCCTCCTCCTCCTCCTCCTCCTCCTCCTCTATCATCTTTTCTTCCTTCTTCACATTCACCAACACTGCACCCATCACCACCACCACCTTCTCGTCCTCCTCCTCCTCCTCCTCCTCCTCCTCCTCCTCCTCCTCCTCCTCCTCCTCCTCCTCCTCCTCCTCCTCCTCCTCTTCCGTCTCTTCCTTTTCCCTCCCTCTCTTCCTCCATCACTCCTGCTGTCACCACCAACACCAGACACTGACAGATAAAAAGACAGACAGATGTAAGAGTAAAAAAAATACTAAAAGGAAATGTTACAATGATACACAATTACATTAAGCCTCAGTAACTTTGTTGAATTATAATAATGATTGTAGTAGTAGTAGTAGTAGTAGTAGTAGTAGTAGTAGTAGTAGTAGTAGTAGTAGTAGTAGTAGTAGTAACAGTGGTAGCAGTAACGGTGGTGGTGGTGGTGGTGGTGGTAGTAGTAGTAGTAGTAGTAGTAGTAGTAGTAGTAGTAGTAGTAGTAGTAGTAGTAGTAGTAGAAGTATTAGTAGTAGTAGTAGTAGTACTAGTAGTAGTAGTAGTAGTAGTAGTAGTAGTAGTAGTAGTAGTAGTAGTAGTAGTAGTAGTAGTGGTAGTAGTAGTAGTAAAATTCAAAGAAAAGAATGAAGATCATGAAACCAGTAGTAGTAGTAGTAGTACTCGTAGTAGTAACAGAAGAAGTATCAGTAATAGTAGTAGTAGTAGTAGTAGGACTAACAGTAGAAGTATCAGTAGTACTAGTAGTTGTAGTATAGTAGTAGTTGTAGTAGTAGTAGTAGTAGTAGTAGTAGTAGTAGTTTAAAGTAGTAGTAGTAGTGGTAGCAGCAGCAGCAGCAGCAGCAGCAGCAGCAGCAGCAGCAGTAGTAGTGGTAGTAGTGGTAGTGGTAGTGGTGGTGGTAGCAGCAGCGGTGGTGGTGGTAGTAGTGGTAGTGGTGGTAGTAGTAGTAGTAGTAGTAGTAGTAGTATTGCTGCTATTGTTGTTGTTGGTGCTGGTCCTGCTGCTGCTATTGCTACTACTACTGGTACTACTACTACTGCTGCTGCTGCTGCTACTACTACTACTTTTTTTTTTTTTTTTTTTTTTTTTTTTTTTTTACTACATATATATAAAGAATAATACCTCCACCCCATGTTTATTGATGTGTCAATTAGGGGCTCCATTACTTGGAGGTCATTAGCCCCAGCTCCCGCTAATGACTGTGGCATCCAACCATATCTAATACTCTATAATATACACATTAGTTGTTAACTATACATTCATTCTACCTCTACTCTATCTACTCTTATGCCACTCTCCACCACTGTAGCCTCGCAGTCGAGGCCTCCTAAGTCTGCAGGTATGGGAGTGGAATGCCTTGTCCCCCTGAGACACAGGAGGGCAGATCTGAGGAGGGAGAATGAGAGACGGCACCTCATCCATGCGACGACATGGCTCCTTGGCTGGTGCTTCTTTTCTGCCATTAGGTCGGCTAGTCTTGAGTAGAAGCACTGAGCCTTGGAGCCCATCCCGCCAGATGTGGTGAAGACCAGAGGTGTGAAGCTGCCCTGGTCAACGTGTTGGATTCTCTCCCCATACGCTCGGATCTTCTGCTCATTCTTGCGGTGGGCGGCCTCCAGGGAGAGTTCGTGGTGACAGGCGGCCATCGGGTCAAAGATCCGTATGTCCATGAATGCTTTCTGTCCCCTTGTCCAGAATCCTCGTGCACTGACATCGACTCGAGCCACTACTACTGTCACCACCACCACCACCACCGCCATCACTACTACTGCTGCTGTTGCTGCTACTACTACTATTACTACCACCACCACCACCACCACCACTACTACTACTACTACTACTACTACTACTATCTCTATTACTACTATTACTACTACTACTACTACTACTACTACTACTACTACTACTACTACTACTACCATCACTACTACTACTACTACTAAATAATAATAATGATAATAACAATAATAATAATAATAATAATAATAATAATAGTAGTAGTAGTAGTAGTAGTAGTAGTAGTAGTAGTAGTAGTAGTAGTAGTAGAAGTACTAACAGTAGAAGTATCAGTAGTAGTAGTAGTAGTAGTAGTAGTAGTAGTAGTGCAGTAGTATAGTAGTAGTAGTAGTAGTAGGAGTAGTAGCACAGCAGCAACAGCAACAGCAGCAGCAGCAGTAGCAGCAGCAGCAGCAGCAGCAGCAGTAGTAGTAGTAGTAGTAGTATCAATAGTAGTGGTTGTTGTTGTTGTTGTTGTAGTGATGGTGTTGTCATATCAAGTGTGCTGCACGACTCACTTCACTAACAAACACGGACCAATAGCGAGCTTTAATAAGAATATCACCTAATTCTATGGATAAGGATGATAAGTATAAACAAGGTAAATATGCTTCCATACTGGAGACCGCCACGTGTGGGCCTGATGGCTTCTTGCAGCTTTCCTTCTGCTCTTGTGCTCTTTCAGGTTTGATCAAACAACCGACACTTATTATAATATGTACATACACGTACTTTCCTTTCCGCAACCTTCAACATTGCAGAGTTACAGATGCCATCTGTCACGATCGCCTACTTACCTGCGATCGTACGATACCGGTTATCTCTCCAAGAAAGTGGACGTTACACTGATCCCGGAAAGTTTTAAAGGTCTGGATTTTTAAAGGCTTCGAGTGCCTACCCGACCTATCCGAAATCGTCAGAATTATCTCTTACTCCACCTTTACCTTGACCCAGCACACCTGGAATCACCTCTAATACCAGATTGTTGTTGGGGGGGGGGTAGAAAACACGATTATTCCATGTTACAAGCACATATATTAATACTAATAATAATTCACAAACAACATGAGGTAGCACACGTTACTACGTGACGTTCTCGTCACTTCCCACGTCACCAGAACCCGTTTACACCTCCACCAGTCACAGAAATGTTTCCCCTCAACCGCAGGAATTTACCCGGACGCCATTTCCGCGTCCCCAGACAATAATTCCCGAATTTCACCTCCTCAAACCTCACAAGAGATTTACCTCCTCAAACCTCACAAAATATTACCATTATCACCAAAGATTACCCATAACACCATAACATCGTCCCCAAAATCACCAGTACACCACAACACCAACTTCCAAGGTTAACACCACAACCTCCACTCACAAAATGGCTGCCAGTTTGACCTATGACCCCTCCCAACAGCGTCACCGGCACAACTCAACAACCGAATTTCAGCGGACAAGAGCTCTTGGTACCACAAAAGACTCACTAACCTGATCCTGGATATCAAGGTTATACCGCTACACCACTAATACCTCCACAAGCTCACTCCATCACCAATCCACACCAAAATCCTCCCCTGAGAGACGCCTTCCCTCCACCTTTCCTCACGACCTAAGGCGCTCTGATTTTTCCCCTCCTTGGAATGTGTTGTTGCCCACTCAAGCTCCCCTCGTTTTCAACATATTTCACCTCAATTATACTCCCTTCCTTATACATATAAAGATATAGAGAACTTAAATTATGAAGAGAGTAATACTACATGATATAAAATGGGTAAATAAGCCTTACACTACTTATAACAATAATAAGGATAATGTCCGAATGGCAGGTAACCGGAACACGGGGACACTAAGAAAACGTGATCCCATTCAAGGTAAACTCGGCCAATAACATGACATCCCCTTCCCAAAAGAGGCGTGAGGCACCTGATTAGGATGCCTCACGACTAGGTGGTGCACGGGACAAGGCATCAGCAATAATATTCTCACTGCCTTTCACATGGTGAATCTCTAAGTTATAGTCCTGTAAGACCAGGCACCACCTCATCAGCCTCTGATTGGAGTTTTTCATTTTATGCAAGAAAATGAGCGGATTGTGGTCGGTGAAGACCTGCACAGGCTGTCCCGTCCCTTTGACGTACACTTCAAAATGACTCAAACTCAGCACTAGGCCCAAAGCCTCTTTCTCAATAGTGCTGTAAGCCCTTTGATATGGTAACAACTTCTTAGAATAATAGCCTATGGGGTGCTCCATTCCCTCATGTTCTTGCATTAACACACCACCCACACCATTCTGACTGGCATCCACGTACAATACAAATGGTTTTTCATAATCAGGCATGCGCAGCACCGGGGCACTGACTAACATTTTCTTAATCTCCACAAAAGCTTCCTCACAAAGCTTATCCCAACAAAATTTTGACTTCTTACTCAGCAACTTGGTCAGGGGCATGGCAACATCAGAGAAATTCTTACAAAATCGCCTGTAATATCCACTGGCCCCTAAGAATCTCAGTATCTCCTTCCTATTGGTGGGTGGAGGGAGATTTACAATGTCCTTCACCTTGGCTTCCACGGTTCTCACTTCACCTTTCCCAACCTTGAAGCCTAAGTACTCCACGTCAGCTTGCACGAAATTACTTTTTGCTAAGTTGACAGTAAGGTTGGCATCATCCAGCCTCCTGAATACTTCCTCCAGCAGCTGCACATGTTCTTCCCAACTCTCAGTGTACAACAATATGTCATCTATGTACACAGAACATCCCTTCAAGCCCTTCAGTACTCTGTTCATTAACCTCTGAAAAGAACTCCCACTGTTCTTCATCCCAAACGGAAGAACTTTGTACTGGTATAATCCATCCATGGTGGCAAAAGCTGATATGGCTTTTGCCCTCTCAGTGAGTCCTACTTGCCAATATCCCTTTAACAAGTCAATTTTTGTTATGAAGTTGGCACTTCCCACATGATCTATACAGTCATCAACTCTAGGGATAGGGTAAGCATCAGGTTTTGTCACCATGTTAACCTTCCTATAGTCCGTACAGAAACGGAAACTCTCTTGACCAGGCTTGGGCACCAGTACACATGGCGAGCTCCATGGGCTCTCACTGGGCTCAATCAAGTCGTGTTCCAGCATATACTCTACTTCTTTTCTCATGATCTCTCTTTTCTGCGGGTTAACTCTGTAGGGATGCTGTTTGATGGGTTCAGCCTCCCCAACATCCACATCGTGCACCACCACATTAGTTTTTCTAGGTGCATCAGGGAACAAAGAACTGAACCTTTCAATTATCTCCCTAATCCTCTCCCTCTTCTCCAGCTCCATGTGCCACAGTTTATCATTTAAATTCCCTAACACAGCTGAGTTCTCTAGCACCATCCCTTCACACCTGCTCAATTTCACTTCAGACCACTTCTCCTCCGCCTCAGTGGTTACATTTACAACACTCACAGCTCTTACTCCTCCTGCTACATCATCTCCATTTTCTCTGTCCCTTTCGTGAAATGGCTTCAGCATGTTCACATGACACAACTGGTTCTTTTTCTTCCTCCCTGGAGTTTTTACAATGTAATTTACATCACTCATTTTTCTCTCAATCTCCCAAGGCCCGCTGAACCTGGCTTTGAAAGGATCACCCTGCAATGGGAAAAGAACCAAGACCTTGTCCCCAGGCTGGAAAGATCTGGCCCTCGCCTTCTTGTCATACCAGCCTTTCATTTCACTCTGACTATTTTTCAGATTTTCCCGAGCAATTTCCCTAGCTCTCATCAATCTGTCCTTGAAATCAGATACATATTTCACCACAGTATGGGGCTCCTCTACTCCTAACCATTTTTCTTTCACCATCCTTAAAGGACCGTTCACCTCATGGCCATACACTAACTCAAATGGGCTGAAACCAGTTGACTCCTGCACACTGTCCCTTAACGCGAATAAGGCTAGTGGCAATGCCTCATCCCACTGAACACTCATCTCCTCACAATACATCCTGAGAGTGTTTTTGAGAGTTTGGTGAAATCTTTCTACACAACCCTGAGACTGAGGGTGATAAGCACTCGACAGTCTCTGTTCAATCTTTAGACCCCTTAGGATTTCCTTGAACGCACGAGAAGTGAAATTACTTCCCTGGTCTGACTGCAACACCTTAGGGATTCCCACCCAGGAGAAAAATTTCACCAGTTCCCTCACAATGTTTTTAGAGTTTATACTCCTGAGGGGAATGGCCTCAGGAAACCTGGATGACATACACATAATAGTCAGCAAGTACTGGTTCCCCCTCCGGGTCCTTGGTAAAGGACCTACACAGTCTATCACCACCTTACTGAATGGTTCCTCGACCACAGGTATAGGGTGAAGGGGGGCAGGGCGAATCACCTGGTTCGGCTTGCCCACCTTCTGACACAAACCACAAGTTTTACAAAACTCTTTCACATCACCTCTCACTCTGGGCCAGTAAAAATGACACAGGATCTTTCCTAGGGTTTTTCTGACCCCCAGGTGTCCTGCCAGATTACCTTCGTGTGCCATCTCCAAAATTTTCTTCCTATACACCCATGGCACCACAATCTGCCTTTTCACCATCCAGTGATCGGAGGTTGGGGCTGTCAGGGGCCTCCAACTTCTCATTAATACCCCGTTATTCACGTAGTAGCCCACGTACTCATTGTCAAGCTCACCCAGCCTGTTAGCCTCATTCCAAGCAGACTTCAAGCTTTCATCACTCTCCTGAGCTTTTATCAACTCGTTCTTTTCTACCAGAAAATCAAGGTTGGGCCCCACCTGACCTACAACCGGTCCACCACTCGCGCACTCCGGGTTAGTTCCTTTTTCATCAGGTTCCTCAAACAGAACGCCCAGGCCTTCGTCCTCCTGCGTTGCTCCCTCGGTGTCCATGCGTTCCTTCCGGGCCATCGCTCGGGTCACTGCGCAGACTGGGAACAATTCAGGCACCTCTGCCTCCCCATCTGTTGAGTGAGGGACTGCTGCTGGAGTGGTGGTTTCCGTCATCCCTATCAGAGGGTTGTCTACCATCTGAAGTTTAGGGATAACTCGACCTCCAGCCAGGTCGTTCCCAACCAGCATATCCACTCCATCTACGGGCAGTGCCTCCTTCACTCCCACCGTCACCTCTCCAGTGACGTATCCACAGTCCAGCCAAACTTTGTGCAGGGGAATACTGAACTTGCCTCCTGCACCCTTGCATGAGACCTCTCTGCCAGTGCTGGTCTCCTCATTCCATGGGAGTACACTACTTAAGATCAGACTCTGGTTAGCTCCCGTATCCCGAAGGATTCTGATCACCTTCTCTGGGCTTCCCTCCACTTTCACTGTGCCCTTACTGGTGAAGTGCTCAAAGCCCTCATCTTTCGGCGGCTCCTCTTGTATCTCTGCATTCATATTCTCCACATACTTTATCAGGTCTCTTTGGGCGGCAACTGCTCCCACTGGCTTCGGCCGTCCCTTCGGACACTGGAACTTCCTATGCCCGCTACTTCCACATCCAAGGCACTTAACTGCACCTTCATCCCCACTACCCTTCTGGTAATAGGTAGTGCTCCTGGGCCTACTCCCATAGGGCGCAGACCTCATGTTGTGGTCGGCTGGCGGGGGCATGGTGTAAGTGTGGGGAAAACTATAGTTGTTAGGGCGGGGCTGGTTTGATCTGTGGACTGATGTCGAGCTCATCTGACTGTCATTCTTATATCTCTGATGACCATCATTTCTGCTGGAGAATGGCTTTCTCCCTTCATGGTGTTCATCTCCGTTCATCCCACGGACCGCACAGTACTTGTCAGCTCTGCGTCCGGCTTCCATCACGTCTTTCACGTCGTGTGATGCGAGCTCACATCTTACACTGAGGGGCATTTGGCTCATAAATTGTTCCATCTGTATAACTCCTTTTACCTCTTCAAGCGTAGTGGCTTCCTCGGCCTTCAGCCACCGGTCCAGTTTAAGGATAACCTCTCGAGCCATCCCGAGATAAGTATCACCTGGGCGTTTTGTCGTCCTGCGGAACCTTTCCCGGTACACATCCGGACATAGAAGGGTTGATCCCAACACCGCTTCCTTTACCACTTCATAATCACGCGCCTCTTGCTCACTCAAATTCACATATACCGCTCGGGCCCTTCCCTCAAATTTAGACTGGACTATTATTGCCCAATCATTTTCATCCCATCCCATCATCTTTGCAGCCTTTTCAAATTGAAAAAAGAAGTTTTCTTCCTCCCCTTCCACAAAGTTAGGCATACTGATGGCCCTTCTCTCTAAATCCCCGTTGCCTTGAGCACCATTTCCTACCCTGGTCCCGTTCACTTTATTTTTACTTTCTGCTCTAATTTTTTCTATCTCAATCTCCTTTTGCATCTGTATTTGCTCCCTCTTTAACTCCATCTCTTGCTGCTTCTGTTCCTTCTGCATCTGTATTTGAAGTTTCATTAACTCAAATTTTTCACTACTAGAAAGGCCATCTGTTCCACCAAAAGCACCCAGGTTTATCTCACCGACCCCAGCACCTTCCTCTACACTCTCCTCATCATTATCCTCACTTTCACCACCATCATTTTCAAACCAGCTCCTCTCCACAAGAGCATTTTTTAACTCCGCCTGCATTTCCTCCTTTTTCTTGGATTTCAACTCCACTTGAAACCTCTCAGCCACTGAACATAATTCCTCCTTGGTTAGTGTGTACAGATCATGCACACTTCTCGACAGAAGGAACATCTCAACACGTCTAGCGGCCATGATTACAACCACAACACTCCACAAAATATTCACAAAATATTCCTCCAAATATTCACCACAATAAATGCACAGTTTTTAAGAAATATTTCACACAGGTAAATTCCTCCCAACAACAATCACCATGTAACACTCGTTACACCCCACAAATGTTCAAAAATC
>NC_087161.1:16948522-16953522 GCF_035594125.1 Scylla paramamosain
CATGATCCGTTTCAGATCACTGATCTGGTCTGTTTCCCATCATGATCTGAGTCATTTGGATCATCATCTGTGGACTATTGCAGACGACACTTGTTGAAGTTGCTGGTGGTTGCCACATCAGCGGCTGAGCAGCTGAGCAGTCTTTAATGAAGACTTATTTTGGGAAATACATCGCAAGAAAACGGTTGATAGGTCTGAGGAACAAATTGAATGATAATGAAAGGTTGTAAAATGTTACTGTAGGCACAGAATGTGTATAACAGTGATAATAGATACCAGAAACAAGGTAGATTAAGATAAGCCACACCAAGCTTTGTTTTTCTGACCTGATTACGTGGCCATTGTCATCCCTACTAATGACTACATGATAAGGCAAAGGAAAGTAACACTCCTTTACATCTTAACATCATAACTTTTTAAGTGCCACGGTAATGGTGTCAGTGGTGACAGCACGCGGGCCTGGCCAACTTTACCTTATGTCTGAATATTTTTTTCATTTTTCACCATTTTGTACTTCACCAGAGCGAGTACTTTCGGCATGCTATGTGAGAAGAGAGCTTTGTATAAAACTTTTTTTAACGTTCATGGCAAGGCGTGGAATGCAATCACGTGCTACCATTCTTTTTCTCCTTTAGAAGGATAGACCAGAGTAAGTAGGCAGGTGTCAGGGGCTCAGAGGTGGTCTTCTCGGCTCGGCCCAACAGCTTCAGAAAGTGTAGGCTGCAGCTAGTGTTACCAGATCTACCGAAATATCGAGAGATTTACTGAAATTTTTATGGATCTCAAGAAACCCTGAATTACTGCCGTAACTCGCTTAATTATGTTACGTTAAGAATATCTAAAGAAATTATGCTTCCCGGCAGTTACAAATGCATAAAAAAATAAATGAGAGAGAGAGAGAGAGAGAGAGAGAGAGAGAGAGAGAGAGAGAGAGAGAGAGAGAGAGACCAAGGGAAGGGATAACGGAGGACAGTCCCTGACTGCTCTGTCTTGCGACGCGTTCCATACATGTGCCACCGCCACCCAACCAGACTTTTGGTAGTTCGCAACTTTTCGCAGTCAGTTACTACTTACTCGTTAGTGTCGTTACTGTCAGGAAACCAGCAGTTGCACTGAGCTGAGGGCGGTGCAAGCTGCTGCTGCCTGAGCATCTGAGATAGACGGAAAGTAATGCAGCAAACGTTACGAGTATCCATTTGCGCCTCGCCATTATTGGAAGGTGAAAAGTTTTTATAGATCATGATATCTTTTACGATTTTTATTTATTTATTTATTTTTATTTTTATTTTATTTTTTTTTTTTTTTTTTTTACTTATAATGAATGATGGCCTATACTGACTTTCTTTATCAGTGAATTTTGGCTGAAAGAAAAACACAGCTAAGAATCTGAATTACCGTCGATATGTTTCTCGAAACTCATTATATTAATATAATTTTCGTAGAGAAGATGAGGGTACTGCCAGAGGAACCTTTGCGAGCTTTTGGTTTTTGGAGAGTTTTTTTTTTTTATTAGAAATATGAAAGTGCACCGTCAATTTTCAAACTACTTTTTCTTATTTCACAATATCTCCAAGTTTGTGATTTCAATAAGGTCCGTTGTTTTGGTTGCGTAAAGTTGAAAAGCGATCTTTATATTTAAAAAAAGAATACTTCAGTTCTCTTCATTAACTGCTTTAAGATCATCGAAAAATAAAACATAGCACATTTTTCCTGAATCGAGCTTTCGGTTTTGGAGAAATTTTGTTTGCTTTTATTAAAAAATAATTACTTTTTCTTCCTTTCCCACCATCTTAATTTCTTTTCATTCACCACCGATCTTACTTTCTCACATGTCCTATCTTTCCCACCTCTCTTGCCTTCCTCGCCTTTTCCATTTTCCTTTACTTGTCTTACCTCTTTTGTCTGGCCTTGACAAGTGAACCAATCTCCCTCTACCTCATTTACCTGACGCGAGGCAATCACCTCTCCCTCACCGTCGAAAATAACATAAAAGTTCATTATTTTTACCATTCCACATTCGATCTCTATCTGAACTACAATATTTTTCGTCCCTTTTTAGAAATTCCCTCCTGCTCCTACCTCCCTTGTTTCCCGCCACACTGTCTGACCATGCAAGCTGATTGGTCGAGAGGTAGCGATGAGGCAAAGCTGATTGGTGGAGAGGAGGCGATGAGGCGAAGCGCTGTCCAATGAAAATGATCTTTCTTTTTTGGCGGCCCATGACTGACTGCCCCTCGTGACCGTCCTGCTGCAGTGTGTGTGTGTGTGTGTGTGTGTGTGTGTGTGTGTGTGTGTGTGCAAAGAGTATACATGGAGAGAGAGAGAGAGAGAGAGAGAGAGAGAGAGAGAGAGAGAGAGAGAGAGAGAGAGAGAGAGAGAGAGAGAGAGAGAAAGAAAAGCAGACACACAAACATATAGGGAAACAACAGAAACAAACAAACACACACACACACACACACACACACACACACACACACACACACACACACACACACACACACACACACACACACACACACACACACACACACACACAGGGACAACAACGAAGACATGCAGATTACCTTAAAACTTTCAATCTTTCTTTCTGACAATGTAAAATGTATAAAGTCAAACTGCCATTGAAAACTCGAAAAAAAATTGGACAGGACTAGACGCCACAAATCACTAACAATACACGCAAAAAGGAGAGGGAAAGAAAAGGAAATGGATAAAAACTCAACTAAAAGGAATAAAAACTTAGTAAATTCGAGTGGACTCCGAAGTTATAAGGACAAAGGACGTCTTAGTGAGAGAGAGAGAGAGAGAGAGAGAGAGAGAGAGAGAGAGAGAGAGAGAGAGAGAGAGAGAGAGAGAGAGAGAGAATTTCTGTTGTTGGTGAGAGAAATAACAAAGAAAAACTAATGCACAGATTTTCTTTTCTTTTTCTTCATTTTCATTTTATATCTTTTTTTTTTTGGTTCTGCTCTTCCTCATCTCCTTCCATACATCTTCCCCTCCTTTTAGTTTTTTTTTTTATGTTTTACTTTTGTTTCTTTTTCTCTCCTTCAGATATAACAAAAGAAAATGCAATGTTAGGAGACTTTCTTCCCTTCGTTTCTTAATTTTATGCTTATGTTCTTTCTCCTCCTCCTCCTCCTCCTCCTCCTCCTCCTCTTCTTCCTCATTTCCTTCTTTTTATTCCATTTTGTTTCATCTCCCCTATATTTCTTCTTTTCCTTTTCTATTTCTTATTTCCTTCATCTTATGTTGTTGTTGTTTCCCCTTTCCTCCTATTCCTCTACTATCTTCCCCCTCCTCCTTTTTATCTTGCTTTTTTTTTTTACTGTTCCTTAGTTTCTTCTCATTTTACTATTTTCCATTTCTTTTAATTTCAAGCTACCGTTAACTTCCCTTCTCTTTCTTTTCCATATACACCATTTTTTTCTTTTTATCCTTTTTGTTTACTCTTACTTCGTTTCTTGTTATTTTTTTTATCTTTACTGTTTTTCATAATATGCTACTGCTGTCTTCTTCTTTTTCTCCTCCTCCTCCTCCTCCTCCTCCTCCTCCTCCTCCTCCTCCTCCTCCTCCTCCACATCACCAGATCTTTCTCCTTTTTTATTCTTTTCCCAATTTCTTTCTTCTAATCTTTTTTTTCTTTCTTTTTCTTCATATTTGGCTACTGTTACATCTCCTCTATCTCCTCCTTCTCCTCCTCCTCCTGCTCCTCCCCCTCCTCCTCCTCCTCCTCCGGCGTATAGAGTTCACCGTAGGGTGAATAGTAGAACTTCCTTTCATTCTTTCCTATGAAAATTTCCATGTCAGTTTTTCCATACTGCATGGTACTTTTCCCAACTATTTCCATGCCAGCGCAAGCTGAAGGGAGTGGTGGGTGGGGAGGAGCCTTCTGCTATGCTGTCCTGTCTCTCTTCACTGTAGCTAGTTAGAAGTAGTTACCAAACAGCCTTGCAAGGACCTAAAGGTTTGTTGCTGTTTGGCTTTCCTTTGTATTCCTTTGTATTCCTCCTCCTCCTCCTCCTCTTCCTCCTCCATATCACCCTCTCCTTGTCGTCGTACGCTTTAACTCTTTTTCTTTGTTTTTCTCTTCTTTTCTTCTTCTTTTTGTCTTCTTTCCTTTTCATGCTCTGGACTCAAAAGACTGAAAAGCAAGCGTCACAAAGGCGTCCCCAAGCACTGAATGAAGACAATGACGAAGAAAATGCATAAAATAAGAACAAAACAACAAAAAAAAAAGACCGAAATTAAATCAGAAATAGAAATTGTAAAAATAAAACCAGACAGACAGACAGACAAGCAGACACATAAAGACACGCACACAGAAGAAAATGAGAGGAAAGAACAGAAAACAGAATTATAATGATAGAGAGAGAGAGAGAGAGAGAGAGAGAGATACTAAAGGATGAAAGAAGGAGCATTTGGGTGAGTAAGGAGAGAGTGAGAAAATGAGATGACGGGAATATCCTGAAGAAGGGAGCGCCAGACGCAAGGGATAAAGCAACGATAGATCCCAAGTGTCCGGGTCACGAGGGACACTGGGAGGAGAGGTAAGAAAAGGAGAGACAGATAAAAGAGGAAATAAACGGGAGAAATAGCTAAAAGAGTAAGAGGGAAAGCGAGGAAACGGGAGGAATGGCTAAAGAGAGGAAGGAAATGGAACTGAAAACGATACAATGAAAAGATAAAAGGAAAATGATAAAGGAGAGGATATAAGAAAAAAGATAAAAAAGAAAAGGAAAAAAGGAAATTGAAGTAGACACAGAAGACAGTGAGGTGGAGGGCAAAGAAAGGAACAGGAGAGGAACAGAGAAGGTGAAAATGAAAAAGATAAAAAGAGAGAAAAGGTAAGAAGAGAAATGACACAAGAAAAAGGGAGAAGGAAAGATGAAAAGAAAGAGAAGGAAAAGGATATGAAAAATTAAGAAATAACTGGAGAGAAAAGCTGGAAATGAAGAGGGTACAAGGAGAGAAAGAGATAGGAGAGAAGATGAATTAGGAAA
>NC_087161.1:16963522-16966022 GCF_035594125.1 Scylla paramamosain
ACTTTAGTGCCTGTAGTCTCGTTTTCGCTCGTTTATCGTTAGTCAAGTGAAGTACCGAGTGTCATACTACCACAAAACAGTTAAAGGTTTCATTATTTTGGCGTATCTGTATATATCAGTGTACAATACCACTAACAGTGACGTGTTGAGAAACAAGAATTATTTATCTTTTTTAAGCAAGGAAACGGTGACTTATTTAAAAGTAGAGCCACTCTCATTCCTCTATTCAAGAAATAGAAGTAGTGCTGTGTCCTAAACTCGTGAATCCCCTGAAAATCTAATCTGAACACATCACTGAATAACATTATTCTTACACACACACACACACACACACACACACACACACACAGAGAGAGAGAGAGAGAGAGAGAGAGAGAGAGAGAGAGAGAGAGAGAGAGCACCCACAGGAGCTGCGGCATCCACCCCGCCGGGCTCAAGTGAACGTCTGAGCCGTCACCCGCCTTCCCTGAGGAACTCTGCAGACCGCTGTAGAACGTGGTACCACCAGAGACAGTACATAAACACGTACGTTGACGTGTTTATATATAGTGCTAATATAGTGGAACACTATATCAGCCACACAAGTGGACCAGAAAGTGTCTACCCTGCAGGGGTTCAAAACGCAGATAAATGACCAGTTATTGTGTTGGCGGAGGTGAAATTATATAAGAGTTTGGCTTTTAGATAGAAAACACTAATTATGTTTCCTTTAGTAATTTCAAGTTACTGTTAACTTGTAATCCAGTATAAATGAGAGAGAGAGAGAGAGAGAGAGAGAGAGAGAGAGAGAGAGAGAGAGAGAGAGAGAGAGAGAGAGAGAGAGAGAGAGAGAGAGAAATAAACTCCACATATTTACTCAAGTTATCGGAGCACAAAACAAAATAGTGAAACGACACCTCACAAAATAACAAAACGGACCCTACTTTTCATTTATTTTTCTTTCAGATCAAAGTAATAGTAAATTAGACAAAAACAATATATAATCCCTACTCGATACATGTAGGTACGAGTCACTCACTAGTTTTAAAAGCACATCGCAAAACAGTTAAACAACTCACTAAAATTACGAAACTAGACTATTATACATGTATCTTAAAACCACAGAAACGGCAAATGAGAGACCAAGAAACAGAAAAAAAAATCCCTTCTCGACAAAATTTTCACAACAGAGGACGCAGCAGTGAGACGAAACCTAACAAAAGTGACAAAACAGGCTCCATTCTTCGAGTTTTCTCTCCCCTAGCAATCTATTGGACTGAGAACTGAATAGCCACGTTAGTACGCCCACGACTGCACACAATGGAGGCGCGCATCGATCCATCATTTCTGAAGTAGAAGTCCTCGTAGGTAAAACAGTGACTTCCTGGGACAGTGAGGCAGTGAGTCGGTCCAAAAGAGGCGGCTGCGTTGTAAAGGGTCGCGCAGAAGGGTCGTCGAGCAGTCGTTAAGAGGAACCAAGTGGTCTGAACATGTCCCAGGCTAGCTGGCTGATATTTCTCTCTCTCTCTCTCTCTCTCTCTCTCTCTCTCTCTCTCTCTCTCTCTCTCTCTCTCTCTGAAAATGACCACAAACGGACTATTTTCGAGAACATTAAAAAGAAAAGGAATGAAAAAAAAAAAAACGAAAACGCAGCTCAGAAACATTAAAAGAAAAAATAAAGAAAACTAAAAAAAAGAAAGCAGTATACTAATGGCAACGCAACTTTAAGGTAAAAAGAAACGCTGAAAGAAAACAAAAGTGAACGAAATATCTTAACAAAGAAAGAGAAAGGAAGAAATAATAAAAGAGAGAGAGAGAAGAGGGAAAAACAAGAACAAAAAAAGAATTACACTGAAAGAAATGTATATGAAAAACGGGGAGGGAGAAAACAAAAGGAATAACAACACACACACATGCACACACACAAGCTCACAACACACACACACACACACACACACACACACACACACACACACACACACACTAAACGATTAAAAAAAACTGCATATCTCGAAAACTTTGGTAGATTCACAACTTAGTGAAACGAAAGTTCTAAAAAAGGTTCCTTGTGTTATGGAGCCCAAGGGGAAGGAGAGAGAGAGAGAGAGAGAGAGAGAGAGAGAGAGAGAGAGAGAGAGAGAGAGAGAGAGAGAGAGAGAGAGAGAGAGAGAGATTTGCCTTCCGGATTCGGGTTGGAGTGAAGGAAAGGCAAGGATCGGGTCCGGAAGCGAAGAATAAAAACAAAAATGGGAAGGGAAAGCAAGAATGAAAAATGAAACGAGAAATATTCGTAATAAAAGAGTTTGAAAAAAGAGGAAGGAAAAGCATTAAAACAAAGAATGAGTAAAAAAACGATAGAGTGGGAAGAGAGAGAGAGAGAGAGAGAGAGAGAGAGAGAGAGAGAGAGAGAGAGAGAGAGAGAGAGAGAGAATTTTTACACAACATCCAAGTTTATACTGAGAGAGTGTAAGATTAGCAACATTCTTACTGAAAGCACAAAATTTTAAAAGTTATCCAAACA
>NC_087161.1:16968522-16976022 GCF_035594125.1 Scylla paramamosain
CCGCCACGCCACGCCCTGACGCACTATCTTGCCTGCCAGGGCGTGTGGGAGGGCGAGAAAGGGGCGCAGGAGGACAGGAAAGGAGGCGTAAAGAGGAGGAGGCCGGAAGCGAAGTGAAAGAGCTAAAGGGTGATGGAGGAAGAGGAGGAGGAGGAGGAGATGGTTCTGGCCATGGTGGTAGAAGAAGAGGAAAAGGAGTTGAGAAAGAGAATTGAAATGAAAAGAAAAGAAGGAGAGAGAGAGAGAGAGAGAGAGAGAGAGAGAGAGAGAGAGAGAGAGAGAGAGAGAGAGAGAGAGAGAGAGAGAGAGAGAGAGAGAGAGAGAGAGAGATTATGGAAAAAAATGTGCTGAAAAAAATTAAGCAATACATGGAAAGAAACAAGAGAATGCAAGAAAAAGAAGGAAAAATGTAACGTGGGAATAAAAAAAAAATAAGTACAGAAAGAGAAGAAAGAAGAAAGAAAAGTAAAAAAATACATGAGCAAACAAAAAGACTAATAAGATCTATGACACTTGAGCTTCAAACGAATTGCTTAAGAAAGAACGAGAGAGAGAGAGAGAGAGAGAGAGAGAGAGAGAGAGAGAGAGAGAGAGAGAGAGAGAGAGAGAGAGAGAGAGAGAGAGAGAGAGAGAGAGAGAGACAGAGAGACAGAGAGAAAGAGAGAGAGAGAGAGAGAGAGAGAGAGAGAGAGAGAGAGAGAGAGAGAGAGAGAGAGAGAGAGAGAGAGAGAGTAAATATAAACCAAGATAACGGAAAAGTAGGAGGGTAAAAGAAAAAATATATATTAAGAAACAACACCACAATCTTAGTGTGAGGAAGTTTGTTCATAGTTAAAGTTGCAGAGACATTAAGCAAAAAGGTATACATAAAATCTTCGATGTAATGAAGTCGGTTGGTACGCGGTGTGTGTGTGTGTGTGTGTGTGTGTGTGTGTGTGTGTGTGTGTGTGTGTGTGTGTGTGTGTGTGTGTGTGTGTGTGTGTTGCCTCCCTATACCATCTCCATCACCATCATCATCATCACCAGTACACTATAATCTTTTCTCACTGACACCATATTTACTTCCATTCTAAAATCGCCTTCTATTTCACCTTCACTCAAATAACTAACAAGAAGCTCAGCAATTATATCTTATCTAACCAAACCTAAATGGTGCATCGAATCACGTTTTTACACTGTGTCCTTTCCTACTGATGCCGTAGAATCGTTGTTAAGCTGTCACTAGTGAGGATTGTACTCTCAAACATCCCTTCGTATTACCT
The DNA here is from genome assembly GCF_035594125.1 of Scylla paramamosain. Taxonomy (NCBI): domain Eukaryota; kingdom Metazoa; phylum Arthropoda; class Malacostraca; order Decapoda; family Portunidae; genus Scylla; species Scylla paramamosain. Next base: position 16,969,785 of record NC_087161.1, read on the forward strand.
CAACTTTGAACAGGCTCTAGTGGACGTTATCAGGATTTTCAAGGTGTTTTCATGAGCGATTGTTTGACAGGATTCTACATCATCAATGGGAGAATCGACAAATCATCTGTATAGTTTTTTGAAAATTTTAATTAGATTAATTAAATTAATTTAATTTAATTTAATTAAAACGAAGTTAAATGCACCAGACATCAAGATCGTATAAGCCTGTATTCTGAAACGCTCTGTTCTCTCCTTGGGACAATTTTCAAAGGCCACAGAGACGATTAACCGTGTTCTTATCGATGTTTTTCCTGCTGATGGCAAAGAATTCTTGTTAAACTATCGCTAGAAGCATGGAAACACTCCTCAAAACCTCAGTCAACTATAGCGTTTTAAAATAGTCAAGACGATGCGGGTCATATCACATTGCAAAAGATAAAGGAAGAAAGGCGTCGAGAAAAGCAATAACGATACATGGACGATGAAGTGCGTTCAGAAAGTAAGGTGAGAGAAAGAGTTTAAGAATACGGACCTTAGAGTTTTTTTTTTTTTTTTTTTTTTTATGTAGGAAGGATACTGGCCAAGGGCAACAAAAATCTAATAAAAAAAATGCCCACTGAAATGCCAGTCCCTAAAAGGGTCAAAGCAGTGGTCAAAAATTGGTGGATAAGTGTCTTGAAACCTCCCTCTTGAAGGAATTCAAGTCATAGGAAGGTGGAAATACAGAAGCAGGCAAGGAGTTCCAGAGTTTACCAGAGAAAGGGATGAATGATTGAGAATACTGGTTAACTCTTGCGTTAGAGAGGTGGACAGAATAGGAGTGAGAGAAAGAAGAAAGTCTTGTGCAGCGAGGCCGCGGAAGGAGGGGAGGCATGCAGTTAGCAAGATCAGAAGAGCAGTTAGCATGAAAATAGCGGTAGAAGACAGCAAGAGATGCAACATTGCGGCGGTGAGAGAGAGGCTGAAGACAGTCAGTTAGAGGAGAGGAGTTGATGAGACGAAAAGCTTTTGATTCCACCCTGTCTAGAACAGCAGTATGAGGGAACCCCCCAGACATGTGAAGCATACTCCATACATGGACGGATAAGGCCCTTGTACAGAGTTAGCAGCTGGGGGGTGAGAAAACTGGCGGAGACGTCTCAGAACACCTAACTTCATAGAAGCCGTTTTAGCTAGAGATGAGATGTGAAGTTTCCAGTTCAGATTATAAGTAAAGGACAGACCGAGGATGTTCAGTGTAGAAGAGGGGGACAGTTGAGTGTCATTGAAGAAGAGGGGATAGTTGTCTGGAAGATTGTGTCGAGTTGATAGATGGAGGAATTGAGTTTTTGAGGCATTGAACAATACCAAGTTTGCTCTGCCCCAATCAGAAATTTTAGAAAGATCAGAAGTCAGGCGTTCTGTGGCTTCCCTGCGTGATATGTTTACCTCCTGAAGGGTTGGACGTCTATGAAAAGACGTGGAAAAGTGCAGGGTGGTATCATCAGCATAGGAGTGGATAGGACAAGAAGTTTGGTTTAGAAGATCATTAATGAATAATAAGAAGAGAGTGGGTGACAGGACAGAACCCTGAGGAACACCACAGTTAATAGATTTAGGAGAAGAACAGTGACCGTCTACCACAGCAGCAATAGAACGGTCAGAAAGGAAACTTGAGATGAAGTTACAGAGAGAAGGATAGAAACCGTAGGAGGGTAGTTTGGAAATCAAAGCTTTGTGCCAGACTCTATCAAAGGCTTTTGATATGTCCAAGGCAACAGCAAAAGTTTCACCAAAGTCTCTAAAAGAGGATGACCAAGACTCAGTAAGGAAAGCCAGAAGATCACCAGTAGAGCGTCCTTGACGGAACCCATACTGGCGATCAGATAGAAGGTTGTGAAGTGATAGATGTTTAAGAATCTTCCTGTTGAGGATAGATTCAAAAACTTTAGATAAGCAGGAAATTAAAGCAATAGGACGGTAGTTTGAGGGATTAGAGCGGTCACCCTTTTTAGGAACAGGTTGAATGTAGGCAAACTTCCAGCAAGAAGGAAAGGTAGATGTTGACAGACAGAGCTGAAAGAGTTTGACTAGGCAAGGTGCAAGCACGGAGGCACAGTTTCGGAGAACAATAGGAGGGACCCCATCAGGTCCATAAGCCTTCTGAGGGTTTAGGCCAGCGAGGGCATGGAAAACATCATTACGAAGAATTTTAATACGAGGCATGAAGTAGTCAGAGGGTGGAGGAGAGGGAGGAACAAGCCCAGAATCGTCCAAGGTAGTGTTTTTAGCAAAGGTTTGAGCAAAGAGTTCAGCTTTAGAAATAGATGTGATAGCAGTGGTGCCATCTGGTTGAAGTAGAGGAGGGAAAGAAGAAGAAGCAAAGTTATTGGAGATATTTTTGGCTAGATGCCAGAAATCACGAGGGGAGTTAGATCTTGAAAGGTTTTGACATTTTCTGTTAATGAAGGAGTTTTTGGCTAGTTGGAGAACAGACTTGGCATGGTTCCGGGCAGAAATATAAAGTGCATGAGATTCTGGTGAAGGAAGGCTTAAGTACCTTTTGTGGGCCACCTCTCTATCATGTATAGCACGAGAACAAGCTGTGTTAAACCAAGGTTTAGAAGGTTTAGGACGAGAAAGAGTGAGGAATGTACGCCTCCATGCCAGACACTATCACCTCTGTTATGCGCTCAGCACACAAAGACGGGTCTCTGACACGGAAGCAGTAGTCATTCCAAGGAAAATCAGCAAAATACCGCCTCAGGTCCCCCCAACTAGCAGAGGCAAAACGCCAGAGGCACCTTCGCTTAGGGGGATCCTGAGGAGGGATTGGAGTGATAGGACAAGATAAAGATATGAGATTGTGATCGGAGGAACCCAACGGAGAAGAAAGGGTGACAGCATAAGCAGAAGGATTAGAGGTCAGGAAAAGGTCAAGAATGTTGGGCGTATCTCCAAGACGGTCAGGAATACGAGTAGGGTGTTGCACCAATTGCTCTAGGTCATGGAGGATAGCAAAGTTGTAGGCTAGTTCACCAGGATGGTCAGTGAAGGGAGAGGAAAGCCAAAGCTGGTGGTGAACATTGAAGTCTCCAAGAATGGAGATCTCTGCAAAAGGGAAGAGGGTCAGAATGTGCTCCACTTTGGAAGTTAAGTAGTCAAAGAATTTCTTATAGTCAGAGGAGTTAGGAGAGAGGTATACAGCACAGATAAATTTAGTATGAGAATGACTCTGTAGTCGAAGCCAGATGGTGGAAAACTCGGAAGATTCAAGAGCGTGGGCACGAGAGCAGGTTAAGTCATTGCGCACATAAACGCAGCATCCAGCTTTGGATCGAAAATGAGGATAGAGAAAGTAGGAGGGAACAGAAAAGGGGCTACTGTCAGTTGCCTCAGACACCTGAGTTTCAGTGAGGAAAAGAAGATGAGGTTTAGAAGAGGAGAGGTGGTGTTCTACAGGTTGAAAATTAGATCTTAGACCGCGAATGTTGCAGAAGTTAATGAAGAAAAAGTTGAGGGGGGTGTCAAGACACTTACGGTCGTCGACGGAAAGGCAGTCTGACCTGGGGACATTTATGGTCCTCCTCTCAGATGGGGACTCCGAGGCTGGTGTAGGAGTCGCCATGATTTTAAAATTTTTTGAGTGAAGGGTGTGTGTGTTATTAGGTGCTTGTAGTTTTGTGTGGAGGAAGAGAGTTGTCTTTAGAGGGCAGGCTGTGACTACTCCCCTTGTGTTGTGAGACACAAAGGGAAACGTTCAGTGAGGTCACAGCTGGGTTTAATGATAAGTTCACAGCACCCCCTGAACAGTGCTTTAGACCTCACTGGGAGTAATTATCGTTTCGGCAGGTGTCTACTGCCTCCTCCTCAGAGAAGTGGAATGCTTAAGGTCCTTGGTCCGTACAGGTAACAACAGCGAGGTGCAGGTACGCTAGATTAATTTCAGGTTCTCTCATTACGGAATTCTTTTTCACCTAATTTTCATTTTCCTCGAGGCTCGTGATTAGAAAACGTGGTAATCTGAAGGGTCTGTAATTGTCCTGGTGGTGGTGGTGATGGTGGTGGTGGTGGTGATTGTATTGTTAGTGTGGGTATTGTTGCTCTTGTTGTTGTTCTTGTTACTGTTGTTGACGGTGGTGGTGGCTATGCTGTTGTTTGTATGGCTGTTGTTGGTGGTGGTGGTGATGTTAGTTTGGCTATTGCTGTAGTAGGTGACGCTAGAGGCAGCGGTGGCAGTGTTGTTGATGATACTGTCTTATCATGATTGTTTTTTGGTGGTTGTGGTGTTAGTTGTCTTGGTAGTGGTACTGATAATGGTGGCGGTGATGTTGGTGGCTGCAGTGGTGGTGGTTATGTTGGTGGTGAGTGGTACTTGTGGTAATGCCTGATACCAACCACACAAATAAATTTTCGAATTCCAGTTACGTTCAGAGATTCACGAAGTGGTTATCGTGGTCATTGTTGGTCGCCTGCACAGTCTAGTTCACTATCTTGACAGTAACAACCCGGTGCAACATCTTAACCTCTTGACAATAACAATTTCGCTCAGGATCGTGACAGTAACAACTCAATGCATTATCTTCGTATTTATGTTACTTGTTTCTATTCAAAAACATTCATATACCCAATACAATAAAACCACAAGATTCCAGTTAAAATCAAAGATCTCAGTACGGCATTTCATTGTTCCTGTAGTCGTTAACCAGCGTCTACCAGTAATGACCAATCCCAGTTATTTTCTAGTCAGGTCTTGCTCACCACTTGCACGCGACTGTCTTGAGCTCGGAAAGTGACGGAGTAGTGGTGATATCGTCCCATGTGACATCAGACACATCAAACATAAGGAGGCAGGGATGACAAACGGATAGGTAGCGGAACATCTATAAACGTCATCTAATGCAACAAACTGTAACCTTACCCAGTGACGCAGACGTGTAGTTGTTCTCTCTCTGCTTGACGTGACCTCCAACACAGCCAGTAATTGCATTGGTGATGTAGTTCAGCACAGTGAAGTGATTACAACTGTCGGCGGGTGGTTCGAAGGAGGCGTTCTGCGTGTGCCTCGGTCCTCCGCGTTCCTGGACCGCAGTACTCAGTATACATTCCCCCAGCCAAATAGTCCCCACCTTGCTCCTCGCCTCGCCGCCTGAAGTATCAAGTAACGAATATCTGTGAGGGAAATTGATTCTGAAACACCACAATATGAATACAGGTCGTGAAATTATCATTAGCAAGTGAATCAAATTAGTGTAAGGCTTAATTGGTATAAGATGAGAGCGGTGCAAGCCACTTCCTCCTCCTCCTCCTCCTCCTCCTGCTTCTGTTGCTGCCTCTCCCCTGCACCCCTCCCTCTCCCTCCTTACCATCACCAACTCCTACCTCCTGCTGCTGCGTTCGCCCAGTCAGAGGAGTGCCCACTACCCGCATGTGATTTCGTTAACTTTCACAGTCGGTGAATTTTACTACAATACGGTATTATACGGAAGTATCCTGCATCTTTTGTGGCCTGAGCATTAGAGTAGGTGCGGGGTAGGGAACAGTCTCGTGATGGAGCAGGAGTAAACCACTGTATGCTGCCGTGCCTTGCTATGGACCTATGTGGCCAACTGAGCAATGTTTAAGTGTAGTACAGTGGTCTCCAAGACGCTCCCTTTCCACCGGGGATCGACGGGCCTATGAGTGTGAGTGATGTATGTATGTGTGGTGCTTCGTCTATGCCATTCCTTGTGGGATTGCCGCCCTGGTATACTCGTATAGATAGATAGATTTTAAATGAATGAGAAGTGAGTGAGTGTGTAAGTGGGAAAGTGAATGAACGAGTTGCTTACATACTCAGTTACTGACTGACTGACTAACTGACTGATTGATTAATTACGTAAATAACTGCATAAAACACTAACTGAAGTATCCATTTTATGTTGAGACTGGAGACGAAGTGGCCTTGCTCCAGTCAGGCAATTGGCTCCACTCGTCATGCCCAACGGGTGACTGGGAGGCAGAATCTCTTCCAAAATTGAAACTAATGCCATGATCCCCTCACAGATTACCCTCCTTTGTCCTTACCTGCTTGCATCCTCCGCACTGCCCTTTGTCTCCCTGTGTCCTCTCCCCACCATTCTGTCTGTCTGTCTGTCTACCTTTATACCGGGAACTCTGTCATATCTTGCGTTACCACTACTACTGCTGCTGCTCCTACTATTACCACTACTACTACTACTACTACTACTACTACTACTGCTGCTGCTACTACTACTACTACTACTACTACTACTAC
>NC_087161.1:16981022-16983522 GCF_035594125.1 Scylla paramamosain
CTCTCTCTCTCTCTCGCTGTGTGTGTGTGTGTGTGGTGTGTGTGTGTGCGTGTGTGGGTGTGTGTGTGGGTGTGAGTGTGTGTGTGTGACTGCCTCCCTTAGCCGTGTACTGTGAAATCTTTACTGTCAATACCAGAGATCGTGACTTTTTGGAACACTAAATGCTGAGGCAACCCAACTCTCTCTCTCTCTCTCTCTCTCTCTCTCTCTCTCTCTCTCTCTCTCTCTCTCTCTCTCTCTCTCTCTCAACGCGTGGCTTAATCTCTTCTTGGGCTAAGCTAGTTATCCCTACAATGGACCTAAAAGACCAAAGTGAGGTCCTCCTTGTCCCCGCTCACTCTCAAAGGCCACGGGGGCTCAGGTGAGACGCCGCTCTTGAAGGCGCTCAGACAGGCTGGCCTAGTGGAAGGGGTTTTTGCTCTCTCTCTCTCTCTCTCTCTCTCTCTCTCTCTCTCTCTCTCTCTCTCTCTCTCTCTCTCTCTCTCTCTCTCTCTCTCTCTCTACTACTACTACTACTACTACTACTACTACTACTACTACTACTACAAGTACGACTACTAATGTTACGCCCGCACATAGAAGAGAGAGAGAGAGAGAGAGAGAGAGAGAGAGAGAGAGAGAGAGAGAGAGAGAGAGAGAGAGAGAGAGAGACAGAGAGAGAGAGAGGGGAGTTGCCTGAAACTGCCTTGAATCTCTTTGAAAGAAATCACTGGAGGATTGTTGTAAATTTAAAGGGACATTAAGGAGGAGCAGGAGGAGGAGGAGGAGGTGAAAGAGAAAATATGGAAGAAAAGTTACGCCAGATGCTCTCGAATGTCCATGGAAGAAAAAGTTCACTGGAGAAAAAGAAAAAGAAAAATTGGAAAATAATGCAAAAAGTTAATTCTCAGTGTTTGTGATCAATGTGTGTGTGTGTGTGTGTGTGTGTGTGTGTGTGTGTGTGTGTGTGTGTGTGTGTGTGTGTGTGTGTGTGTGTGTGTGTGTGTGTGTGTGTGTGTGTGTGTGTGTGTGTGTGTGTGTGTGTGTGTGTGTGTGTGTGTGTGTGTGTGTGTGTGTGTGTGTGTGTGTGTGTGTGTGTGCACCCAAAAGAAACCGGATTCAGAGTACGTACACACACACACACACACACACACACACACACACACACACACACACACACACACACACGTTATTGACAAAATCGGCCGAAAAAAAAACGAGCGCAAAGGAAAATACTAAGTAAGAGAGAGAGAGTAAAGACGGAAGAGATAAGTGGAAAGAAAAGATAAGTAAAGTAAGAAAAGCATAAATAGGAGAGTAAGAGAGAGAAGTGAGAGAAAATACCATGATTATAAAACTTTGTTGCTTATCGTCGCTTACTTGAGAGAGAGAGAGAGAGAGAGAGAGAGAGAGAGAGAGAGAGAGAGAGAGAGAGAGAGAGAGAGAGAGAGAGAGAGAGAGAGAGAGAGAGAGAGAGAGAGAGAGAGAGAGAGAGAGAGAGAGAGAGAGAGAGAGAGAGAGAGAGAGAATTCATCCATAATTTATTCTTGTTGTAGTCGATATAATGATGGACACAAACACACATGCACACACACACACACACACACACACACACACACACACACACACACACACACACACACAAGTGATTGACACAAAGGAACCTAAGCAAGAAATTAAGAGATAACAAAAAAATAAAAATGATATCTGCAAAACGTCAACAAACATCAATGCATCAAATCCAAATAGAAATAAAATAAGAAAGAAAATTTGGAATAGACTAATGCAAAGAAATTTCGGGAAAGGATAAAAATATAGCAAGAGAGGGTAAATGAATATATAGGTAAATATATATTAGTTATGTTGTGACCTCATGTTGCTTCTTACAAATATGCAATCATGAAAACCTTGAAGAGCTCATATAACATCTTACGTTTCTTTATCAGTCACATGATGTAACTTTCTCTCTTCAGACACTCACTTCTCAATAATTAACCCAATCTTCGTACATGAAACATACACAATGTCAATTTCATATATTTTCACAAAAATAATATTCAGTAATCATAATTGATGTTCATTATAAAAACTCACATGCCATCAGCGTCATATCGATTCCCGTGATTAGTATTCAGTAATTAAGTTAATCTTTGTACACAATACAAGCCCCATACAATGCACAACATAATCATAATAATAACACTAATTATCCTACAATTATTCCTCCTCGTTCTATTCATGAGATGATTGATTTCTAGAATGCATTACACAACATTTAAACTCCATTTGCTCTGATGTGATTTCGTCCATCTCGCCCGCTGCTCCCCTCTGATCGGGGTCTCTCTGAAGTCTCTGGTCTGTGTCTACTCTGCCTTCTTCCTTCCGTCACGCGGCAGAATAAACCCCCATTTGAGAGTGCCTATTTCCTTCAGAAAGTTATTTCTTAGGGACATTTTACATTCCTGCCATTCATATTACCGATCTATGCATATGCCCCGCACTTGGGCGAGGTACTTGGGTA
>NC_087161.1:16988522-16991022 GCF_035594125.1 Scylla paramamosain
CCTCAGGGCCCTTGATCTCTCTCACTGCAACATTCGAACCATCGTTGCCCGCGCCTTCCAGCCGCTTAAAAAACTGGAAAAACTGAAGCTGGCCTTCAACCAACTGACAGAGTTGCGGCCTCGACTGGTGGACAGCCTCCGCAATCTTCATGAAGTGACAGTGCACAACAACCCATGGAACTGCGACTGCCGCCTGCGGAAGCTGCGTGAGTGGCTAGTGGAGGAAAATGTGCCGCACGAAGTGTCCCCTGTATGCGCCAAACCTGAGAGAATACAGAATCGAACCTTTGATGAGGTGGGCGAGCACGAATTTGCGTGTCCGCCTGAAATTCTGCCCAATATGAGTCACACAGTACGCGGCATTGCGGGTGGGAACGTGACGGCGTGGTGTCCCGTAGGGGGTCTGCCCACTCCACGTGTGTTGTGGTTTGTGCGTGACGTGTTGGTGCACAATGAGTCCCTTTTGGGGGAAGGAGGCGCCCGTGTCTACATTGCCAACATGACCGAGGGCGAGCGAGGGAGCCTCCTGGTGCTTTCCGGAGTGCGAGTCGAGGACTCCGGCATCACCATCCGCTGCGACGCCACCAACGCCGCCGGAACCGACTCGGCCGCCTTCCACCTGGTGGTGTCACCCGGATCCTCTCTCGGGTTTTCGATGGACAAGGTGGCTGCGGTGTCCTCGGTGGCAGTGGTGGTTGTCCTGCTGCTGGTGGGGGTGTTGTCCTTACTGGCGCATCGTCGCCGTGCCAACAGTGCGGTGCCAGTCAAGACCATTACTGTGAACGGTGCAACGGAGACGCGGCTCGCCAACCTGCCCTACACGCCCTCAGCCTACGTTGGCGGTTCGGTGGTGTACACGAAGGATAATCCTAACTTGCTGTGCGAGAAGGACCATTCGTCTGACGGGGAGGCTGCAGAGTGTTGCACCACTGACGAGGAAAGCCAGCATTCCATGTGCAGCGTTGGGCCGCGGCTGGGTGGGCACAGTCGCAGCCTGGATGGCGACAAGGCCACCCTGGGCTGTCCTTTCGACGCCATGTGGGAGCCGGAGCGCGTGCAGGCCATGCTGGACTCGGCGGCGCCCGAAAACGTCATGCACTCCTCGCTGCACGAGCCGCTGGCACCAAGCTGCAACGCCATGGTGCAGCAGAGACTGCTGTCCTCCTCACAGCGCCACCTCAACAACCGGCTCTCTTACTTGCCGGACTTCGCACCAGACTACTCAGCACTATACGCATTCAGTCAGGTGGGATCAGGCCAGGCATACGCCACCTCCACCTCTACGTCCCACTATGGCACCATCCCGCGCTCCGTGAAGGTTCGATCCTGCGTGCCTGAGGTCATCCCCGGGGACGGCACTCCTCCCATGAACCATCACTCGCGGGCGTGGCACTTCGGGTCTGGGAGCGCCTCGCTGTCTTCGCAGGAGCGGCGAGGGAGTGGCACCTTGCTTCTTTCCGGCCAAGCGCCGACTCCCACCAGTGCCTGTCTGCCGCCGCAGCCTCTCCACGGCCACGGCAACAAGCTGAGCCGCATCACCGCGAGAGATTCCCCTGACGAGGGATACCAGGAAGGAGCGGACGTCTAGCCCCGCGCCCCCTCACGCCCCGGCCGCAAGGCTAAAGCGAAGGGCACCCCATGATCACCATTCTGGGACTGCGGTGGGCAGTGTGTCAGTCACTGCTCGGCATGCAGCCACACGGGCGTGAGGGGCCGCGGCTGGCCGGACGAGAACCCGAGGCGCGGCTCGTCGTTGGTCGAGAGCTTCCAATGGATCCAGTGGCATCGTGGATGTCCTTGTACATACTGAGTCAATGTTTACAGGTAACCTGATACTCGCGGCCTTATAGTCGCGCAACCTGGTACTTCCCCTCCCCCTCGCGTGGTCACAGTGATCAAGACACTTTCTATTATGTCTTAACATATAATCAACATTAAATCATACAATATTTACATGGATGTAACCTCAACGCGACCACCCTTCCCTAGTGAGTGTGCCAAGGGCTGTGCCGAGGAGGACCCGTCTCCTCCTCCTATCTCCACACTCCTTCCCTTGTCCCCAACCCTTCCCCTTCCCCCCTCACCTTCTCTCTCTCTCTCTCTCTCTCTCTCTCTCTCTCTCTCTCTCTCTCTCTCTCTCTCTCTCTCTCTCTCTCTCTCTCTCTCTCTCTCTCTTCCCTTACTGAAAGTTCAGAATAACGTCTACAGTTCCGTCAACCCTCACAAACAGTTTGTTCATGATCCCGGCTCGCGATAACAGTCCTGGCCCCACAGAGCCACCCAGCGCCTCCCCTTCACCGCAAACACCAGGACAGAAGTCGTGTTACCCAAAAGCTATGCAAGAAAAATCTTATTATTCATGTCTGAACAGGCAAAGCGACAGTTCTCCTCCTCCTCCTCCTCCTCCTCCTCCTCCTCCTCCTCCTCCTCCTCCTCCTCCTCTTTCTCCTCTTTCTGCTCCTTACAATTAACTAATCAATCTTCTATTCCACTTATATTA
>NC_087161.1:17008522-17023522 GCF_035594125.1 Scylla paramamosain
AAGTTTTGCTCAACGTTGTGTTCTTAATGGAGAAAACTTGTCTAATTTGCCTTGATAGGAGAGAAGAGGAGGAGGAAGAGGAGGAGGAGGAGGAGGAGGAGGAGGAGGAGGAGGAGGAGGAGGAGGAGGAGGAGGAGGAGAAGAAGAAGGAGGAATTAGAGGAGGCCTATTTCAAGCGCCTCTGATCCCTCGAAAACTGTGGAGGAAGTTGGAGAAGAGGAACTGAGTAAAAAAAATTGTTGTTGTTGCTGTTGTTGTTGTTGTTGTGGTTGCTGCTCTTCTTCTTCTTCTTCGTCTTCTGCTTCTTTTTATTCTTCTTTATTTTCTTTTTATCTTTCTTGTCTTTATCTTCATCTTTTCTTTAGCTCTATCTTCTTTTCTTTAGCTTTATCTTATCTTTATCTTCTTCCTTTTCTTTATTTTTTTATATTTTATTTATCTTCTCTCTTTTTTTCTTTATCTATCTTTTCTTCGTTTTTTTCCTAGTCTTCTTTTCTTTATCTTAACCATCTTTTCTTTATTGTCTTCTTTATCTTTATCTTCTTTTCTTGATCTTTATCTTCTTTTTCTTTATCTTCATTTTCTTTATTAATCCCTATCCCTTTTCCTTGATTTCCTTTATCATTACCCTCCTCTACAACTTCATTTGCTTCATTTTTTATTTATTTTTTATTCATTTTTATTCAATTCTTCTTTCGTTATCCTCCTTATTTTCCACCTTTCCATCACCAACACTAACACCATCACCACCACCACCACCAACACCAGCAACAACAACAACACCTTCAAACCCAAGCCTCAGCATCCCAATCCCGCCATCAGGAGAGCGGGAAGAGGAGAAGGGAGAGGAGGAAACACAGCACCATATTCTAAAACACTCCACGCTGCACCTCCACTACTTTCTAAACTCTAGTCGAAGCTACACGGGTTTCTAAGGGTGTTAATACAGTTCTGGGTGACAAATTAACAAGATTTCTACATTGTTAATAGCAGAAACACTCTTGAGAACCCGGCTAAATCATTTCTGTGGTCTTGGAAAACAGTGGTGAGAGAACAAAGCGTTTCTGAATACGGATACGGAGTGAGGGTAGGAGAGAAGGCTATCGAAGGAAAAAAAAAATAAAAGGGAAAAAAACAGGAAGGGAGGTAGGGGGAGGGAAAGTACTGAAGGAAATGGGTAGTACGATGGGAGAGAGGAAAGGAGGGCAGTGATATAGGGCGCAGGCTCCGACAAAGGTGGCGACAGACTGGCGCCACTTACAGGAGGAGGAGGAGGAGGAGGAGGGGGGGGAATAGGAGAAAGAGGAGGAGGAGGGGTTGTGAAGACGCTGAGGGAAGCAAGAACCAGTTGTGGAGACAGACAGACAGAGAGAGAGAGAGAGAGAGAGAGAGAGAGAGAGAGAGAGAGAGAGAGAGAGAGAGAGAGAGAGAGAGAGAGAGAGAGAGACTGCAGAGGATAACAGTTTAACAGTTTATTGAGAGAAAGGCATGTAAAAGGGGGGATACAAGAAAAACAGTAAAGAGGGATACAAAGAAAAGAAATAACAAAAACATAGTGAAGTATAGGATAGCTGGGAAGATAAAGAGAAGTGCATAAAGGAGATGGGAAAGCTGATAGCAGGAACGACGTTGGGAGATGTTATGGGTGCGAGATGGAGTATTAGCGAGACAGGGAGGGAAGGTGGAAAGGAGACGAGAAGAGAAACAAGACGACCAGGAATGAAGGATGGAAGAAAGAGGTAACGTAAGAGGAGAGAAAAAGCTTAAACTTCCACAACATAGGAGGAAGAGGAGAAGGAAAGAACGGTGATGTTGAGATGTGTGTATATGTAAGAATCACCTCTACATCAAATGCATGTTTGTTACTTTTCATGGACAAAAGTACTTGTACAATTATTTGTTCTTCGTTTATTTTGTAAAAGGATTCTTTTGTCAATAAACAACTAACTAACTAACTATGTGTGTGTGTGTGTGTGTGTGTGTGTGTGTGTGTGTGTGTGAAACTTACTACTAAACTATTACTTACTGTTACTATTACTTACGTACAGACACGCCTCACCTCCACCTATCATTACAGTTACATTACACCGACACACACATAGACCTCAATGCACACACCAATCTGCGAGCATACCATACTAATAATTACAGACGGCTTAACTCATCTGTCATTATAACAAATTACACCTGGTCCCCTTTTATTTATTTTTTTCACCTCATCAATGCAATACAAATTAATACAGGTATCGACATAATCTCTTATTAGTTTTTTTCTTTTTTTATGAAATGCATACTCTCTCTCTCTCTCTCTCTCTCTCTCTCTCTCTCTCTCTCTCTCTCTCCTCTCTCTCTCTCTCTCTCTCTCTCTCTCTCTCTCTCTCTCTCTCTCTCCTCTCTCTCCGCTGCCCAGACGCGACGTGCAGCCTGACGGATGACCCTCTTAATTACCTGAGTGTCACCTGCTTCTTACGGCCGCGCAGGTGAGTAGTCGAGGTGGTGGTGGTAGTGGTGGTGATGGTGGTGATGGTACTGTGATGGTAATGGTGATGTAGAAAATGGTAAAGACATATATTTTTCCTCTTTCCTCCTTCTCCTCCTCCTCCTTCTCCTCCGCTTCCTTCCCCATTTCTTTTTTTCTTTCTTTTCCTTTTCCTGTTCCTCCTGCTTCCTCATTACTTCCCCCTCCACCTCTCGTGCTTCCATCAGGGGTAATGGTTCGGCCATCCTGGAGCGAGACACGGCACGATCTCGACAAAACATAAGGTGCGTTGACGTCCCGTGTGTGTGTAAAGTGTGATTACGGGGACTGGATAAACGAAAAGAAAGAGGAGGAGGAAGAGGAAGAGGAGAGTTCACATAATGCTCCTTCACCTGTCCCTCCTGACCTAAAAATCACCACAACAGAAATCACAAACATACCTGCCATGCCCTTTAGGTTGGCGCGTGGCGAGGCCGGAAGGCGCCGCGGGGCACGCACACGGCCTGCGATCAGCTCAAGACCTCACGTGCTGCAAGGCGCCTGACGACCACCTGCCTGAAAAAGGAATACAGTTTCCTCCATCAGTGATTGTACGAGCAAGGCTACCGAGCGTTCATTTTCTTATAAACATTTTTTTTTTTTTCTGGTCCAAGGAGGAGGAAGAGGAAGAGGAGATTTACTCAAGCCCACACCACCATGAGGGCTGCGAACAAAGGCTTACCGTAGTTCATTTTCCTATAACCAATTTTTACAAGAGACACCTCGACTTGGTGCTTATCAATGGCCGCGCTTCTGCTTTCCTGTTTATGCTAATACTTAGGAATTCAGCCTGACACGCCGCCCTCCCTCATAGTCTTCACAGGATCCCCAGCGTGTGTTCAAGATCCCCGAAACAGCGACCATACCGTAGCAGGGCAGACATCTACTGCTCTTTGCCAGCCTGAGGAAGGACCGGCACACACACATGATCCATATCAACAAAATCAGGCCTTCCATTATGTAGGAGGGAACTCTGGTCTATAGCAATAAAAACGTTGGAAAAAAAGGCCTATTGAAAGTGCCAGTCCGCAAAGAGTGTATAGTCAAAATGGTTATCCAAAATTTGAGAAGTGTCGTGATACCTCCCTCTTGAAACAGTTCAAGTCAAAGTTTGCTAATGTCCCCATAATCCTTGCTATTACGATTGGCAGCTTTCTTTAGTTTTAAGTCCTCTAATCTGCTGACAATCCTATAAAAACTAGCACATGATAGATTTTTAGTAGATCTGGAAACTCGTGATGGAAGGAAAACACAAAACACATGGAGGATTTCTCAACATTTGACCAGCACTATACCATCTCAGCATGTACTTCTCTGTCTTCCTGGCGCGGGGTGCCTAACAAGAAAGGTTCCAGGTGGGTCTTCACGTTAATGCCTTAGAACGGGAAGTGTAATTACAGGTGAGCTCAGGTAATATCGCCCATGGGATAAGGACGAGGATGGTGGTGTTTTGAAAGCCGATACAGGTGAGGGGAAAGGTTATTAGAGGCACACCTGGCTGACGGCGCACAGTGTAAGAAGAGATTTATTTTTACATCAATATAAATCGCACATTTAACATTAATCAGCATTTTGTATTACACGTTAAATTACATCACATTTTTTCCTATATCAGTTTTTTACGCCAACATGACTAAGTAACAAATTAACTCATTAACTAATTAACTAACTAATTAACAAATGAACGATCTAACTAACTAACGAACGAACGAATTAACTAACGAACGTATTAACTAACCAACTAACTAACCAAAAAAGTAACAGACTAGCAAGTTAATTATTAAATAACTGACTGACTGACCTGACTTGCCAGCTAACTAGGTAAATAAATACATAATAAACTAACTACTACTACTGTGAATTACTAACTACTACTGCGAATTACTGAAAAAAGCCCAGCACAAAGCAATAAATGTCCAAAGAAGTCGTCGGTGGTTAGAGGAAAAACTTAAAAAGTTCAACAGTGAAAAGGTTAAACAGACAAATAAAATACACAAACACATCCCGGAGAGAGACTCACCGGCCTGACTCACCTGTTGATTCGGCTTAACTCAGGTGCGAAAAGGTACAAAAGTGAGTCTCGTCTCTTACCTGAGGTGGAAAATATGTTGAGAATTAAGGAGACGGTCGACATGTAGAGAGGAGACGAGAGGAGAGGAGTGAACGGGCTGAGTGAAATGGAGAGGAAGGGAAAATAAGAAGAGGAAGGAACTGCAGGAAAAGAAAGACGCCGTGGATGAACAGAGGAAGGAGCATGGAAGGAAGAAAGGAAGGAAAGAGGAGGGAAAGGAAGAAAGAGAAAGACACGAGATGGGAAAGGAGAGAGAGAGAGAGAGAGAGAGTATAGTCTTCTTCACCAAAGCACTTTCTTTTTTTTCATTCACACACACACACACACACACACACACACACACACACACACACACACACACACACACACACACACTAAGAGCATTATACTTAGAAATACGTATTCTAAAACTGTTAAAAAGGAAAACTAAGAAAAAATATCCCTAATCGAAGGAAAGTAAAAAAGTAGTCTGGGAAAAAATAAATAAATAAAAAGATAAATCCAGTATTAATCCCCACCTAAAGGAAAACCAGGACAAAGAAAGAAAATAAAGATAAAAAAAGAAAAAAGGAAAACCAGAATGAAAGAAAAATAC
This sequence comes from Scylla paramamosain, assembly GCF_035594125.1. NCBI lineage: Eukaryota > Metazoa > Arthropoda > Malacostraca > Decapoda > Portunidae > Scylla > Scylla paramamosain. The sequence continues at coordinate 17,013,707 of NC_087161.1, forward strand.
GGAAGAAATCAAAAGGGAATGAGAGAATGGACAAAAAAAAGTGGAGCATTTCAATAACAAAAGGCAACAAAGGATTAATGTATCAGAAGAGTGGGTACCCGCGTCGCTTCCTCCTTTTAGCAGTATGAAAGAAGCTGCAAAAATTATTAAACTCAAACACGGCTGGTTGGTACAATGGTCTTTTGTGGGCCATTCGCGGGTTTATCTTTTCTTGCCTCTCCCATCCATTGTTTGCCCTTGAGAGAGAGAGAGAGAGAGGAGAGAGAGAGAGAGAGAGAGAGAGAGAGAGAGAGAGAGAGAGAGAGAGAGAGAGAGAGAGAGAGGAGTTAAATGTTTTGATTATTCTCTTCCTCACTAAAAACCAAACCAAAATAACAACAACAACTACAACAACAACAACAACAACAAAAACAACAAACCACCACTACTACTACAACTACAACTACTACACCGAAACTCACAGTGCATCCTTGTGTGGAGGAGTAAGAGGAGGAGGAGGAGGAGGAGGAGGAGGAGGAGGAGGAGGAGGAGGAGGAGGAGGAAGGGGAGGAGGAGTTAAAGTGACAAGCATGGAGTGTTCCCCGGCGCGTGACACCTGTCGGTCGCCAGCCAGGTGTGTTTAGCGAGGTGTGAGAAGCAAGGCTGTCCTTACTTCCCCCTTCCTTCTCTCCTTGCTGTCCACTTCCCTTCTCTCCTTGCTCTTCTTTTCTTTTCTCTCTTTCTCTTCTTTCCTTGTCCTCCTTTTCTTTTTCCCCTTGTTTTTTTTTCTATTCTCCTTGCCCTTCTCTTACTTTTTATTCTCTCTTTTTCTCTGTTCTCGTTTTTTTATTTTCTTCTTTCTTTGTCCTTTTATCTTTTCTCTTTGTCTTCCTCTTCTCTTTTCTCATTGTCTTTCTCTTCTCTCTTTGTCTTCCTTTCCTTTCCTTTCCTCGTCCTTTTCTTCTTTTTATTTTATTCTCTGTTCTCCTCTTATCTTGAATCCCCTTGCACACTTTTCCCTTCCTTTCATCCTGTCCCGCCTTTTCTTTTTTCTATTACCTCTTCTCTTGATTTTTACTTGTGCACTCATTATCTTTTCTTCCCTTCCCCTTCCCTTCCTTCCTCGTTTTTCTTTCCTTCCTTAATGTTATAGTTTCTTCTTGAGTTTTATCTTCTTTCCCCTTCCCTCTTTTCTTCTTCTTTTTACTTGTTTATACATGTTTTCTTTTTATTCCTGTCTCATCGTTTGTCTGTTTCATTCTCCTCGTCTTCTCCTCTTCCTCCTCCTCCTTCCACTCCTCATAACTTCCTCTCTCTCTCTCTCTCTCTCTCTCTCTCTCTCTCTCTCTCTCTCTCTCTCTCTCTCTCTCTCTCTCTCTCTCTCTCTCTCTCTCTCTCTCCCTCTCATACTAACACTTTCATCCATAATTTTCCTCCTCCTATTATCCTGGCCTGCCCATATAATCCCTCCTCCTCATCCTCCTCTTCCTTCTCCATTTTCTTCCTCATCTCTTCCCTTTCCCTCCCACTCACCTTCTCCTTCACCAAAACGAAAAAAACGAAAGAAAACGGAAGGAAAGAAGGGGGGACTGCTGCAGAAAGCCTGACTTGCACCTCAATTCATTTTCTTGGCATTATTTAAGTCGAGATTAAGCCCTCAGATGAATGGCCGGCCTACTTGCTGGAGAGAGAGAGAGAGAGAGAGAGAGAGAGAGAGAGAGAGAGAGAGAGAGAGAGAGAGAGAGAGAGAGAGAGAGATTCATGATTAATTTCTCCTTTATTTATTCATTAATAGTATCTAGCTATTCAATTATTTATTTGTTTATTCATCTATTCAATTAATATACCCCATGACCAGAGAGAGAGAGAGAGAGAGAGAGAGAGAGAGAGAGAGAGAGAGAGAGAGAGAGAGAGAGAGAGAGAGAGAGAGAGAGAGAGAGAGAGAGAGAGAGAGAGAGGCGGGAGGAGATATTAAAAAAAGAAAGGTGTACAGTGTGAGAGAGAGAGAGAGAGAGAGAGAGAGAGAGAGAGAGAGAGAGAGAGAGAGAGAGAGAGAGAGAGAGAGAGAGAGAGAGAGAGAGAGAGAGACGGGAGAAGGAAATATTAAAAAAAAGAAAGGTGTACAGTGTGTGTGAGAGAGAGAGAGAGAGAGAGAGAGAGAGAGAGAGAGAGAGAGAGAGAGAGAGAGAGAGAGAGAGAGAGAGAGAGAGAGAGAGAGAGAGAGAGAGAGAGAGAGAGAGAGAGAGAGAGAGAGAGAGAGAGAGAGAGAGAGAGAGAGAGAGAGAGAGAGAGAGAGAGAGAGAGAGAGAGAGAGAGAGAGAGAGAGAGAGAGAGAGAGAGAGAGAGAGAGAGAGAGAGAGAGAGAGAGAGAGAGAGAGAGAGAGAGAGAGAGAGAGAGAGAGAGAGAGAGAGAGAGAGAGAGAGAGAGAGAGAGAGAGAGAGAGAGAGAAGGAAGAGGGTAAGAGAAAGGAAAAGTAAAAAAGAAAAAAGGAAGAAAAGTTAAGGAGCCAGACACACACACATACACACACACACACACACACACACACACACACACACACACACACATACTAAAAGATTCTCCCACCCACCAACCACCTTTGGCCGCCAGTTGTGAATGAGAAATCACGAGAAATCAAGAAATAGAAAATGGTGAAGAAAATGATGAGCAGGACCTTTTCGTGAGAGTGGGCGGGGGATGAGAGGGTGGGTAAGGTGGTGGGCGGGGCAGGAGAGGTGGGCGGCGGTCACCTTTAAGTAGGATTTCCCGTCCCACCGCCCATATTCTGGGAGCTTTTGAGGGTAACTTGCAAGGAAGCCCCGCCAGGTACGATTACGGAGTAGGCGGCGGCGGCGGCGCAGGCAGCGGATGAGGAGGAGGAGGAGGAGGAGGAGGAGGAGGAGGAGGAGGAGGAGGAGGAGGAGGAGGAGGAGGAGGAGGAGGAGGAGGAGGAGGGAAAGAAGGAAGGAAGGAAGGGGGTACAGAAAAGACAGATATAAAATACATGCACGTAAATAATGTGTAAAGATGAGCTAACCCCAACAATGAAGTCACGACAGGTAAAGAATGGAGTGCACAAGTGTGTTTATTGGGCAGGTGAGGGAGGAGGAGGAGGAGGAGGAGGAGGAGGAGGAGGAGGAGGAGGAGGAGGAGGAGGAGGAAGAAGAAGAGGAGGAGAAGGAGGAGGAGGTGTGGAAGCCTTCTTTACCCCTCCCGTGAGAAATTATTACATGTCACGCCAATACTAATTAACTACCTTACCTGGAGGCAAAGCAGGTAATGGGGTGATTACCACGTGCGGGAAAATTAAGCTGACTGGCTGACTGATTTGCTGACTGCCTGGCTGCCTGACTGACTGACTGATTTGAAGACCGACTGGCTGTCTGACTGATTGTATGAATGACTGCCTGACTGGCTGACTGATATGGTTGATTTCCTGTCTGACTGACTGAATGACTGACTGATTTTGCTGATTACCTGGCTGACTGACTCACTGAATGATTTGCTGATTGCCTCGCTGACTGACTGACTGATTAGCTGATACCCTGGCTGATGATTTGCTGATTGCATGGCTGATTGCCTGAATGAATGAATAAGTGATTGACTGACCGACTGACTGATTTACCCATTGCCTGGCTGACTGACTCACTGACTGATTTGCTGATCAACACGCTGACTGACTAATATACTGATTGCATGGCTTACTGACTAAATAACTGACTGAATTCATTAATTCATTAATGGGTGACTAATTAACTGACAGGCTGACTGGCGATTTGCTGGCTCGCTCACTGGCTGACTGGTTGACTGATTGACTGACTGGCTGACTAACTGAGAAAAGGACTTACACACTGATTGACTCGCTTACTAAGAAACTGACTGATCGACTGACTTAGCGAAAAACTGGCTGATATTTATCCTTTCTCTCTCTCTCTCTCTCTCTCTCTCTCTCTCTCTCTCTCTCTCTCTCTCTCTCTCTCTCTCTCTCTCTCTCTCTCTCTCTCTCTCTCTCTCTAACCACATCTAAAGAGTACAGCCTTCCTTCCTTCCCCTCCTCTCCTTTTCTTCTCCTTTCTGCCGTGTGTCAGAAATATTATTCTTAAAATGTTAGTCTTGTGAACCCTTGATTAACTCTATTGATCCTTGCTTTAATGGCTCCATCCCTAGTGGTGGTGGTGGTGGTGGTGGTGGTGGTGGTGGTGGTGGTGATGGTGGTGGTGGTGGTGGTGATGGTGGTGGTGGTGGTGGAGGTGGTGATGGTACTGGTGGTGGTGATGGTGATTGTAATGGTAGTGGCGGTGGTAGTGGTATTTTCTTTCATTGGTTTTCACACCTTTTTTTCTCCCCGTTTCTTCTTTTTCCTTCAATTCTCGTTTTCTTTGTTCTTCTCTCTCTCTCTCTCTCTCTCTCTCTCTCTCTCTCTCTCTCTCTCTCTCTCTCTCTCTCTCTCTCTCTCCTCCACCTTCGTATCTCCTCAACGTTAGAAGCTTTGATGTTTAAGTGACGTGTGCTGGACAAGGGAGAGAGAGAGAGAGAGAGAGAGAGAGAGAGAGAGAGAGAGAGAGAGAGAGAGAGAGAGAGAGAGAGAGAGAGAGAGAGAGGGTGGGAGACAAAAAGGAGGAAAAGAGAGTAAGGAGGCGGGTTAAAAGGAGGTAAGATGAGAGACATGTAGATCAAAGGTACTCTCTCTCTCTCTCTCTCTCTCTCTCTCTCTCTCTCTCTCTCTCTCTCTCTCTCTCTCTCTCTCTCTCTGTCTCACCATGACCTGACACCTTTGCTCACAACTGGAGTGTAAGACTCTTCTCTCACTTCCATTGCTTCTTCTCCTTTTCTCTCTCTTCTCTCTCTTCCTTTGCTTTTTTCTCCTTTTCTCTCTCTTTTCTCTCCCCTCCTCCTTTCATCTCTTCATCATTTTCTGTTAATTTCTCCACATTTCACATGAGAACGCGACATCGATGCGTGTCGTAATAGCGAACACACACACATACACACACACACACACACACACACACACACACACACACACACACACACACACACACACACACACACACACACACACGCGCGCGCACAAATACACACACACCTTTATAGCAGCGAAAAGAGGCGTGGTAATACCCGCCTAGTAACAAGTGCCGAGTAAAAGGTAAAGATTCTGCTCACTTCAAAGGTATACCTGGAAAACTCTAAGAGGTTGCTGAAAGTACTACATGCAACTTAATCCTTTTCACCGTGACAATAAAAGGTTTCAGCATCCTATACAGTCCATTATTTTATTATTTTGTTATTATATATAGAGAAAGTGTAAGAAGCTAGTAAGCCTAAACAGACGTTAACCTTTCCATCGTGATAATAAAAGGTTCCAACACCCTATACAGTTTATTACGTCTATACAGTCTATTATTATTTTACTATTATGAACAATGATGCCATCTTTATGCCGATTAATTTAGAACCTAAGAGAAGGTTCAAGAAGCCAATAGGCCTGGTCGCAAGTTAACCCTTTTACCTTAACAATAAAAGGTTCCAGCAATATATAGTTTGTCACTTTGTGATCTTATTACCACATAGTGCAATAAGCTCCTTAAGATGATTAATTTAGAACACTGAATGAGATTTAAGCTAGTAAGGCTACACTCAAGTTAACTCCTTTATCGTGGTAATAAAAGGTTCCAGCACAATTCATAACATACTACTTTATGATTTTCTTATATACATTATCCTTCTTATGGTATTTGATATCGAAAATAGAAGGTTTATGAAACCAGTAAACTAGTAAACTTAAACTTAACCCTTTCACTGTGAAAATTAAAACTCCAACACACTTCACAATCCATTACTTTACGATTTCCTTATATATATATATATATATATATATATATATATATATATATATATATATATATATATATATATATATATATATATATATATATATATATATATATATATATATATATATATATATATATATATATATATATATATATATATATATATATATATATATATATATATATATATATATATATATATATATATATATATATATATATATATATATATATATATATATATATATATATATATATATATATATATATATATATATATATATATATATATATATATATATATATATATATATATATATATATATATATATATATATATATATATATATATATATATATATATATATATATATATATATATATATATATATATCATAAATCACAATAATCTACTTACTGTAATAAGAACATAATGGAAGGTGTACAAAGATACCAGACCTTCAAGCGTTAACCTCTACACCGTGATAATTAAAGGTTCAAATACTATACACTCTGTCAATTCATCACAATATTATCTAGTGCAATAATCTCCTCTAAAATATAAGAACACAAAGATATAAGTAGCCAGTAGGCCTGAACGTGGAAATTCTCCTTTCTTTCCGATTACATAACTATGATGAACAATGCGCCTGTGTCACGTCTTTTGATTCCCACGCGGTCCAGTCTTCACACGGCCAGCGATCACAAAACACGGCTGGAATCTAAACGGAATTCCCAGACGCCAAAAATCTCCTCCTTTAAGTTCACAGGAATGCTTTGGGCCTGTGATTTTTTTTTTTTTTTTTTTTTTGTCGACGCCATATGTTCCGGCTCTGATGGCAAACCACACACACACACACACACACACACACACACACACACACACACACACACACACAAAGAGAATTTTACTGTCAACACACATATAGATTTTTATAATCTCTCTCTCTCTCTCTCTCTCTCTCTCTCTCTCTCTCTCTCTCTCTCTCTCTCTCTCTCACCTGACGAAGGCTCGGTGGGGGGATGGGTGCCGCGCCGTCATCCATCACCCGCTAATCTCATCTTAATGAAGTTTCTTGAGGAATAATTCTGCTGGACCAAGAATTACTCTGGTTTGAGACACAGATAAAGAAAAAACGGAAAGGGAGAGAGAGAGAGAGAGAGAGAGAGAGAGAGAGAGAGAGAGAGAGAGAGAGAGAGAGAGAGAGAGAGAGAGAGAGACGTATAGAAGATGAAAGAATAAGACAAACTGACAAACTGAACAACAGAGACAAGTAGAGGGATATACAGACAGACTGAAGTTATTTAATGTTCAGTAGCTTGTGAAACACACACACACACACACACACACACACACACACACACACACACACACACACACACACACACACACACACACACACACCGAGGACAATATCTGACCGCCAGATTGTACAAGTGGCAAGAACTTAGGGGAACGGTTACAAAGAGCTCAGACAGTGTTGTTCCCATCATGGCACGAATGTAAATAGCGGTACGATGCTCGCTGGTTCAGTGGTAACATTCTTGCCTATCAATTGGAAGACTAACGTTCGAGTCCCTACCAAATTATTAAATGATTTTCACTGATTGGCCAGCAGTTCATTACCCTCCTGGAGCGAAAGAATACAATATGGTATGTGGTAAGTCGCAGCTTTATACCCAGAGATCCGTGTTTCTAAAATAAAATGACCTCTATTTTGGACTCTCTTCTCTGGTTACCTTTTTTTTTCGTGAGCGCAAAATAATAGGCTTTCTTCTTCTTCTTCTTCTTCTTCTTCTTCTTCTTCTTCTTCTTCTTCTTCTTCTTTTTCTTCCTCTTCTCCTCCTCCTTCTCCTCCTCCTACTCCTCCTCCTCCTTCTCCTGCTCCTCCTCCTTTATACCCTTAGCAGACGCATACGAAAACAATCGGGTTTCATGCTCCTGGCTCTCTTAGGCCTAAATCATACAGCTGGTAGTCATGCACCCAACACGTGTTAACTAAGACCTGCTGGTGAATTATACGCCAGGCAATTGAATGATTAAGTGTGCAAAATTTTCTCAGAATATGCCAGGCCGCAATCTTTGTTTACCATGGCGTCATCAAGGGCGAGGCAAGGCCGGACCACGATGGGATTGGTTCAGCTTACGTCTGGCTCAAGCTCCGGCTCAAGATTTGTTGCCCTGAAAACAGGGTTGTCGATAGCCACTTGAGTGTGGCGGGTGGGGCAGGCAGGCAGGCAGGCAGGCAGGTTGGCCTACTGAATGTCTGGCTGACTGGCTGGTTGACTATCTGACTGGCTGGCTGACTGGCTGGCTGGGTGCCTGGCTGGCTGGCAGGGTGGCTGGCTGGCTAACTGGCTAACTGGCTGGTTGACTGGCTGTCTGACTAGAAGGCTTAGTGGTTGGTTGGCTGGCCGACTGACTGACTGACTGATTAACTGGCTGACTGGGTGGCTGACTGGCTGCCTGGTTGGTTGGCTGACCGGCTGGCTGGCTGACTGACAGGCTGGCTGGCTGACTGAACGGCTGGCTGGCTGACTGTACGGCTGGCTGGCTGACTGAACGGCTTGATGGTTGACTGAACGGTTGGCAGGCTGACTGAAGGGCTGGCTGGCTGACCAAACGGCTGACTGGTTGACCGAACGACTGGCTAGCTGACTGAACGACTGACCAGCTGGCTAGCTGATTGGTGCAAGATACGGAAACTGGTTTGGTTACAATGACAAGTGGATTCATAAGAATAGGTAAGTCACTAAGTATTCGCCAGTTAACGACAGTAGACTTGGCGAGCAGACCAGTCAGATAAATCCTTTTCATGACATCTTGAGAGGAGGCGAGTGGAAAGAAGGAAAACAGCAGAAAGGAAAAGGGTCAATAGCAACTTAAGCCACACAGTAACAAAAATAAGGATGAGGAAGACAAGAAAAATTGAAGTTACGCAAGAAAGGCGTTATGTGTAGATAAAAATAGGTAGACAGGCCACCCATTTAGAACCTATAGTAACCAAAATAAAGAGAAAGACCCGAAGAAAAGCGGAGGCAAGACAAAGAAAGTGTTGGGAGCACGTAGAAATAGGAAGACAGGTAGGTAGATGGTAGTGGGGGAAGGAGATTAGGAGAGGCAGAGTCTGTGTGACACCCATCGTCCCCCACCAACCCACTTGTCTGGCCAGAATGGTTTAGGACGCATTCTGGGCTCATAAACCTCGCGTGCCCTCCGTTTTGTCCTAGGTACGTTCCCGCGGGACTACTAAAATGGTGGCAGTGGTGGGATGACAACAAAGAGAGAGAGAGAGAGAGAGAGAGAGAGAGAGAGAGAGAGAGAGAGAGAGAGAGAGAGAGAGAGAGAGAGAGAGAGAGAGAGAGGGAAGAAAGGGAGGCGGTAGCAAGACAGTGGAATGAGAGGTACCGCAGAGGCAATACGGAGGATGTGTGGGGTACTAATGGAGAGAATTAACAGGAAGAGGTAACATGAGAGAAGTGGTGGGAAGGTAATGGAAAGATCGTAAGGTGGTAAAGGAAAGGTTTTGGTAGTTGTGATAAGTTGGTGGCGAAAGGTTGTAAAGAAGCGTAAGAGGTACATTAATAGAGATGACAAGGAGGCATAAAAAGGACAGGAAAGACTAATCAGGAGACAAAGAATCACAGAGGCGATAGAAAGTAATGAGAAGATACCAAAGAAGTAAAACAACATTGGTGAAAGCAAAAAAAATTTTAAAGTTAACCAAAACTTCCAAAAAGAAGAAGAAGAAGAGGAAGAAGAAGAAGAAGAAGAAGAAGAAGAAGAAAAGGCGAATAAAAACAACAACAACAACAACAACAACAACAACAGCAACAACAACAACAACAACAACAACAACAACAACAACAACAATAAGAAAAAGTAGGCAGAGAAGGAGGAGGAAAAAGAGGAAAACATCAATATACCAGGTCCTTAAAACACAGTACATCAATAATTTCATTCTCAAACTGATAACTTCCAACATCATTACCATCTCCACC
>NC_087161.1:17033522-17076022 GCF_035594125.1 Scylla paramamosain
ACCTTCCTTCACCTCCCAGCCTGACCTGAGCCGGGCAAACAACCACTCCATCATCAGTAGTCCTTGCCCGCCTGGCCGGGATTGCCAGATTGGCATATTTGGTGCCAAATTCTAGAAATTTGGCACTTTTCAATGCGTTTGGCATCCAAAAAAAATCGAGTTGGCATCTTGGCATTTTTTTGGCATATTTCGATAAAATTCACTAATAAGCATCAATTAGAAGTGAGACTCCCACCTTCACGGTGGGAGACTCTCAAGTGGTGATGGTGTCTGCGTAAATTCCTGCGGTTGAGGGAAATATTTCAGTGACTGTTGGAGGTGTAAATGGCTTCTGGTGTTGTGTGAAGTGACGAGAACGTCATGTATTAACGTGTACTACCTCATGTTGTTTGTGAATTATCATTAGTATTAATATATGTGGTTGTAACATAGAATAATAGTGTTTTCTACTCCCCCAACATTGATCTGGTATTAGAGGTGATTCCAGGTGTGCTGTGTCAAGGTAAAGGTAGAGTGAGAGGGTGTAATACTGGCGATTTCGGATAGGTCGGGTAGGCACTCGAAGCCTTCAAAAATCCAGACCTTTAAGACTTTCCGGGACCAATGTAACGTCCACTTTCTTGGAAAGATAACCGTAAGTAGAGATCGTAACAGAATATGGGTCCCTGTCCGGGATTTTTAACATTTGTGGAGTGTAACGAGTGTTAGATGGTGATTGTCACTGGGAGGAATTCACCTGTGTGAAATATTTCTTTAAACTGTGCATGTATTTCTTGTGTATATTATTTTATGGTGACGGTATTGGTGTGTGAATGTGTATTCTGTCGGGATATTTTTGAATACTCAGTGGTATAATATTTGGAGGAATATTTTGTGAAGTGTAGTGATTGTAATCATGGCTGCTAAACGTGTTGAGGCGTTCTTTCTGTCAAGGAGTGTGCATGATTTGTACACACTTACCAGGGAGGAATTGTATTCAATGGCTGAGAGGTTCCAAGTGGAGTTGAAATCCAAGAAAAAGGAGGAAATGCAGGCGGAGTTGAAAAATGCTCTCGTGGAGAGGAGCTGGTTTGAAAAAATGATGGTGGTGAGAGTGAGGATAATGACGGGGAGAGTGTAGAGGAAGGTGCTGGGATGAGTGAGATAAACCTGGGTGCTCTTGGTGGAACTGATGGCCTTTCTAGTAGTGAAAAGTTCGAATTAATGAAACTTCAATTGCAAATGCAGAAGGAGATTGAGATAGAAAAGATTAGATCGAAAAACGGGTATAAAGTAAATGAGGCCTGGGCAGGAAATGGCGCTCAAGGCAACGGGGATTTAGAAAGGTTGTCAGTATGCCTAACTTTTGTGGAAGGGGAGGCAGAAAACTTCTTCATTCAATTTGAAAAAACTGCAAAGTTGAGGGGATGGGATGAAGATGATTGGGCATTACTGGTCCTGTCTAAATTTGAGGGAAAGGCCCGAGAGGCATATATGAATTTGAGTGAGCAAGAAGCGAGTGATTATGAAGTAGTAAAGGAAGCGGTGTTGGAATCAACCCGTCTAAGTCCGGGTGTGTACCGGGAAAGGTTCCGCAGGATCACAAAAGGCCCAGGTGTTACTTATCTCGAGATGGCTCGAGAGGTCGGTCTTAAACTGGATCGGTGGCTGAAGGCCGAGGAAACCACTACCGCCGAGGAGATAAAAGCAGTTATGTGGATGGAACAATTTATGAGCCAAGTGCCCCTCAGTTTAAAATATGAGCTCGTATCACACAACGTGAAAGATGTGATGGAAGCTGGACGCAGGACTGAGAATTACTGTGAAATCCATGGGCTGAACAAAGATGAATACCATGGAGGGAGAAAGTCATTCTCTAGCAAGAGTGATGGTCATCAGAGATATAACAATGACCGCCAGATGAGCTCGACATCATTCCACAGATCAAACCAGCCCCGCCCTAACAACTATAGTTTTCCCCACGCTTACACCATGCCCCCACCAGCCGACCACAACATAAGGACTACACCCCGCAGGAGTAGGCCCGGGAGCACTACCTATTACCAGAAGGGTAGTGGAAATGAAGATACTGTTAAGTGCCTTGGATGTGGAAGTAGTGGGCATAAGAAGTACCAGTGTCCGAAGGGACGGCCGAAACCAGTGGGAGCAGTTGCCGCTCATAAGAGACCTAATAAAGTATGTGGAGAATATGACTGCAGAGATACAAGAGGAGCCGCAGAAGGATGAAGGCTTTGAGCATTTCACTAGTGAGGGCACGGTGAAAGTAGAGGAAAGTCATGAGAAGGTGATCAGAATCCTTCAGGATACAGGAGCTAACCAGAGTCTGATCTTAAGTAGTGTACTCCCATGGAATGAGGAGACCAGCACTGGCAGAGAGGTCTCATGCAAAGGTGCAGGAGGCAAGGTCAGTATTCCCCTGCCCAAAGTTTGGCTGGACTGTGGATACGTCACTGGAGAGGTGACGGTTGGAGTGAACGAGACACTGCCCGTAGATGGAGTGGATATGCTGGTTGAGAATGATCTGGCTGGAGGCCGAGTTATCCCTAAACTTCAGATGGTAGACAAGCCTCCGGTAGGGATGACAGAAACCACCACTCCAACAGCAGTCACTCGCTCAACAAATGGGGTGGCAGAGGTGCCTGAATTGTTCCCAGTCTGTGCAGTGACCCGAGTAATGGCCCAGAAGGGACGAATGGACACCGAAGGAGCAACGCAGAAGGACGAAGGCCTGGGCGTCCTGTTCGAGGAACCTGATGAAAAAGGAAATAGCCCGGAGCATGCGAGTGATGAATGGGTTGTAGGCCAGGTAGAGCCCAACCTTGATTTTGTGGTAGAGAAGAGTGAGTTGATAAAAGCTCAGGAGAGTGATGAAAGCTTGAAGCCTATTTGGAATGAGGCTAAAAGGCTGGGTGAGCTTGACGATGAGTACATGGGTTACTATGTGAATAACAGTGTATTAATGAGAAGTTGGAGGCCCCTGACAGCCCCAACCTCTGATCATTGGATGGTGAAAAGGCAGATTGTGGTGCCATGGGTGTATAGGAAGAAAATTTTGAAGATGGCACACGAAGGTAATCTGGCAGGACACCTGAGGGTCAGAAAAAAAATAGGAAAAATTCTGTGTCATTTTTACTGGCCCAGAATGAGAGGTAATGTGAAAGAGTTTTGTAAAACTTGTGGTCTATGTCAGAAGGTGGGCAAGCTGAACCAGGTGATTCGCCCTACCCCCTTCACCCTATACCTGTGGTTGAGGAGCCTTTCATTAATGTGGTGATAGACTGTGTAGGTCCTTTACCAAGGACCCGGAGGGGAAACTAGTATTTACTGACTATTATGTGTATGTCATCCAGGTTCCCCGAGGCCATTCCCCTCAGGAGTATAAACTCTAAAAATATTGTGAGGCAAATGGTGAAATTTTTCTCCTGGGTGGGAATTCCTAAGGTGTTGCAGTCGCACCAGGGAAGTAATTTCACTTCTCACACGTTCAAGGAAATTCTAAGTGGTATGAAGATTGAACAGAGACTGGCAAGTGTTTATCATCCTCAGTTTCAGGGTTGTGTAGAAAGATTTCACCAAACTTTTAAAAACACTCTCAGGACGTATTGTGAGGAGATGAGTGTTGAGTGGGATGAGGCATTGCCACTAGCCTTGTTCGTGTTAAGAGACAGTGTGCAAGAGTCAACTGGTTTCAGCCCATTTGAGTTAGTGTGTGGGCACGAGTTGAACGGTCCTTTAAAGATGGTGAAAGAAAAGTGGTTAGGGGCAGAGAAGCCTCCTACTGTGGTGAAGTATGCATCTGATTTCAAGGACAGATTGATGAGGGCTAGGAAAATTGCTCGGGAAAATTTGAAAGGTAGTCAGAGTGAGATGAAAGGCTGGTATGACAGGAAGGCGAGGGCCAGATCCTTCCAGCCTGGAGACAAGGTCTTGGTCCTTTTCCCATTGCAGGGTGATCCTTTCAAAGCCAGGTTCAGTGGACCTTGGGAGATTAAGAGGAAAATGAGTGATGTGAATTACACTGTAAAAACTCCAGGGAGGAAGAAAAAGAACCAGTTGTGTCATGTAAACTTGTTGAAGCCTTTTCATGAAAGGGACAGAGAAAAGGAAGGTGAAGTAGTAGAAGGAGTAAGAACCGTGAGTGTTGTAAATGTAACCACTGAGTTGGGAGAGGAGTGGCCTGAAGTGAAACTGAGCAGGTGTGAGGGAATGGTGCTAGAACACTCAGCCGTCTTGGGGAATATGAATGATAAACTGGGACACATAGAGCTAGAAAAGAGGAAAGGATTAGGGAGATTATTGAAAGATTCAGTTCTTTGTTCCCTGATGCACCTAGGAAAACAAATATGGTGGTGCATGATATGGATGTTGGGGAGGCTGAACCCATCAAACAACATCCCTACAGAGTTAACCCGCAGAAAAGGGAGATCATGAGAAAGGAAGTAGAGTATATGCTGGAACATGACTTGATTGAGCCCAGTGAAAGCCCATGGAGCTCGCCATGTGTACTGGTGCCCAAACGTGGTCAAGAGAGTTTCCGTTTTTGTACGAATTATAGGAAAGTTAACATGGTGACAAAACATAATGTTTACCCTATCCCTAGAGTTGATGATTGTATAGATCATGTGGGAAATGCCAACTTCATAACAAAAATTGACTTGTTAAATGGGTACTGGCATGTAGGACTCTCTGAGAGGGCAAAAGCCATATCAGCTTTTGTCACCATGGATGGATTGTATCAGTACAAAGTTCTTCCGTTTGGGATGAAGAACAGTGGGAGTTCTTTTCAGAGATTAATGAAAATAGTACTGAAATGTTTGTAGGGATGTTCTGTGTACATAGATGACATTTTGTTGTACACTGAGAGTTGGGAAGAACACGTGCAGTTACTGGAGGAAGCGTTCAGGAGGCTGGATGATGCCAACTTTACTTTCAACTTATCAAAAAGTAATTTCGTGCAAGCTGACGTGGGGTACCTAGGTTTCAAGGTACGGAGAGATGAAGTGAGAACTGTGGAAACCAAGGTGAAAGACATTGTAAATCTCCCTCCACCCACCAACAGGAAGGAGATACTGAGATTCTTAGGGGTCAGTGGATATTACAGACGATTTTGTAAAAATTTCTCTGATGTTGCCATGCCCCTGACCAAGTTGTTGAGTAAGAAGTCAAAATTTTGTTAGGATAAGCATTGTGAGGAGGATTTTGTGGAGATTAAGAAAATGTTAGTCAATGGCCCAGTGCTGCGCATGCCTGATTACGAAAAACCATTTGTATTGTATGTGGATGCCAGTCAGAATGGTGTGGGTGGTGTGTTAATGCAGGAACATGAGGGAGTTGAGCACCCCATAGGCTATTATTCCAAAAAGTTGTTACCATATCTGAGGGCTTACAGCACTATTGAGAAAGAGGCTTTGGGCCTAGTGCTGAGTTTGAGTCATTTTGAAGTGTACGTCAAAGGAACTGGACAGCCTGTGCAGGTCTTCACCGACCACAATCCGCTCATTTTCTTGCATAAAATGAAAAACTCCAATCAAAGGCTGATGAGGTGGTGCCTGGTCTTACAGGACTATGACCTAGAGATTTACCATGTAAAAGGTAGTGAGAATGCAATTGCTGATGCCTTGTCTTGCGCCTCATCTAGTCGTGAGGCATCCTAATCAGGTGCCTCACGCCTCTTTTGGGAAGGGAATGTCATGTTATTGGTCGAGTTTACCTTGAAAAGCAACACGTTTTCTTAGTGTCCCCCGTGTTCCGGTTACCTGCCTTTCGGACATTGTCCTTATTATTGGTTATAAGCTAGTGTAAGGCTTATTTACTCATTTTGTATCATGTAGTATTATTCTCCTCATAATTTAAGTTCTCTATATTTTTGTATGTATAAGGGAGGAAATATAATTGAGGTGGAAATATGTTGAAACAAGGGGAGCTTGAGTGGGCAACAATACATTCCAAGGAGGGGAAGGCAGAGCGCCTTAGGTCGTGAGGTAGAATGGAGGGGAGGCGTCTCTCAGAGAATAATGTTGGTGTGGACTGATGATGGAGTGAGTGTGTGGAGGTATTAGTGATGTGGCGGTATAACCTTGATATCCAGGATCAGGTTAGTGAGATTTTTGTGGTACCAAGAGCTCTTGTCCGCTGTAATTCGGTTGGTGAATTGTGCCGGCGACGCTGTTTCGAGGGGGTCATAGGTCAAACTGGCGGCCATTTTGTGAGTGGAGGCTGTGGTGTTGACATTGGAAGCTAGTGTTGTGGTGTGTTGGTGATTTTAGGGATGATGTTATGGTGTTATGGATGATCTTTGGCGATTATGATGACGTATTGTGAGGAGTGAGGGGAGGAAACACGGGAATTATTGAGACTGGGGACGCGGTGATGGCGTCTGCGTAAATTCCTGCGGTTGAGGGAAATATTTCAGTAACTGGTGGAGGTGTAAATGGCTTCTGGTGTTGTGTGAAGTGACGAGAACGTCATGTATTAACGTGTACTACCTTATGTTGTTTGTGAATTATCATTAGTATTAATATATGTGGTTGTAACATAGAATAATAGTGTTTTCTACTCCCCTAACATTGATCTGGTATTAGAGGTGATTCCAGGTGTGCTGTGTCAAAGTAAGAATACAGTGAGAGGGTGTAATTCCGGCGATTTCAGATAGGTTGGGTAGGCACTCGAAGCCTTTAAAAATCCAGACCTTTAAAACTTTCCAGGATCAGTGTAAGGTCCACTTTCTTGGAAAGATAACCGTGATCGTACGATCGTAAGTAGAGATCGTAACAATATATATATATATATATATATATATATATATATATATATATATATATATATATATATATATATATATATATATATATATATATCACGCAGGGAAGCCACAGAACGCCTGACTTCTGATCTTTCTAAAATTTCTGATTGGGGCAGAGCAAACTTGGTATTGTTCAATGCCTCAAAAACTCAATTCCTCCATCTATCAACTCGACACAACCTTCCAGACAACTATCCCCTCTTCTTCAATGACACTCAACTGTCCCCCTCTTCTACACTGAACATTCTCGGTCTGTCCTTTTCTTATAATCTGAACTGGAAACTTCACATCTCATCTCTAGCTAAAACAGCTTCTATGAAGTTAGGTGTTCTGAGACGTCTCTGCCAGTTTTTCTCACCCCCCCAGCTGCTAACTCTATCTATACAAGGGTCTTATCCGTCCATGTATGGAGTATGCTTCACATGTCTGGGGGGGTTCCACTCATACTGCTCTTCTAAACAGGATGGAATCAAAAGCTTTTCGTCTCATCAACTCCTCTCCTCTAACTGACTGTCTTCAGCCTCTCTCTCACCGCCGCAATGTTGCATATCTAGCTGTCTTCTACCGCTATTTTCATGCTAACTGCTCTTCTGATCTTGCTAACTGCATGCCTCCCCTCCTTCCGCGGCCTCGCTGCACAAGACTTTCTTCTTTCTCTCACCCCTATTCTGTCCACCTCTCTAACGCAAGAGTTAACCAGTATTCTCAATCATTCATCCCTTTCTCTGGTAAACTCTGGAACTCCCTGCCTGCTTCTGTATTTTCACCTTCCTATGACTTGAATTCCTTCAAGAGGGAGGTTTCAAGACACTTATCCATCAATTTTTGACCACTGCTTTG
This sequence comes from Scylla paramamosain, assembly GCF_035594125.1. Classification (NCBI taxonomy): domain Eukaryota; kingdom Metazoa; phylum Arthropoda; class Malacostraca; order Decapoda; family Portunidae; genus Scylla; species Scylla paramamosain. The sequence continues at coordinate 17,041,165 of NC_087161.1, forward strand.
ACCCTTTTATGGGACTGGCATTTCAGTGGGCATTTTTTTTATTAGATTTTTGTTGCCCTTGGCCAGTGTCACTTCTACATAAAAAAAAATATATATATATATATATATATATATATATATATATATATATATATATATATATATATATATATATATATATATATGCGCGTGCTACTTCTATGCATATAACTCACTTTGGCACTATTTTGTGCTATTTGGCTCATTATTGGAACCAACTTGGCATTTTTTGCTCTGGAAAATTTGACAACCCTGTGCCTGGCCTCGGTGGCGGACATGCGACACGCAGGCAGCTTCAGTTTTATTATACTAATATACGGCAGCCGTTCTTTACAACTGTGTTTCCTTGGCTACCACCTCTACACAGCACTGGAAGGAGAAACTTATAAATTTTCTAGTACAACACCATAGCTGAAGGACTTCAGACCCGTGTTGAAGATCTAGTGCAACGTATTACGTAATTACCAGGAAGATTACAGCCAAAGAAATAACTTACGCATCAGTGGAATTAAAGAAACACCAAATGGAGAAACCTTGGAACAAAATGCTGATCTAGTCTCTGCTCTGCTTCGAGACAAGCTGCAACTACCAACTATAAAACTTGAGCGTGCTCATATGATCAGACCAACTGGACACTCTGCTCCTCAAACCATTATGATTCGAACACCTCGGAGTCCGTGAAATAGTGATGCGGAATACCAGGAAGTTAAAAGGTACTATAATATATATTAACGATAATCTGTGTCCTACCTCTCAACTTCCACTTCTGAAGGAAGCTCGAGATGAAGGAAAAATAGCCTATTTCAAAGCACACAAGACTTCTTATCAAAGAGAGAGAATCAACTCCTAACGGCTGGAGGCACGCCATCTAGTGTTGGTGGTGGCTTTCCAGGCTCCACTCCGGTTAGTGGAGCAACTCATGATGGTGGACCCTCACGGGTACCTGGTCCCTTGGGGGCAGTGCACGTTCAGGGGGTGCTGTGAACTTATCATTAAACCCAGCTGTGACCTCACTCAATGTTTCCCTTTGTGTCTCACAACAAAAGGGGGCAGTCACAGCCTACCCTCTAAAGACAATTCTCTTCCTCCACACAAAACTACAAACACCTAATAGCACACACACCCTTCACTCAAAATTTCAAAATTAATGGCGACTCCTACACCAGCCTCGGAGTCCCCATCTGGAGAGGGGGCCACATATGTCCCCAGGTCGGACTGCCCTTCTGATGACGATCCTATGTGTCTTGACACCCCCCATCAACTATGTCTTCATTAACTTCTGCAACATTCGTAGTCTAAAATCTAATTTTCAATCTGTAGAACACCACTTCTCCTCTTCTAAACCTCATCTTCTTTTCCTCACTGAAACTCAGGTGTCTGAGGCAACTGACAGTAGCCCCTTTTCCGTTCTCTCCTACTTTCTCCATCCTCATTTTCGATCCAAAGCTAGATGTTGCGTTTATGTGCGCAACGACTTAACCTGCTCTCATGCCCACGCTCTTGAATCTTCCGAGTTTTCCACCATCTGGCTACGACTACAGAGTTACTCTCAAACTAAATTTATCTGTGCTGTATACCTCTCACCTAACTCCTCTGACTATAAGAAATTCTTTGACTACTTAACTTCGAAAGTGGAGCACATTCTGATTCTCTTCCCTTTTGCAGAGATCTCCATTCTAGGAGACTTCAATGTTCACCACCAGCTTTGGCTTTCCTTTCCCTTTACTGACCATCCTGGTGAACTAGACTTTAACTTTGCTATCCTCCACGACCTAGAGCAATTGGTGCAACATTCTACTCGTATTCCTGACCGTCTTGGAGATACGCCTAACATTCTTGACCTTTTCCTGACCTCTACTCCTGCTTATGCTATCACCCTCTCTTCTCCGTTGGGCTCCTCTGACCATAATCTCATATCTGAATATTGTCATATCGCTCCACTCCCTCCTCAGGATCCCCCTAAGCGAAGGTGCCTCTGGCGTTTTGCCTTTGCTAATTGGGGGGACCTGAGGAGGTATTTTGCTGATTTTCCTTAGAATGACTACTGCTTCCATGTCAGAGACCCGTCTTTGTGTGCTAAGTGCATAACAGAGGTGATAGTGTCTGGCATGGAGGCGTACATTCCTCACTCTTTTTCTCGATCTAAACTTTCCAAACCTTGGTTTAACACAGCTTGTTCTTGTGCTATACATGATAGAGAGGTTGCCCACAAAAGCTACTTAAGCCTTCCATCACCAAAATCTCATGCACTTTATATTTCTGCCCAAAACCGTGCCAAGTCTGTTCTCCAACTAGCCAAAAACTCCTTCATTAACAGAAAGTGTCAAAATATTTCAAGATCTAACTCCCCTCATGACTTTTGGCATCTAGCCAAAAAATATCTCCAATAACTTTGCATCTTCTTTCCCTTTTTTATTTCAACCAGATTCTGGGCTTGTTCCTCCCTCTCCTCCACCCTCTGACTACTTCATGCTACTTATTAAAATTCTTCGCAATGATGTTTTCCATGCCCTCGCTGGCCTAAACCCTCAGAAGGCCTATGGACCTGACGGTGTCCCTCCTATTGTTCTCCAAAACTGCGCCTCCGTCTAGTCTTGACTAGTCGAGTACTAGTTTGACTAGTCAAGCTTGCACCTTGTCTAGTCAAACTCTTTCAGCTCTGTCTGTCAACATCTACCTTTCCTTTTTCCTGGAAGTTTGCCTACATTCAGCCTATTCATGAAAAGGGTGACTGTTCTAATCCCTCAAACTACCGTCCTATTACTTTAATTTCCTGCCTATCTAAAGTATTTGAATCTATCCTCAACAGGAAGATTCTTAAGCATCTATCACTTCACAACCTTCTATCTGATCACTAATGTGGGTTCTGTCAAGGCCACTCTACTGATGATCTTCTGGCTTTCTTTACTGAGTCTTGGTCATCCTCTTTTAGAGATTTTGGTGAAACTTTTGCTGTTGCCTTGGACATATCAAAAGTTTTTGATAGAGTCTGGCACAAAGGTTCGATTTCCAAACTACCCTCCTACAGCTTCTATCCTTCTCTCTGTAACTTCATCTCAAGTTTCCTTTCTGACCATTCTATTGCTGCTGTGGCAGACGGTCACTGTTCTTCTCCTAAATCTATTAATAGTGGTGTTCCTCAGGGTTCTGTCCTGTCACCCACTCTCTTCTTATTATTCATCAAGGACCTTCTAAACCAAACTTCTTGTCCTATCCACTACTACGCTGATAACACCACCCTGAAATTTTCCACGTCTTTTCATAGACGTCCAACCCTTCAGGAAGTAAACATTTCACGCAGGGAAGACACAGAACGCCTGACTTCTGATCTTTTTAAAATTTCTGATTGGGGCTGAGCAAACTTGGTATTCTTCAATGTCTCAAAAACTCAATTCCTCCATCTATCAACTCGACACAACCTTCCAGACAACTATTTCCTCTTCTTCAATGACACTCAACTGTCCCCGTCTTCTACAATGAACATCCTCGGTCTGTCCTTTACTTATAATCTGAACTGGAAACTTCACATCTCATCTTTAGCTAAAACAGCTTCTATGAAGTTAGGTGTTCTGAGACGTCTCTGCCAGTTAACCAGTATTCTCAGTCATTCATCCTTTTCTCTGGTAAACTCTGGAACTCCCTGCCTGCTTTTATATTTCCAACTTCCTATGACTTGAATTCCTTCAAGAAGGAGGTTTCAAGACACTTATCCTTCAATTTTTTATTACCGCTTTGGGCTCTTTTCTGGGACTGGCATCTCAGTGGGCTTTTTTTTTTTATTTGATTTTTGTTGCCCTTTGCCAGTGTCCCTCCTACATAAAAAAAATAAAAAAAAGACTCTACTGATGTGGGTGGTGTTGCTCTTCCAGGAGCGACCCGTGTCAGCGATAGTGCGGCTGGGGAAGAAGTGGCTGGTGACAGCAGAGCTGCTCATTCTGCCCCGACCCGTGAAAGTGTAGGAGGTGCGGCCCGTGGTGTAGCAGTTGGTGTTGGTGGGGCGACTACTGAAGCAGGTGGGACAGTGATGCTTCTCAACATAAGTTCAACCAAAGGGACCTCCGAGACCGTAAGAAAAAAACCGACAACTTCTGTCATTCATACGATGTATACTTTAGCTACATATTTACAATGTCAAAGATGTGAACTATCATTTAATCCTAAAGATGATGATAATCTCATTAATCGTTTTGCTTATGATTGTCAACGTTTCCCGGACAATATTTCTTTCAGTGTTATTGAATTATTAGAAGACAAGTACAATCGTGTGTCAGATGTTAATCAGTCTTGTGTACTTTCAACATGTCACAATATTCCTGAGTCGGTATGTATTCTTGGAATGTTTTTTTTTTTCTCACATGACAATTACAATAATATAATTACATTATTAAATATGAATATTCTGTCCATAACCACTAATCTACAATTATTTACATACTCAGATATAAGAAATACAAGTCTGAAGTTTGAGGTACAAGGATTTACAGAAACCAGACTGGACTCTGACCTTGACAATCTGTATGAACTGCCAGGGTACAAGCTTTTTCTTATGTAAGTCACTGGCAGAGAGAAACAAAAAAGAGGAAAAAAATCCCACTGAGGTGCCAATCCCAAAAGACATGTCAAGAGAATAATTGAAAATTGAAGGATAAGTGTCTTGAACTTCCCCCTTAAAAGAATTCAGGTCATAGGAAGAAGGAAATACAGAAGCAGGCAGGGAGTTCCAGAGTTTGCCAGAGAAATGTGAAGGTGTAGTCACATATATTTCTAAAAAACCTTCAATCTACCATAAATAATTATTTTTGTCATGTCGAGTCCTATGCAGAATGCTTAGTGTGGAGTGCACAATCAATTCTAGAATATATTTATTAATAGAATATATCTGTGTATAGGCCACACAGAGGTAACATAAATACATTCATACAAATTCTAAATGAAATTCTTGCTACAGTAAATGGTAAAAATCAATGTACTATTTATGTTTTTGGTGACTTCAACTTAGACTTGTTAAAGTATAGTAACAGCTCTATTTTTTAGTTCATTTATCTTATGATTTCTTTTTCTCTATTCCCATCAATCACAAAATCTACCAGGATTTCTGATTCGACCGCCACACTAATTGACTAAATTTAGGTTTCACATGTCGAGTCAAATGTCAATAATTTCATAATACAAGCAGACATCAGTGATCATTATCCAGCTGTTTCTCATCTTAAGCTTTACTGTCAAAGACAAGATTAACCAACATATATCAGTAAAAAAAAATGAACACTGACTGCAATAAATAACTTTGGTTTGGATTTTTTATAAGTGAACTGGAATGATATAGAGTCAGATTGCCCTAATGAAGCTTATAATACTTTTTTTCACAAAATTCAACGATTTGTTTCAAATAAACTTTCCAGAAAGAAGAATTTGTTTAAATAATAAAACTGATCGAAGTCCATTCCTTGCATCGGCCTTAAAAATAGTATTATAGAAAAGCAAATATTAGAGAGACTTTCACATAAATGGCCTTTAACATTTAAAGATAAATACAAAAATTACAGAAATACACTAACTGCAGTTTTAAAGGAGGTTAAAAAATAACTATTACAAAAAACCATTAAAAGACAACCAAGGAGATCCGAAGGCTCATTAGGAATCCATTAACTCCATACTTGATAAAAAAAAAAAATCTACGATAAGCAGCACTCGTGATATGGAACTAAAACCATCATCTAACCTTGAAACTGCTAATGTATTTAATGATTATTTTGTAAAAATTGACGAACAAAACGATACACTTGATAATGATCACCTCAAGTACCTAATTGATTCCCCTGCGTTTTCCATGGATCTGCCTCCTGCAAGCCCCACTGAAGTTGAGAGATACTTGCAAACACTCAAAACTAGCGCACCTGGATATGACGATGTATCACCAAAAATTATAAAGCACACATCAATCATATTGTTTATCCCTTTATCCCACACAATTAACCTTTCGTTAAAAACTGGAACCTTTCCCGGTAGACTTAAAATAACTAAAGCAATTCCCATACACAAATCAAGCAGTAAAAATGAAGTCAGTAATTATCGTTCAGTTTCCATATTACCGGCTTTTAGCAAAATATATGAAAGAAAGTAATTGCAACACGTTTCATAGATTATCAAAAAAAAAAAAAATGCTAAGTATCAACATGGTTAGCGGGCAAATCACTCAACAGAGTTTACTATCATACAGTTTACCCATAATGTCTATAACTACCTGGAAAAAAAAAATTATACAGTTGGGATATTCATTGATTTATCTAAAACATTTGAATCTATAAACCATCATATTTTACTAGACAAGCTGGAACGTAATGGCATCAAAAGTGTACCATGGCAACTTTTCAAAAGCTATATAAGCAATATGCCACAGTGTATGTATTGTAATGGAAATTATCCTTCATCAAAAAGAATAATCAGAGATGTACCGCAGGGCTCAATTTTAAGATTACTTTTTCTTGTATAGCTACATTAATGATATCATAAATGATAATTCTAAATTTAAATATACTATATATGCAGACGACACTAAATTGTTATTAGCTGATAGGATGTACATAGTTTGCACACAAGTTTAAATACAAAATTAGAATTAGTCAATCAATGGATTAAAACAAACAAATTTCCAAAACTAATTACATCCTTTTTTTTCAGAATCGGTCCTTAGATTACCATCTGCTGCCATTATTTTTAGGTGGTGAAACTCTTAAAAATGTAACTCATACTAAACTTCTTGGTATTCGCATTGATAGAAATCAAAATTAGAGTTATCAGATAAATTATGTATTTTACAAAATATCCAGAATGTATGATATATTGTATAAGATCTGTAACAACCTCACGATCGAAGCCGTGCTTAGTATTTACTACACCTTGCGTTATCCACATCTCATCCATTGTGTGTCGGTGTGGGCGTGCACTTGGCCTTCAATCATCTCTAAATAAAAAAAATGATAAAAAAAAAAAAAAAAAAAGCACGATCAAATTTTAAGATGCATATTTCACTTCGGGAAACTTGATTCGACGGCAAATGTATATTCAGAATATAGGGATCTAAACTTTTACTCCATACATAAATGTTTTCTTCTTTTATTTATCTTCAAAAACATTACATACAGACAGGGAACTCAAGTTTTTAGATTACTTGCATCTACACACAGGGCCAGAAATAACGTTACTATTTTAGTGCGTCCACAATACCGAACAACTCATAATACAGCATGTTTTATTTTGGTTCACAATTACGGAATACACTGCCAACCGATATATATATATATATATATATATATATATATATATATATATATATATATATATATATATATATATATATATATATATATATATATATATATATATATATATAGCTAATTCCGGTAGTGTTCCTCAGTTCTAAAATAATATAAAGAAATATTCATATGCTCTACAAAATTTGAAGGCACCACGATTTCAGCAATTAATATATTATGTTATATTGCTTTTTTTTTTTGTGCAATAGTATAAATATTGTAATATTTGTGTAATAAATAGTCGTCAGCTAATAATATTAATTATGTAAAATATATGTCAGGGATATTGCCAAAATGTATATATTATGTTATGTATATTTGTATATAACTGTTACTTACTTTACTTAATTTATTTACACACACACACACACACACACACACACACACACACACACACACACACACACACACACACACACACGGAGGAGGTGAAAGCAAAGTGCTTAGCTAATTATTTCACACCATTCCCCCATCCGCCCACTGTGTGTGTGTGTGTGTGTGTGTGTGTGTGTGTGTGTGTGTGTGTGTATCTGAGAGCGGTTGGAGGAGGAAGAAGAAGAAAAAAAATAAATAAAAACAAAACTTCACCCCCATGCTTTCTCACCTCACCTGACCCCTTATCTTTTGAGGACTGTAGTCAGGTGACACACCCCCACACACACAGACACACACTCACCCACCCAGTGGGCGGATGGAGGAGAGGTGTGAAATAATTAGTTATGCTCTTCTTTGTTTCCACCACCAATTCTTTCGTCAATGTCAAATCACTTTCATACACAACTACTGCCATTGTCAGTTTATCGCTTCAAGTTATAAAACTCAAGAAACAAGATCAAAATAATGATGGTATTAATTCTATACGATCACAAACCACGGAAAAAAAATAAAATAAAAATATATCGCCTTAAATCAGGGATTCTCAACTTTTCCTCCAGCATTAACTCTCTCAGCTTGATGTATTTTTCCATTTACCTCCTTATTTCCATAAAAGAAAAAAGATAATAACCATTCCTCTCTCCCTCACGTGCACACACACACACACACACACACACACATATTCTTAACATTCTCTCTCTCTCTCTCTCTCTCTCTCTCTCTCTCTCTCTCTCTCTCTCTCTCTCTCTCTCTCTCTCTCTCTCTCTCTCTCTCTTTCATTTTAAGAAATTAAATATAATCGAATTATTATTCAATTACCAGGTATATCAGTTATTTACCTCCTGCCATATAATTTTTTTTTAGCACCAATGGGAAAATTTACTCCTGGTTGAGAATCACCGCCTTAAATGTTTAAAAATTTAACAATGAGCAGCAGGGAAATGTGGGAAGGAGGAGGAGAAGGAGAGAGAGAGAGAGAGAGAGAGAGAGAGAGAGAGAGAGAGAGAGAGAGAGAGAGAGAGAGAGAGAGAGAGAGAGAGAAATACAAAGGAAAGCCAAACAGTAACAGACCTTTTGATCCTTGCAAGGCTGTTGGGTAACTACTTCTAACTAGCTACAGGAAAGAGAGACAGGACAGTACAGCAGAAGGTTCCACCCCACCCGCCACTCCCTCCAGGTTAAGCTGGCATGGAAATAGATGGGAAAAGTACCATGCAGTGTGGAAAAACTGACATGGAATTTTCATAGGAAGAGTTGAAAGGAAGTTGTACCATTCACCCTACGGTGAACTCTATACGCCTATCTGAAAATTAACACAATTAGTAATAAAATTGGTGTCAGTAAAATAAGAGTTTTATTAGTGAATTTAGTAATTATTCGGAATTTAGTAGTTATTCGGACAAGAAGAGAGCTTGTTGGGGATTAGCTTTTAAATTTTTTTTTTTTTTTAATGATTCAATAGAATTGCTGTTTACGATTTCTGAAGGAAGTTTTTTCCATATATTTACTGTGCGATTAAATTAAAAGAAAATACTTGGTATCGAGGGATTTAAAATGCTTGGGTATAATCTTGAATCCATTATTTCTTGTCAGTTAGAATGATCAATGATAAAATATTTATTAGCGTCAAGATTACTATATCCTTTAAAAATTTTGAATATTTCAATTAGGTCTCCTCTTATCTTGCGCTTCGTTTAGCTAAATAGGTTTAGTTCCTCCAGTCGTTCCTCATACGGCTTATTACGCAATCTTGGAATCATTTTAGTGACTACGCCATATATTTTCTACTTTTTCAGTATCGTTTTTGTAATATGGTGACCAGAACTGTACACAATATTCCAGATGAGGGCGCACCAGTGAGTTATATAAGGCAAGTATAACCTTTTCTGATTTAAATTCAGAGGTTGTTCCAATGAATCCTACTAATTTATTTGCCGTGTTTACTTTTTCTGTGCAGTGTTGACTCGGCTTTAGATCTTCTGACGCAATGACACCATGATTTTTTTTTTTTTCAGCGCATGTTATTCATTACATATCTGGCTTGAATATTGTTGCTTCCGATATGCAGAACTTAACACTTTACTATATTGAATCTCATCTACCATTTTTTCTGCCTAGCTTGTTAGTTTATTGAGGTTACACTGTAGTTCCTGCCATTGTGACGCTGACGTTACTGTACTTGTTATTTTGGTGTCGTCTGCAAATTTCTTATTTTGCAATTGATCCCTTCATCAATATCATTAATGTATATTATAAAAAGTACTGGCCCTAATACAGAGCTTTGAGGAACGCCGCTGTTTACCTTATGCCAATCTGACTCTTCCTTTAATTACAACACGCTGTTTTCTGTCGCTTTGAGGAACGCCGCTGTTTACCTTATGCCAATCTGACTCTTCCATTAATTACAACACGCTGTTTTCTGTCGGAGAGCCAGTCTCTCAGCCATTTCAGGGTGTTTCCGGCTATGCCGTGGGCTTTTACTTTATTAATGAGTCTCTTATGGGGAACAGTGTAGAAAGCTTTCTGGAAATCAAGGTAAATAATATCAACTGGTTTTGTCTCGTCATGCAGGTCAAATACTTCATAAAAGAAGTCTAGTAAGTTTGTCAAGCAGGAACTTTTGTTTCTGAAACCGTGTTGCGAATCTTTAATGATTTTAGTTAGACTGATCGGCCTGTAATTGGGTGGGAGTGATTTATTTCCTTTTATAAAAGACTGGCGTGACATTTGCTAGTTTCCACTTTTGGGGGACTTTACCCGCTGCTAAAGTTTTATAAATAAAATCGTAAGCGGTTTCACGAGCTCATTTCTTGCTTTATTAAGAAGTCTAAGTGATATCTTGTCTGGCCCAGTAAACTCATTACGTTATTATTTAAGATGCTGGTCCTGTTGCTGCCGCCCGCGCGATTTTTTTTATCAGTGAAGGCAAATTTTTCATGGATTAGTCTGTCCATTCTGGCTGCTCCTACTGCGTTCAGATGAAGGCCGTCACTATGGAAGAGTTTGTGTTCATTATAGAAATCGTTCCACATGTTGAGAAACTCGACCTTTTCCTGTTGGCAGAGAGTCTTTAATCTTTTATTTGTACTGAAAGCAATGTTGCAGAACCTTGGATTCACGTTGATCCTCGGGAGAATGCCTGAAATTATAAATTGTTTGATTTAGTCTTATACTTGAGAGGAGAAGGAGGAGGAGGAGGAGGAGGAGGAGGAGGAGGAGGAGGAGGAGGAGGAGGAGGAGGAGGAGGAGGAGGAGGAGGAGGAGGAGGAGGAGGAGGAGGAGGGGGAGGAGGAGGTGCAGGAGAAAGAAGAAGAAGAAGAAGAAGAAGAAGAAGAAGAAGAAGAAGAAGAAGAAGAAGAAGAAAAAAAAAAAAAAAAAAGAAGAAGAAAAGAAAAAGAAGAAGAAAAAGAAGAAAAAATAAAAATAAAAAGAACAAGAAGAACAAGAACAAGAAGAACAAGAACAAGAAGAACAAGAAGAAGAAGAAGAAGAAGAAGAAGAAGACAGTGAGAGAGAGAGAGAGAGAGAGAGAGAGAGAGAGAGAGAGAGAGAGAGAGAGAGAGAGAGAGAGAGAGAGAGAGAGAGATGGGAGGGGGAAGGCGCAGATCCGAAAGGTGTGAATTGTTTCAGTTGATCCCCTTCCTTTAAGTCAACCGCGACTCTTCATAAGGATGTTTTTACTTGCCGATAAATTAATCTATCAAAGATTAGAAAGGATGGAAGACTGAATGGAAAAAAGACATGCCCTGGGTCCATCATTTTTGTACTTGACTTTACAACAGTATCATAACGAAGAGACCTACCCGCCAGACACCGCCAAAGTCCAGCGTGGCCAGATATACGATTACAATCGTGTTTATACAATAGATTGGCGTTTGGTATGATAAAAGTAACATCCATACGATATACGATAGTTTAGTTGATTTCATGCGATAAAGGATTAAGTAATACGATAATACTACTTTAAAAAAAAAATCTCTTGAAATAGGCAATAAATCATTTGAATAAAAGAGTTACATTAGAAAATATCAGTCTTATATTCTAGATTGTGATGTGCTGTTAACGTTAGTCATCTTCCCGCGAGTCGGGCCTGTCGGGTAAGGGACGGGAGATTTACGGGTGTCAGATCTGTTCACCTTGCACCTAATCACCACATATCCCTGCTTGTACGTTCCCAGTAGGTGGTGCGGGCGGCCGCAGTTAAGGTCACGTCAAATTCCTTTTCCTCCTTCATGTTAGTCGCGTATTTGCAGTAACGTTGGCAAAATGTCTGATAGTGCAAAAGACAAAAGAAAAAAAAATCCATTAGTGATATACCCAAGAAAAAGCAGAGATGTGAGCAAAAATACTTATGTGAGTGAAAAACCGTATCCTTAGTTACAGCCCTCAAATAAAAGTTCCTTTAAGGAGCTGTGCCGTGTGTGTGGAGTAGATATTTCTGCTCAAATAACACCGAATAAGTTACACGATACGAGCATCTAACGCAAGAAATTGTGAGCACTTTCAACATCAAAGAAAATATCTGCGGCATTTGCAAGTGGTGAAGTTAAGAAAAGCAAAAGTGATGCAGTAAAGACAGCAGAAATAAAACTAACCGCTTTCATGATAGAACATAGTGTATCCTTTTGAGCTGCAGACTATTTGCGTGATGGAGTGAAAGACTGCTTTCCTGACTCGGCCATAACACATGAAAAGAACGAAACGCCACAGCGTCTGTGCGAGCGTCATGGTGAAATGCTTCCAAGAAGAACTGACAGAATTTTTAGAATATTTTAGCAATATTTAGCAAAGTTTAGCATATTGGTGGACGAATCAACAGACCTTTCAACCTCGCAAAACTTGTGTATAATGGTACATTTTGCAGATAAAAGTGAAGTCGTACGCAAATTTTGGAGTCTGGTGCCAATATTTACCGTTGAAGATCCAGAAGGAGTAGCAGGGAAGAAAATATTTTCTGCAATTATGAAAACCTAAGTGAATTTGATATACCTCTTGTTGGTTTTGTTGGTTTTGGATCTGATGGGGAAGCACAATTCCGTAAGCAGCAAATTGAGAAAAGTGTATCATTAAATATATGTCATTCGGCATATTTATGTGTCTTTGAGGCATACAAGGAACTGTCCAACAATGTAAAACAGTTAGCACATGATGTTCACAGCATACTAAAGTAGTCATCAAAGAGATTAGCTTAGTTCTCTGAGTTCCAAGAATTTTCTGATATTCAAAAACACCTTATTTTAACATTCTCCAGAAAGCGCTGGCTTTCATATGGAGCAGTCATCATATGGAGCAGTCGTCATATGGAGCAGTCGAAGAATACTTGAACAGTGGGAACCTCTGCCGATGTATTTTACTGACCTGCACTTCCAGCATCCAAAAAATATAGCGGAGCTTCATTTTAATTGTTACATAATCCCTACTGCTGGTTCTACTTTTGTTTCTTGAATTCAGTGTCGCAAAAATTTACACACTTCAATTTGTTATTTCAAAGTGAGTGTGTTTTTATAACCTCATTGCACAGCCAAGCTTGCGAGCTCTACAAGGACATTTTGCTAATGTATATGAACCGGGGTCATGTTATGCAAAAAAGATCTGGCTGATACTAATCCAGGTGACGAACGGGAATTTCTTTTATTTGAGCAGGTATACCTGAATTCATCAGTGCTAAAAAGAACAACAGAAAACCTAGCACTGTACAACGACAGAGCAAAGATGAAAGAACTCCGTCTCCATTGTTGATCATTCCTTGTCACTGTTGCCAAAGAAATAAAAAAGAGTTTTGACTTTGGTGACCAAGTTTTATCAAGACTTAGCTTGCTATACCCCACCAGTGCTCTCAGGCACCAATGAATTCGGGAACAAATTTTTGTTCCAATTGCAAGCTGTCCACCTAGAATTATTGAGCAAGATCACGTGGTTTCAAAAACTGGAGGATGGGTGGAGAATGCTTGGCATGGACAGTTTATCTAAAGAAGTAACAAGCATGGTTTAACAGAAGGATATCAAGGAAAAATTCCCGGATAAATTTTTGGAAAAGTATAAACTGTGCTTGATCATGATGAAGCACCTAAATATGAATGTGTGGCAAATTTTGCTTTGCCACTTCTCTCACTCCCTCATTCCAGTGCCGACTGTGAACGATGCTTTCCAGACATTAATAGGATGAAAAGTAAAGATAGAAACAGGCTGAAAACTGACACTGCTAGAGACGTGCAATTGGCCAAGGAGAGTGTAAAATAGAAGTAAAATAGCAACTACAATTTTTACGCCTTCAAGAGTTGTGCTGCGCTATATGAATTCGGACGTCATGTATCCGAGTAAAGTAGCTGCGGAGGAGGAGGTTCCAGACATATCCATGGAGTAAAACTGGTAATTTCATGAATGATCTGTACAGTAGATCTATATTACCCTTAGATAAAATTAATCATTATATCACATAGCATGCTAACGTTGTGGCTTGACAGCATTAAAGCAAGTATATCTAATAAATAACTGTATTGCCATGTTCGTACCACGAATATTGGTTCTCTTATTTAGACCTTAAATACGATCTTTTTTTTCCCCCAGAGAAGTACGATATTACAGTCACAGACATCTTGTCACGTAGCGCCAAACTCCAGGCCACCACCACCAGAAAGAGGCGAGATTTCTACAGACATAATGCCCTACAGGTTTGATGTCTCATAAGACATGCTAATTGTCTGTTGAGTTAGGAGGATAGCTCGGCAACGTAAGCTAAGTTGGTTTTTGAGTAGATTATCTGATGACCGAAAGAATTGATCATAAAATTTGGGAGGAGAAAAATAAATAACAGGTTTCTGGAATATAAAGTTGGCTCCATAAGAAATATGTCAGTTATAAATGACCACAAAAGAGAGAGAGAGAGAGAGAGAGAGAGAGAGAGAGAGAGAGAGAGAGAGAGAGAGAGAGAGAGAAAAAAAAATGACCGCGTAGTTTCCCGCCTTTACTGCCAATACATAAAGGTACTAGTGTACTTACCACCCTCTGCATCATGCTGATGAAGTGTTGTGCCCTGTGTGCCACTTTGGTCTGTTCTTAAACACTTCATAACACAACTCAAATGTGAATAGTTAAAACGCGTCTACTGAAACACACAGTAAAGCCGAGTATCATGGCAGCCGTCACGTACACAGCACAAGCAAGTACCTACTAACAAGGACTTGTATACTAGTAGGAGGACGGTCCACTCCAATGGGCGAGCTGCTGCTCGCCGCGAGAAGGCAGCGCCGCTGCAGCCGCAGTATCCTGTCTGCACAAGACGTTTTTCCTGACGTACGATTCATTCCGCCAGGCGATGGAGCCATGCATGGAACACATGGATCTCAGATGAAAAAAATAAAATAAAATAGATAATTTTTTTAAGGCGCTGATTTATCATACCCTATTGTATTTATTAAATTATTAAACAGTACCACAGAGGCACTTTTTTCTGTATGAAATATGCATGTAACCATGAGAAGTTAAATACCTGACTGGGTCTTTTGGTTTTATAGAACCATAATAGGCTTTATATGGAGACATCTGTCTTTACTTGCATGGTTAACTTTCTTTTTTTTTTTATTGAACCATAATAGGCTTTATATGGAGACGTCTGTCTACTTGCATCTTGACTGGGTCTTTTGGTTTTACTGAACCATGCAAGTAGTTGCCTATCATGGTTACATACATATTTCATACAGTAAAAAGAGTGCCTCAATGGTACTGGTTAATAATCTAATAAATCCATACGTGGCTCCACTGCCTGGTGGAATGAATCGTACGTCAGGAAAAACTACCTATTCTGTGCAGACAGAACACTGCGTCCCTCAAACATTGACATCAGTGGCTTTGACATAGAAAGTGGCACAAAAGACGGGAGTGGGTGCTGTGGAATGGATTCATATGAGATGAGCAAGTAGAGATTTGATGGGATGATGGTAATGCCATCCCAAAAAGATGGTGATCGTCTCTTGGCAGTAGAGTGTCCTTGAAACACTCACATGTTCTACACATGGGATTTACTTATCAGTAGGAAGAAAGCTTTTGACGGGGAAGAAGGGCGGTGGGGGAAGGGAGGAATGAGGCAATAGATGTCTGCCGAAACGATAATGACTCCCAGTGAGGCGTCACAAGCACTGGACCATGGGGTGCTGTGAACTTATCTACGACCCAACTATGGCAACACTGAACGTTTCCTTGTGTGAAGGTGGTGCTTCTCTTCCTTCACACAACTCTATATGCACCTATATAATACACGCACACCCTTCACTCAAAATTAGAAATTTATTAATAACTGTCGTTAATCCTTTTGACTCTTTTTCTTCGGGGACTGGCAATAAAATAAAAATGAAAAGAAAGGAGAGAAAAGAGAACTTAAGGTGGCTGATCGGATAGGTGTTCTGATGTTGCTGCTGCTTCTTTTTCCTCTTATGCTGCTTCTTCTTCCTCTGACGCTGCTGCTTCTTTCTCTGATGCCTTTTCTTCCTCTTTTTCCTCTGCCAGCTGCTGCTTCTTCCTTCTCTGATGCTGCTTCTTCCTCGGATGCTGCTTCTTATCCTTCTTCTGCTGCTGCCTGTTGTTGTTGTTGTTCTCCTGCTGGTGCTTTTTACTTCGTCCTCTGAGGCTGGTGCTGCGTGTTCTTCCTCTGAAGCTGCTTCTTTTCCTCTGCTGCTCCTTCTTCTTGTTCTTCTAATGTTCCTTCCTCTTCCTCTACTATTGCTTCTTGTTCTTCCTCTTACTGTTGTTGTTGTTGTTGTTCTTCTTCTTCTTCTTCTTCTTCTTCTTCTTCTTCTTCTTCTTCTTCTTCTTCTTCTTCTTCTTCTTCTTCTTCTTTTCTTTTCTTCTTCTTGTTTCTTCTTCCTCTGATGGTGGTGGTATTTCTTCTTCCTCCGATGGTGGTAGTGCTTCTTCTTCCTCTGATGGTGGTAGTTCTTCTTCTGATTATTATTATTATTATTATCATTATTATTATTATTATTATTATTATTATGATGATGATGATGATGATGATGATAATGATGATGATGACGGTGGTGGTGATGGTGGTAGTGCTTCTTCCTCCGATGGTAGTGGTGCTTCTTCTTCCTCTGTTGCTGGTGGTAGTGGTGCTCCTTCTTCTTCTTATTATTATTATTATTATTATTATTATTGTTGTTATTATTATTATTATTATTATTATTATTATTATTATTATTATTATTATTATTATTATCATTATTATTATTATTATTCCTCTGCTGTTGATGGTAGTGCTGCATCTTCCTCTTCTTCCGACGGTAGTGGTGATGATGCTGCTTTTTCTTCCTCTGCTGCTGATGTTGGTGGTATTGCTTCTTCTTCTTCTTCTTCCAATAGTGGTGGTGGTGGTGCTGCTTCTTCCTCTGATGGTGGTGGCGGTGCTGCTGCTTCTTCTTCCTCTGCTGGTGGTGGTGGTGGTACTGCTCCTTCTTCCGATGGTGATAATGGTGGTGCTGCTTCATCCTCTGGTGGTCGTGGTGATGGTGCTGCTTCTTCCTCTGCTGGTGGTGGTGGTGGTGATGGTGGTGGTGGTGGTAGTCCTTCTTCTTCCTCTGCTGATGATGGTAGTGCTGCTTCTTTTTTTCTTTTCTTAGTGGTGGTGGTGTTGGTTCTTCTTTGTTTGATGGTAGTGCTTCTTCTTCTTCCTCTGCTGGTGGTGATGGTCCTTTTTCTTCCTCTGCAGGTGGTGGTGGGGTGGTGGTCCTTCTTCCTCTGTTGCTGGTGGTGATGCTGCTTCTTCTTCTGCTGGTGGAGATGGTGGTGGTGGTCATTCTTCTTCCTCTGTTGGTGGTGATGGTGCTTCTTCTTCTTCTTCTTCTTCTTCTTCCTCTGGTGCTAGTGCTACTTCTTCTTAGTCTTCTGCTGATGGTGGTGGTCCTTCCTCTTCTGGTGGTGGTGGTGGTGCTTCTTCTTCTTCTTCTTCTTCTTCTTCTTCTTCTTCTTCTTCTTCTTCTTCTTCTTCTTCTTCTTCCTCCTCTGATGGTGGGACTGCTTTTTCTTCCTCTGCTGATGATGGTGGTGGTCCTTCTTCTTCTTCTGGTAGAGGTGCTGCTGCTTCTTCCTCTGCTGTTGATGGTGGTGGTCCTTCTTCTTCTGGTGGTGCTGTTGCTTCTTCTTCTGGTGGTAGTGGTGGCAGTCCTTCTTCTTCTGATGGTGGTGTTGCTTTTCTTCCTCTGCTGGTGGGGGTGGTGGTGGTGCTTCTTCTTCCTCTGCTGCTGATGGTGGTGATCCTCCTCCCTCTTCTTCTGGTAGTGATGCTGCTTCTTTTTTCCTCTGCTAGTGGTGGTGGTCCTTTTTCTTCTTCTTTTGCTGGTGTTGGTTCTTCTTCTGCTGGTGGTGGTGCTTCTGCTTCTTATTCCTCTTATGGTGGTGGTGGTGGTGGTGGTGGTGGTGGTGCTGTTGCTGCTTCTGCTTCTTCTTCTTCTTCCACCTCCTCCTGACCCTAGCAACTATATAGACCATCTAACTAACCATATCCTATCCTATCCTATCCTAACCTCCCTATCCTTAACTTGCTTGAGTCAGTCAGTTTTGTGGTGCTTGAAGTTGTCAGTGTCAGTTCGGTGGTGCTTTTTCTTCTTCCTCTGATGATGTTGGTGGTGGTGCTTCTTCTTCTTCCTCCGATGGTAATAGTGATGCTTCTTCTTCTTTCTCTGATGATGGTGGTGGTGTAGCTTCTTCTTTCTCTGATGATTGTGGTGGCGCTGCTTCTTCTTTTTCTTACTCTGCTGGTAGTGGAGTTCCTTCTTCATCTTCCTCTGGTGGTGGTGGTGGTGATGGTGATTTTTCTTCTTCTTCTTCTTCTTCTGGTAGTGATGGTGGCGGTGGTTAATCTTCTTGCTCTGGTGGTGGTGGTAATCCTTCTTCTTTCTGGTAATGATTGTGGTGGTGGTCCTTCTTCTTCTTCATCTGGTAGTGATGATGGTGGTGGTCCTTCTTCTCCCTCTGGTAGTGATGGTGGTGGTGGTCCTTCTTCATCTTCCTTTGCTGGTGGTAGTGGTGTTGGTGGTGGTCCTTCTTCTCCCTCTGGTTGTAATGGTGGTGGTGATCCTTCTTCATCTTCCTTTGCTGGTGGTGACGGTGGTGGTTCTTCTTCTTCTTCTTCTTCTTCTGGTTGTGATGATGGTGGTAGTGGTGGTCCTTCTTCTTCTTCCTCTGGTTGTGATGATGAGGGTGGTGGTGGTCCTTCTTATTCCTCTGGTAGTGATGATGTTAGAGGTGGTGGTCCTTCTTCTTCCTCTGGTAGTGATGGTGGTGGTGGCCCATCTTCTTCCTCTCGTAGTGATGGTGGTCGTGGTCCTTCTTTATTTTTTTCTGCTGGTTGTGGTGGTGATGGTTCTTCCTTCTTCTTCCTCTGGTTATGATGGTGGTCCTTCTTCTTCTTCCTCTTATAGTGATGGTGGTGATGGTGGTGGTGGTGATCCTTGTTCTTCTTCCTCTGGTGGTGATGGTGATGGTGATCCTTGTTGTTGTTCTTCTTCTGGTGGTGGTGGTGGTGGTCGTCCTTTTTCTTCTTCCTCTGGTGGTGATAGTGGTGGTGGTCCTTGTTCTTCTTTCTCTGGTGGTGATGATGGTTCTTCTCTCTCTGGTGGTGATGATGGTTCTTCTTCCTCTGCTGCTGCTGATGGTAGTGGTCTTCCTCCTCCTCTGCTGCTGCTGCTGGTGGTAGTTCTTCTTCTTCCCCTGGTGGTGATGATGGTCCTTTTTCTTCTTTCTCTGCTGCTGGTGATCCTACTGCTTCTTCCTCTGTTTCTTCTTTGACTTCCGATGGTGGTGATGGTGGTGGCACTGCTTCTTCTTTCTTTGCTGGTGGCGGTGGTGGTGATCCTTCTTCCTGTGGTGGTGGTGCTGCTTCTTCCTTCTCTGCTGCTGATGGTGGTGGTCCTCCTCCTTCATCTTCTAGTGGTGGTGCTGCTGCTTCTTCTTCTGGTGGTGGTAGGGGTGGTGTTGGTAGTGGTGGTCTTCTTCCTCTGCTGCTGCTGCTGCTGCTGCTGCTGCTGGTTGTCGTTCTTCTTCTGCTGGTGGTGGTGGTGGTGGTGGTCTTTCTTCTTCCTCCTTTTCTTCTTCCTCTGATGGTGGTGCTGCTTCTTCCTTCTCTGCTGATGATGATGATGGTTCTTCTTCCTCTGCTGCTGATGGTAGTGGTCCTACTCTTATGTTGGTGGTGGTGGTCTTTCTTCCTCTGCTACTGCTGGTGATGTTACTTCTTCTTCTTCTTCTGCTGAGTGGTGGTCCTTCTTCTTCTTCTTTTTCTTCCTATGGTGGTAGTACTGCTTTTGCTTCCTCTGCTGCTGATAGTGGTGGTCCTTTTCCCTCTGGTAAGTGATGCTGCTTCTTTCTCTGCTGCTGATGGTTGTGGTGGTCCTTCTCCTTCTTCTGGTGGTGCTACTGCTTCTTCTTCCTCTGGTGGTGGTGATGGTGGTGGTGGTGGTCGTTCTTCTTCTTCCTCTAGTGATGGTGGTGTTGTTTTTTCCTCCTCTGCTGATGGTGGTGGTCCTACTTCTTCCTCTATTGGTGGTGCTGCTTCTTCTTATGCTACTTACGATGGTGGTGGGTCCTTCTTCTTCTGGTGGTGGTGCTGGTTCTTCTTCCTCTGCTGTTGCTGGTGGTGATCCTTCTTCTGGTAGTGGTTCTGCTTCTTCTTCCGCTGTTGATGGTGGTCCTTCTTCATCTTCCTGTGTTGGTGGTGGTGGTCATGGTCCTCCTTCTTCTTCCTCTGGAAGTGATGGTAGTCTTTCTTCTGCTGGCTGTGGTGGTCCTTTTTCTTCTTCCTCTGCTGCTAGTGGGGCTGCTATTGCTTATTCCTGTGTTTCTACCTCCTCCTCCTGACCCTGGTCACTGGACCACTAAACTGTCCCATCCTATTCTATCTTATGCTAACCTATCTATTGTCTATTGTTAACGTACTTGAGTGAGTTAGGTAATCCTTGTAGTTTCCAGGTGGGAGAAGGGGTGGGGAGGGCACTATCCCCTGAGCAGCTCCACCACCATACTTTGTGTTTTGTAGACAAACGAGGTGATGGAATGATGCTCTTTGAAGTTTTTGCAAGTTCTGGGTGGGTTTCGAACCCATAATTCCCTCACGCCAATCTTAAAGTTCATCACTCTACCCAGAATTTGCCTGTTTCCGTATCTTATGTTCATGTTAATATATATTAAAGAAGAAATGTTTATTATAATGTGAATATTTTTGCTATCAGGTCTTTTTTTTTTTTTTTACTTTTTCTTTTTCTAGTGGGATTTGAATACTGGCGTCCAACATTTAATGTTCCCTGGATCCTCACTCTATCCACTGGGCCATGGGAACCCCAACACAGCTGAAAGTAAAGAAGCTATATTTGAACACAGTATTTCCCTGTGTTTATGCTGAGCTAAAAGTTCAACAAAAATTACTGCTGTCGATTTTAATGTGAATATTCACGTTCATAACGATAATAAGCTAGAATCAAGTATTGTGGACTGTTGTGTGAGTATAAGTTATGGCATGAAAATAGTATAACGAAGGTGAAATTACAGAACCTTAGAGCAGTGGTGGTGGTCTTTCTTCTTCCTCCTTTTCTTCTTCCTCTGGTGGTGGTGCTGCTTCTTCCTCCTCTGCTGATGATGATGATGGTTCTTCTTCCTCTGCTGCTGATGGTGGTGGTCCTACTCTTATGTTGGTGGTGGTGGTCCTTCTTCCTCTACTACTGCTGGTGATGTTGCTTCTTCTTCTTCTGCTGAGTTTGGAGCCGCCTGTGGGAGCCCTGCCCTGTGTTGCGAAGTTACAAGCACATGTGCTGCACCACCACCAGCACAACGCACCATTACACCTGTTCATGTGGTTGAAAGGGGAAAAGACAGAAAAAAAAAGCTGGAAACCACTGATCTAGTTAATCGCTAGATTTTGTACTGAGTATCACTTATATTTTAGACTATCATCTACCTTTGATTTTATTGCTTTCACTGGCAGACTAAACTATGCACTATCTCATTCGTAGTGCCAGACCTAGTAGTACCTTGACCATGGATTCTTTTACTAAAATTCATACTTTAACATTTAACATACATCACAAACTTGATCAACACAAAGATAGCCTCCTTTAAGCCTTAAATACGACCCTGGATATGCAGCTCGCTTATCATGAATGTCGGCTAACTATTGGGTTGGGAGGCGCTGCTTGGCGAGCCACGGCGCGCGTTCCTAGGGCCATAACAAAGATTCTCAGAGTTCGTCTCATCCTTCTGCTTAGACTTGTGTTTATCTCCTTTTCGTGCTTAAAGTTGTGCTGAGACGAGCTCTTAAACCCCAATATGAAATGGTGAAAGAGCAAAACAGTGAAATTTTATATTTCTCAATTTCGAGTTATTAGTGCAATCTTTTTACATTTCTTTTTATTGAATAAAAGAAAATGATAATTCGTTACCGATTTTTGTTAGGATAAGAGCGCATAAATTTGTGTTAATAATAAGCAAACTTGATCCCGTGCAAGGTGCGTGTATTTTATCTCAGTGTTTACGTCCATGAATGAGCCAGCGTTGCCTCGCCACTCCCACTCAGCAGCGCCTCCTTTCTTGTCCTTTTTCTTTAGTATGAAGATGATGACCCCTAAGGCCAAAAAAGCCAATAGAGAAAACCCACCTGGACCGATGGCGAACTTTCCTTCCTCGTCCCGTCAGTATATGAGGAACGATGTAGCCTGAAGAACTTCATGTTCTGAGATTATGCGACTACCACATGTATCGAACAGTTTTTCTGCTACCGCTTGTTTAGATAGAATGGAAAGTGAAAGTGTTCTTGGCCACCCGTTACCACTACTGTTTAGTTTAGATGATATACTTGCCCAGTTGATGATGCTAGCTACAGTTGGATCAGATGAGGAGCTTTGTGTGTTGGTAGCGTGGAGGACCGGTTAGTGAGCTTGGTATTGTTGGTATCGTGGAGGTCGTGGGTAGTAAGTTGATATAGATGGTGTGTGCAAGTAAAAGACACGACTGATGAGAGTTGTTCTTGATTTAATAATGCAGAGAATGTATCCACATAATACGAGACGAGACACAGATGATTACAGACGTGACGAATGATTGTTCTTTCTCTCTGAAGTGATATGAGCTGTACTGCGCGTGTACTGATGATGACTGAGTAAACTGATGTGAACTCTCTCGAAAGATTGAATGACTGTGACTCGGACGAGAACTGACTGACTGACCGAGATTGATTGACTTAGTTACGCATGCAGGTTCTATTTATATCAGAGAAACGAATCACGAATACAACTTCTGGAATGAAGAATGACCAATGAGATGGCAGGAAACGGGATGAAGGAGACAATGGTAGAGCTCGTTATTTTGGCCAATGACCAGGAAAGAAGACTCAGAAGCGAACGCAGATGTTTTCCCTAAGGACTGGAAGTGGGTGTGAAGTCCCTTGAGAGGTAGAGAAGGAGGAGAAAGGTTAAAAAATAGAATAGATTGGCTGGCCATGGGCACACGTGGGATGAATATATATATATATATATATATATATATATATATATATATATATATATATATATATATATATATATATATATATATATATATATATATATATATATATATATATATATATATATATATATATATATATATATATATATATATTTTTTTTTTTTTTTTTTTACGTAGGAAGGATACTGGCCAAGGGCAACAAAAATCTAATAAAAAAAAAAAAGCCCACTGAAATGCCAGTCCCATAAAAGGGTCAAAGCAGTGGTCAAAAATTGGTGGATAAGTGTCTTGAAACCTCCCTCTTGAAGGAATTCAAGTCATAGGAAGGTGGAAATACAGAAGCAGGCAGGGAGTTCCAGAGTTTACCAGAGAAAGGGATGAATGATTGAGAATACTGGTTAACTCTTGCGTTAGAGAGGTGGACAGAATAGGGGTGAGAGAAAGAAGAAAGTCTTGTGCAGAGAGGCCGTGGAAGGAGGGGAGGCATGCAGTTAGCAAGATCAGAAGAGCAGTTAGCATGAAAATAGCGGTAGAAGACAGCTAGATATGCAACATTGCGGCGGTGAGAGAGAGGCTGAAGACAGTCAGTTAGAGGAGAGGAGTTGATGAGACGAAAAGCTTTTGATTCCACCCTGTCTAGAAGAGCAGTATGAGTGGAACCCCCCCCCCCAGACATGTGAAGCATACTCCATACATGGACGGATAAGGCCCTTGTACAGAGTTAGCAGCTGGGGGGGTGAGAAAAACTGGCGGAGACGTCTCAGAACACCTAACTTCATAGAAGCTGTTTTAGCTAGAGATGAGATGTGAAGTTTCCAGTTCAGATTATAGGTAAAGGACAGACCGAGGATGTTCAGTGTAGAAGAGGGGGACAGTTGAGTGTCATTGAAGAAGAGGGGATAGTTGTCTGGAAGGTTGTGTCGAGTTGATAGATGGAGGAATTGAGTTTTTGAGGCATTGAACAATACCAAGTTTGCTCTGCCCCAATCAGAAATTTTAGAAAGATCAGAAGTCAGGCGTTCTGTGGCTTCCCTGCGTGATATGTTTACCTCCTGAAGGGTTGGACGTCTATGAAAAGACGTGGAAAAGTGCAGGGTGGTATCATCAGCCTAGGAGTGGATAGGACAAGAAGTTTGGTTTAGAAGATCATTAATGAATAATAAGAAGAGAGTGGGTGACAGGACAGAACCCTGAGGAACACCACTGTTAATAGATTTAGGAGAAGAACAGTGACCGTCTACCACAGCAGCAATAGAACAGTCAGAAAGGAAACTTGAGATGAAGTTACAGAGAGAAGGATAGAAACCGTAGGAGGGTAGTTTGGAAATCAAAGCTTTGTGCCAGACTCTATCAAAGGCTTTTGATATGTCCAAGGCAACAGCAAAAGTTTCACCAAAATCTCTAAAAGAGGATGACCAAGACTCAGTAAGGAAAGCCAGAATATCACCAGTAGAGCGGCCTTGACGGAACCCATACTGACGATCAGATAGAAGGTTGTGAAGTGATAGATGTTTAAGAATCTTCCTGTTGAGGATAGATTCAAAAACTTTAGATAAGCAGGAAATTAAAGCAATAGGACGGTAGTTTGAGTGATTAGAGCGGTCACCCTTTTAAGGAACAGGTTGAATGTAGGCAAACTTCCAGCAAGAAGGAAAGGTAGATGTTGACAGACAGAGCTGAAAGAGTTTGACTAGGCAAGGTGCAAGCACAGAGGCACAGTTTCGGAGAACAATAGGAGGGACCCCATCAGGTCCATAAGCCTTCCGAGGGTTTAGGCCAGCGAGGGCATGGAAAACATCACTGCGAAGAATTTTAATAGGTGGCATGAAGTAGTCAGAGGGTGGAGGAGAGGGAGGAACAAGCCCAGAATCGTCCAAGGTAGAGTTTTTAGCAAAGGTTTGAGCAAAGAGTTCAGCTTTAGAAGTAGACGTGATAGCAGTGGTGCCATCTGGTTGAAGTAGAGGAGGGAAAGAAGAAGAAGCAAAGTTATTGGAGATATTTTTGGCTAGATGCCAGAAATCATGAGGGGAGTTAGATCTTGAAAGGTTTTGACATTTTCTGTTAATGAAGGAGTTTTTCGCTAGTTGAAGAACAGACTTGGCATGGTTCGGGCAGAAATATAAAGTGCATGAGATTCTGGTGATGGAAGGCTTAAGTACCTTTTGTGGGCCACCTCTCTATCATGTATAGCACGAGAACAAGCTGTGTTAAACCAAGGTTTAGAAGGTTTAGGACGAGAAAAAGAGTGAGGAATGTACGCCTCCATGCCAGACACTATCACCTCTGTTATGCGCTCAGCACACAATGACGGGTCTCTGACACGGAAGCAGTAGTCATTCCAAGGAAAATCAGCAAAATACCTCCTCAGGTCCCCCCAACTAGCAGAGGCAAAACGCCAGAGGCACCTTCGCTTAGGGAGATCCTGAGGAGGGATTGGAGTGATAGGACAAGATAAAGATATGAGATTGTGATCGGAGGAGCCCAACGGAGAAGAAAGGGTGACAGCATAAGCAGAAGGATTAGAGGTCAGGACAAGGTCAAGAATGTTGGGCGTATCTCCAAGACGGTCAGGAATACGAGTAGGGTGTTGCACCAATTGCTCTAGGTCATGGAGGATAACAAAGTTGTAGGCTAGTTCACCAGGATGGTGAACCAGGATGGTATATATATATATATATATATATATATATATATATATATATATATATATATATATATATATATATATATATATATATATATATATATATATATATATATATATATATATATATATATATGTGTGTGTGTGTGTGTGTGTGTGTGTGTGTGTGTGTGTATTAATACTAAGAAGGTAAATGAGACACTCCAACAACAGGATACATGAAGGTCCAAGGTCATCATTGCTGTAGAGCTGCATTTCCCATTGGCTAAATAACACTGTAATTATTATTTTAATTACTAGTGTCAGTGCACCGCGCCTTCCTGCGGGGCTCTCCAAGGCATCTCCCGTCAAATCTGTCACAAATAACACTTATACTATATATAATGTCCAACAATTCAGAGTTGCTCAGGTTCTCGAGAACATTCTTACGGGGTTGGTAATTCTTGAGGTGGCGGGCTCGGCCATCTTTGTTTGGTTAACTTAGTCTCAGCGTAACTCTTAAAGTTAAGACCTAGACTCAGCACAACTTGTGAAGTTAAGCACAACTTTAAGCATAAGAGTTGAGCTGAGTCAAACCTCTGTAGTAAAGAATCTTTGTTAATAAGGCCCCTGGTTCTCACAGCTACAAAGGGCGCTTACCTTCAGCCAAATCTCGCTAAGGCACCCAGTAAAGGTACTAATACTAAACTGTCATTCATCACATTTGTCACACAGTTCTCCATGGAGAGTGTTGGTATTGTATCAAAAGGAAGTGGAAATTACGAGAGATCTTTTAATTTAAAGTAAATAAGAATATACAACAACAACAACAACAACAACGACGACGACGACGACAACACCAACAACAACAACAACAACAACAACAACAACAACAACACATCCATCGATAGGCAACAAGTCTTTAAATAGGCACCAGATAACAACTAGACCGGCAATCAGTCAACGAGACAGAGTGAGCCTCTAGAAAGGTTAATCCTACGCCCACTCCCTGGACTGGACTGGACTGAGCTGGGCTGCAATATGCCACTCATCGCCATGCAGTGACTACAGCTAAACATTAAGTAGCTTTCTGTATTATGTGAACATCATAATATTATAGGAAATATAATGAAGATTTCTTCCTACCGCTTTTAACACAATATCTCATTGACAGTTGTTTACATTTATTGCAAGATAATTCCGATCTTGAAGAGTTTTCCTTCAAATCATTGAAGTAGAGAGAATTTATTTTGAATTTATTTTACATATGTCTTGAAAAGGAGAGAGCGAGAGAGAGATAGAGAGAGAGAGAGAGAGAGAGAGAGAGAGAGAGAGAGAGAGAGAGAGAGAGAGAGAGAGAGAGAGAGAGAGAGAGAGAGAGAGAGAGAGAGAGAGAGAGAGAGAGAGAGAGAGAGATTGACATCGTTTGTCCTACTACACAGTAAATCTTGTACATTTACTCCCCCCTCCACAAACCATCCTCTCTCTCTCTCTCTCTCTCTCTCTCTCTCTCTCTCTCTCTCTCTCTCTCTCTCTCTCTCTCTCTCTCTCTCTTTCTCTCTCTCTCTCTCTCTCGTACTCCAGCACCAACCATCACATTCACCACCCCCCTTCCTTGGTTTTGGTCTTGGTCTTGTAGAAGGGCTGTGACGACATTTTCTCCTCCTCTTCCTCCTCCTCCTCCTCCTTCTTCTTCTCCTCCTCCTCCTCCTCCTCGTAGAATAATAAACAACGTCGCGGGTAACAAACAATTCATCTCCACCTCCCTCACCATCCAGCGCCCACAGCAGCAGGAGGGGCAGGACACGAGAGGGCGCCACTAGAAAACGGGCGGGTGGAGGGGGAACTTGTCTAGATCTAAAGGAGAAAATATACCACTTAACTGTCCCCTTCTAAGCCTTCCAGACCCTCCTCACAGCACTGCAGAGAGGATAGTAACACAGGGAACTAATCGAAGACATGCCTCAAACTTTATTTCACCCTCAGGGATTAATATAAATGAAATGATGGCGAGTGACTGTAGTACCCTGTTCGTTCGACACGTGGTAGGTCTCTCTCTCTCTCTCTCTCTCTCTCTCTCTCTCTCTCTCTCTCTCTCTCTCTCTCTCTCTCGGCTTTTATGAGACATTCCTGCAGTAGGGTGTGTGTGTGTGTGTGTGTGTGTGTGTGTGTGTGTGTGTTGCCAGCGAGTGCCTCAGGAAGTGCCTTAAGTGTGTGTTTGGTGATTAGGCGGGCATGTCTTCGTGTTCTTATTAATGCAAAGAAATAAAGGGATTTCATATTGCATTAGAGCTCTAGATGTATCGTTCAACTTGATTCGAGGATATAATTCTTTACTAGGTATACCATTAGAAAAATTAATCTGTATAACGGTAGAAAAAAATTAAAGGATGAATGGCTTTAAAGAGTAAACTGACTGTAGTATTTCCAGTTCTCTTCTTCGCCTTCTTCAGTAGCATAAACGTCATAATCTTATTGTTCTCTCTCTCTCTCTCTCTCTCTCTCTCTCTCTCTCTCTCTCTCTCTCTCTCTCTCTCTCTCAAAGGCACGCACAATGCACATCCATCACCTTCACCTGTATGATGTCAATATGAATTTTTCGTCTCTCTTTTCACCATACACTGTTATCCCTTCCTTACCTGGCTTTTGGCACGCTAGTGTGTGTGTGTGTGTGTGTGTGTGTGTGTGTGTGTGTGTGTGTGTGTGTGCAATTCACAGACAAATTTAACATTTACCGTTCCTTTATATTACTGTAATAGTTCGATTTTGTTACACACACACACACACACACACACACACACACACACAGAGAGAAAGGTGAATAAGTACACAGGAACGACCCCTTGGGCTTAGTCTAACAAATGGCATATGTGTCTGCCCTCAGTGTCAGTGGGGAGGCCGTAAGTCAGCCTTCGCGTGGTTGGCTGACACGAGACACCGATCAGCCAGTCAGCGAGCGGGAGGAGGCAGGATGAGCGAAGAGCATTGCCATCGACCCACATGATGTTTATTTAGCACGAGTTTCACGCTCATGCTCCTCTGTACAGCCTGTCCTTTACGTGCATCAGCTGGGGGAAAGGTGACGCTTAGTGGATGGGGAGTGGAGGAGGAGGAGAGAGACATGGGGAAGGAGGAATAATGGCGGAGTGATCGGCATAGTGGAGACGCTAACTCGTCTTAGAGTGAAGACTGAAGGCTCGCGGGCTGCTGGGGTGGAAGTGGTGCTGGGACTGTTGGCTCGTCATTCTCAGCCCGTACGCCGTCGGGAGAGGAGGTCGGCGTCTGTGCTGCTGGGGCTGTTGTGCTCCCGCATCCTCCCTCAGCTCTGGCCATAACTATTACTTCCATAGACACCTCTCTCTTTCCCTCTCTCTCTCTTGATCTGTTCCTCATCGATTAGCAACACTACAATTATTACTATTACATCTTTTTATTGTTCCTCGACATCACATCGTCTTGTCTTCATCCTTTCCCATGTTCGCGTCCTTGCATCCTCTTAGATAATCTCAGCAAGTTTTTAATCCTTTATTCAGCCATTGAGTCGCTCCCCATCCACACGATTATCAACAGTACCACCACCATCATCCATCTGCCACTACTACTGATTACTGCAACCAATACAATCTCTACTACTATTACTACTACTACTACTACTACTACTATTATTACTACTACTACTACAACCCTCTATGCTCCCCTTGGTTTCCCTGCCGAAGGAGGTCTTCTGAAGGTGCAACAAGCATGGCGTCCTTCTGGCTCTTCACGCCCCTTCTGCTGGTGCTCCTGCTACTCCTGCTGCTGCTGCTTCCTCTGCTGGCTTTCGTCAGTGCTGGTTAGTTGACACTTCGCTAGTTTATTCATTTGACAAGCAGATCCCAAGGTAATTGTAGCAGATTCATTGATAAGTGAGTTAGCAGCTAGGAGAGTCAGTGAGTCAATAGATCTTCAGGTGTTGTCAGTAGATGAGTTTGTAAAGGAGTCGGCAAATCAGTGAGTTAGTCGGGATTTTCTCAGTCAGCAAATCAATAAGTCATTTAGCAGTTAGTGGGAAACTGGGTGAGTCAAAATGTTCTCAGCAGGTAAGTCAGTGGCTGAGTTAACAGAGAGGTCAGTAGGTCAGTGAGTCAAGGTGTTCTCCGCAGTAGGTGCGTTAGTAAGAGTCACTGAATCAAGGTGTTCAAAAAGCAAATCGGCAGGTAAATCAGCAGGTGACTTGGCAGGGTAGTCAGTAGGTTTGTAGGTTATTTATGACACCCAGGTGAGTTCTCAAGTGAGAACGTGAGTTAGTAAAGGTTTTGTTTCTTCTTTAGTTATTTTTAGTATTTAGTAGTTGTTTTTTTTTTACTTACTCATTTATTTTATTTATATTCTTTTCCGGGAGAATCAGTTAAACTTCTCCCTGTGATCATTAGTGTCTGAGTAAAAAATACAGTAAAAAAATACAGACCATAGCTGAGGAATCTTACGTTTTATTTATTTTTTACGTCTTTGTTCTTCCTTCGCCTTTGTATATTCGTCTTTGATCCTAAATCCGTTTGTCCAAACAATGATTTTCCTTCATGCATGAAAAGGTATTGCTGCAAAGTTATAACCCCTCTCTCTCTCTCTCTCTCTCTCTCTCTCTCTCTCTCTCTCTCTCTCTCTCTCTCTCTCTCTCTCTCTCTCTCTCTCTCTCTCTCTCTGGCAGGTTTAGTTGTGTTTTTTTGGGTAGCTCTATATTTTTTATTATAATGCACGTCATAAGCGTATCACTCATAATTTGAGAGAACCAGAAGCCTATACATTCCTGATCAACAGTAGAGTAACCTGCTCCACTCACTTCGACTCTGCTTAGTGTCTTCCCCCAGTCCTGTGTTCCCTGGTTTGCTGACAGTCACTTTACAAAACTTGAGTACTGACTAACATATTAGAGGAGTTAAGATTGAAAGAAACACTCCATGTTTTTAAACACTTCTGCACCGCATCTCCACTACATTCAAAAGACTATTCGAAGTTACACAGGCTTCTAAGGGTGTTTTTTGCGGTTCTAGTGATAGATTACCAACATTTATATGCATTATAAACAGGAGAAAAAGTCTTGAGAATCCGGGTGATCATCTCTGTGGCCTTTGAAAATAGTCGTGGTGAGAGAGCAAAGCGTTTCTGAATACGGACCCAAGAACGGAAGATACACTACGCACTACTTCTGACCATGACTGTACTGTACGTGACTTTGAATAATAAATAACAACAGTAGTGACTCCGGGTGATCAATGGATATGGATTACAATGATTTTGCTTACCATGAAAAATAGATTCCGGGCCAACTCCGACAAACGGGAGTAGTACAATAAATTTCTTCAGTATAGTTTATGAAGAGACTCGCGAGCAGCAGTGTGTTAATGTTCCAGTTAATTAAAGGCCTGAACGTACTTGTTTGATTAGTTGAGGCGTTCAGTACAACATTAGACAGTACTTCGATACTCTGTGGAAAGTTAGTGTGTTGTTCGTGGGCTGAAAATACGAGGGAATTTCACACGCTCTCTCTCTCTCTCTCTCTCTCTCTCTCTCTCTCTCTCTCTCTCTCTCTCTCTCTCTCTCTGATCATTTCTTTTTTTAATTTACATTTCTATATCCTTATTTTTTTTCGTCTTCCGGCTTTTTTTTTTCTTCTCTAGCATCTTGTTTCTTTTTACCTCTTTTTTCCTCTTTTTTTATTATTTCCACTTTTTTTTTAATTCTTCGGCTTCTTTTCCTCTTCCGTCTTTTTTCTTCTTGACACACTGCATTTTCTCGATTCTTCTTTCTACATTCATGCTTTTCCTCCTCCTTCTCTCCTTCCTTCTTTCTTTTTTTTTCTTATTACTCTTACTAGTTCCTCTTATGTTGTGTGGATGCCAGTTTCTTTACTTGTCCTGCACATACTGTTACCAACTCTATTTAAATACCAAGAAAGAGAAACAAGAAAGTAGTAGTAGTAGTAGTAGTAGTAGTAGTAGTAGTAGTAGTAGTAGTAGTAGTAGTAGTAGAAGTAGTAATAGTAGTAGAAATTGTAGATATATAACCATATTACCGTAATTAATGTCACTATTCACCTTATTACATATAATTTATACCCCCATAACTTACCTCTCCAGTTCGATTACCCAGAAAAAACAAGATAGGTAAAAAAAAAACCGATCGATTGATAGAAAGAAAGAGTGAGGAGAGGGAGAAGAAAGCAATGAAAAAGAAGTGGTAAGGAGTCCAATATACCCTCCAGCAGCTGAGCGCGTCAGGTTCCAACGAGAGGGCTATTATTATGAAGTGGCGACCCGTATGAAGCTTCGCCTGTCCGCTTGAGCGAGTGGTGAAGCTTCGAAGCCTTGTCGAGCTGTTTCATCTCCTGGCACCGAGCGCTCACCTCTCCTTGCGGGCGTGAAAATTGGATTCCTAAGTGATAAAGGGAGAAGAGAGAGAGAGAGAGAGAGAGAGAGAGAGAGAGAGAGAGAGAGAGAGAGAGAGAGAGAGAGAGAGAGTGGGGTGGGGGGAGTTGGGATGAGTGGTGGTCACAGTATCCATAATCCATGACTACTTTTCAAGGTTGATAACCGTTTTCATTGTATGTACGTAGGGTCGTTATTTCGAACAGTTCGCGTGTGTGGTAATTGTCCTCTTAACTCCTCTCCTGCTTGAAGTAATTGTCTACAGATTCAGTCCAATTTGAAGTCAGTTTGTTTTAATGATTTTTTTTTCTTTTTTTTCCACAGGTATTGTTCTTGATATCTTTTGTGTTTTGATATTCTCTCTCTCTCTCTCTCTCTCTCTCTCTCTCTCTCTCTCTCTCTCTCTCTCTCTCTCTCTCTCTCTCTCTCTCTCTCTCATATACAATTTTTTCTGTTCCTTAAGGGACAAATGTACCACCTCACACACACACACACACACACACACACACACACACACACACACACACAATACATATAATACTCATACACCAGCACCCCAGGCCGGACAGCAAGATTTATTTATAGTATTTGATCCTTGCCGTGAAACACACACACACACACACACACACACACACACACACACACACACACACAAGTAATAAATCACCATTAGTATTTAAGTGCAGGTGGTGTGTGTGTGTGTGTGTGTGTGTGTGTGTGTGTGTGTGTGTTGAGGGTAGAGGAAGTTGCTATTATAATCAAGTCACTGCTAACACGCGATCACCACTATCATCACCGCCACCACCACCACCGCCACCACCACTGCTACCACGCCCTCCTCCTCCTCGTCCTCCTCCTCCTCTCCATCACCGTCACCATCACCATCACCAACACTCTCCCCACGAAAGTAACTCGGTAAAGCGCTTATCTTGAATCAGTTATGAGTACGTACCTTGCATAAATGTGTGTGTGTGTGTGTGTGTGTGTGTGTGTGTGTGTGTCACGGTACTAATCAACTACTATAAATAAATCTTGACGTCCGTCCTGGCGTGCTGGTATAGGTATTATATGTATTACGGGTATTTTGTATGACTGGCTTTTTATACTCATGGCTTAGACAACTGGCGGGCATTCACTTACCTCTCACTCATTTACCCTCTCACTCACTCACTCCTTCACTCACTCATTCATTCATTCACTCACTCACTCGTCTAGCAGAAAATATACACATCTTTGCAGTTTTCTTTTTCTCTCCAGTGGTATTTTAGATCATGAAAAAAGGAATTTGAGAAGAAAACTGGAAATTCTTTGAGATAGAGAGAAAGACGAACAGACAAGCAGATTCTCTCTCTCTCTCTCTCTCTCTCTCTCTCTCTCTCTCTCTCTCTCTCTCTCTCTCTCTCTCTCTCTCTCTCTCTCTCTCTCTCTCTCCCTCTCTCTCAGACAAAGGAATTGACAGCCACACATATGCACACACACACACACACACACACACACACACACACACACACACACACACACACACACACACAAGCATATAAACGGACACGAAGATGGAGACAGAAAAGAAAGAAAGAAAATCGAGAAAGGTCACATCAGCTGTTGGCTTCATGTTTTCTTTTCACCTTCATCACCAAAACAAAAATTGAACTTTACCCACGTAGAAAAAGGAATCTTCGTGAAAAGGTGAAGATCAATATTCCATTGTTTTAGAAAGAAAAAATTAAGAAAGAAAAAACAGTACAAAGATGAAAAAAGCGTAAACAAAGAATACGTTAAAGAAAAATATTTAATAAAAGAGACGCATAGAAGAAAAGGTGGCATGAAAGTAAATGCTAGTAGTAGTAGTAGTAGTAGGAGGAGGAGGAGGAGGAGGAATAGCATTATCAGTAGAAAATGAAATACATAATATATAATATTGTATATATACTGAATATATGTAATTCTGGGACAGAGAGAGAGAGAGAGAGAGAGAGAGAGAGAGAGAGGAGAGGGAGAGAGAGAGAGAGAGAGAAAGAGAGTGTGTGGCTGTGTGTGTGTGTGTGTGTGTGTGTGGAGGGAAGTGGGGGGAGATGGAAAAAGTAAGGATCTTGTGGATTGGTTCCGAGATGCAGGAGAGGAGGAGGAGGAGGAGGAGGGAAGCGTGTTATTAGTTGTATGATTGTTTCTGAGCGATTAAGCACAGTGCTGGAGAATCTTCTCTTCCTTTTCCTCCTTCTCTTTCTTCCTTTCCTCCTCTTTTTCCTCCTCCCGTTTACTCCCTTCCTTTTCATTCTTTCCTTGTTTCCCTTTTATCCTCTTTTATTCGTCTTGTTTAGAATGTTTTTTCTTTATTATTCTTTATTTGTTTGTCTGTACGTTTCTTTGGCAATCTGTCACTGAATGTCTGTCTGTCTGTTTCTCTGCTAGCCTATCTCTATCTTTTGTCAGTCTGTCTGCTTGTATCTGTGTATTTCTGTCTGTCTCCGTCTGTGTCTACCTTTCTAAATGTGTGTGTGTGTGTCTCTCTCTCTCTCTCTCTCTCTCTCTCTCTCTCTCTCTCTCTCTCTCTCTCTCTCTCTCTCTCTCTCTCTCTCTCTCTCTCTCTCTCTCTCTCTCTCTCTCTCTCTCTCTCTCTCTCTCTCTCTCTCTCTCTCTCT